>NC_090928.1:994511090-994814120 GCF_040938575.1 Ambystoma mexicanum
CATAAGTGTGCAAATCACTGAGCATCGATTCTAAAAACTCAACCCTATGTGGCTGCTGGGTTCAAAATGTACAGCCTTTGTGCAAGGCTTAACCCTATCGACATGTCACATTTATTGTCCTGAGTTGTAAGGGCTGAAAGATATCACCAAGATGGTGCAGAGCGATGCGTGTAGATACAGCATGAAACAAACACAAATGGAGAAGCCTTGGGCGCTGGGTTCGACCCTCCCCACCAGTGCTGTAGAGATGTGCTGCTCAAATATATCAAACATATGTGCAAAAACGGATAAATATAATTAATAGTGTATAAGCCATTTATGTAGCTTGAGTGTAGAGACTCCCACTCATATTTGGGTCGCTGCTGCCCCCAAACTCAGCTGAAATGCAAATAGACTTTAATGGCTGACAGGCTATTGAAGCTCCTATTAAGCACTTGCACCCACTTGAAATTCAAATTCAGGGTACAGCTAAGGGTGGAGACGGATTAGACAGATGATGAACGGCTGGCCACATTGAGGCCCCTACCAAATGGTCCATATCACTTCAGATGTTCAATAGTGTTATTCAAAACGGATTGGCAATGTTGATGAAGAACAAATACTACTTAGAGAAAGTTTTCTTACTCAAAAGAATTGGACAAGATGAGTGAATCTTAAAATAAAGGCAGTATCTACTTTAGAATTCTGTGCGGAAAAACGTATTTGGTGACTTCCCGGTAACACCAGCGTATTCCGACCCCGGCAGCCGGGAAGTCAGGCGCTAGTAATTTTGGAAGTCCCCATTCCCATGGAGTCCAATGGGACTCCATGGGAATGGGGACCACGGAAGCACCGGCACTGTTAACAACCTGGCGGGGGGGACGGCACCCGCCCACACATTCATACTGTGCCGGTCCGGAAACACTGGTGCCGGTAGACTTACTGGTACCAGTGTTTCCGGACCGGCACAGTCGTAATGAGGCCCATTGTGAATTCTGCTACCTGAACCTCTTCCACAGTATGAGTCTCCCTAGAAGCATTGGTCATCTATGAAGAATCGAATTGGGTACATTGTTTGAATGTTGCTTAATGATGACCTTCTGTAACCTCAACTAATTGTGCTGGGCCATCAATTCACTGCCCAAATGATGTGTTGTCCCAAGGGTGGGGGGCCTTGCTGCAATGCCTTTCTCAAATTCTATTCTATCCAAGAACACCCCTGCTGATGTGGAATCATGTGTTAACCTACTGCAAATGGCACAGAACAGCATTGAAGTTTACAAAATAGTGCGCCTTGCAGGTGGCAATTGTACCTTCCAGATTGAACCCCAAACTATAAAACACCATGGGGAAAGTATTTCTTATGAAATGGTGGGCGCCAGACAACATTCACAAAGAGCATGGTTAGACTCTGATATGCAAACAGTAAAAATAAATGAGTGGTCATTCATGGGTGTAAAAAGCAGCAGCAAGTGGCAGTCATTGTACAATAGGCCCGATGCCTTGGATGACTGCGTAATATCAGTTAGAGAAGTTTTTAGCTCGTAGCTCACAACCCAATTGCAGACATTCAGAAAAGTAACAATTAAAACAAGGTAATAAGAGCTAATTAAACAATGGGACAATAATATTTCACAGAACACTCGTGCTGACAGGAGCCAGGTTTGGGTGAGCAAAGCTGCTGTACAGCAGCTCATGGTACCTCTGACAGACTGTAGTCCCATGTAATCTATGTGTTTGATTGGTGTGAACCAAGACAACAATTCCAAGAATGCCGGTGATGAAGAAATGTAAGTCCGGGCGTGGCAGGCGAAGCTGACCGATGTACAGTGAGAGAAACGAGAGCCGTGGTGATGGTTCATGGAGGAAGGGGAAGAAGAGCGCCATCTGCACGTGCTGCAGCTGAGGAGCAACTCTCACACAAGTGCACGGGTTGGCCTGGTTCATTCCCAGTGGATCCTACTTGATTTGTTCTGAGTCAGAATTTGGAGGAAGGCGTTCTGTTTATCCCACGAGACAGGGCACACGGGTGCAATGTCTACTGTACAGATATAAGTCTACCGCAGAAAATGTTTATAATCAGAATTCTGCTTGTGTTCTGGCACACATCTGTTAATTTCAAGAAGGTTTAAATCAGGGTTGTGCAACTCTGGGCCTCGAGAGCCAGAATCCGGATGGGTTTTCAGGAAATCACTCATTAATATACGTGAGGAAAAATGTGCATACATCTAGAATCATTGTATTCACATTTATCTCATGAATATTAATGAGGGGTATCTTGAAAACCCAGCATGGATCCGACCCTCAAGGCCTGGAGTTGGACAACCCTAGTTTAAATCCTTATTTGTGAGTATTGTGCTTGTGAGTAGTGTGCCTTTTTGGCAACTGCAGACAGCAAGGGGAGCAGCTGCACTCTATTTACACTTTTTGCCGAGATCTGTGTCATGGCGTCCAAGCCTGGGTCAAATAAACGTGTTATGGGAGCAGGGCACTAGATGCTGAAGTATAGATGCGTATTCAAGCTGGTGTTAGCAGTGTGTCTGTGCAACATATTGTTTTGTTGGGGAGTAGGAGTTAGAGCCTGCTGGTTGTCCAAATGTCACACGTGATATAGCCTAGGGGGTACTAACAATTTGAATTTCTCTTTTTTTAATGAGCATTCAGCTCAAGTGTAAAGCACTCATCTAAAGTGGATTCAACAGTGACTTTCCTATTAGAAATCCTTCCCTTAAAGTTCATCATTTAAACCATCAGAATTGGAAGATAACAATTGTTTTGAGGTTCTGACAAACCTTTCAAATCTAACCATTACATGTACTGTACTTTTGTTTGTTCACCTTGTGGTCCCGGATACTGTGACACAAACAAATTCCACCTCTCCTTAAAGTGCTTTGCTCCTTCCCATTTGAAGCAGATACATTTTTTAACGGTGCCTGAAGCTAATGTGCTTGGGCCCACCACAAGGGGGCCACCGAAGGGCGGAGGGGCAGAAGAGATCCCACATAGCGAGAGAGCCTAAATTAACCTAGGAAATTCGGGCACGCGGGGGGGGGCGCACACCAAGACATATATTTTTTTAAATTATATGTTAAATGTTAAATTTTACAGCACACTTTCTATGACAGGTCTGGTAAAAAGCTGCACATTTTGCAATCGGTTTTGTAGGATCAACAATCCATTAGATGTCAAATCACCAACAATGCACAGCATATTCCAACGCATTTCCATGATGCCTTCGCCCACTTTTTCCAGTATTCTGCTAGTGTAACAAGAATGTTCATGCTGGCTGTGGCCATATATGTCCATGCTGGTTCACCAATATATAGAATGGCAGAAGTGGGCACCACAATGTTCATTTCACTCTTGTCATTTCAATTTGGTCCAATACTCATAGTTAGGTGTACATTTCTAGGAGCTACCAGGCTTCAGACGATCCTTTGACACGGGGATCCCTATCAACCTTGAACACACAAACAACCAGGTGAAACCATCTGGTAACGCCTGATGCTCTCACTGAGCTCAATCCTCTTGAGCAGAAATAATTCTCATTGGTACTATAAAAAAAACATTCATTTTTCTTCTTGCCTTCTATTTTCACATCATGTATACACATAGCATCCTTATGATTTGTATTTTTATAAACTCAATTCTCCTCCATTTGTGCAAAACAAAATATGTATTCAAAGCTTTAAAAGCCAAATTGGCTCAACGGCAAAACAGACTCCCAAGTCACAGAGTGGCTACACGCCAATGCATTTCGGAGTATAATACTCCATCTTCAGGGCTGTCTTATAACTTGGGTCTCCTCCCTTTTTTGCTCCAACTTGCCACGTTGGAGTCATTTCTTTCAATTACCTACGCCGGCTCTGTGTGTAGCGAAAAGCCGCAACCGCAATCACTGATATATGACAGTATTCCCACATATGAACATACTCATATTTTCTTTGCCCATAATGCTAGTAATGATACTGTAACAAAACATTTTCATGCTGGCTCTGCCAATATATGCCAGTATCCCCACATAAAAAAATACCTCTGTTGGCTTTTCTTTCATGTCAGTAGAAAAAAGCCAAGTCACAGTAAGAAAACATGTCCTTGCTGGCTACACAAGTGCCCCCGATAAAGAACACTCATCATGTTGTATTTGGCCCTTAGAGCCAGTAAGAAATGCATGCCACAATAATAAAACATTGCCTTGTGGATTGCACTAGACTTACCTCCCCCATGTAAGAAGACTTATCATATTGCCTTTGACCTTGACACCAGTAAACAATGCCATGCCACATTAACAAAACATTTCCTTTCTGACTTCACAAACACCCTCTCCCATGTAAGAATACTCATAATCTAGCCTTTGGCCTTGACACCAGTAAAGAATGTCATGCTACAGTCACAAAACATTCCCTTGCTGGATGCACACATTCCTTCCCCTTCTCCATGTAAGAACACTCATCATGTTGGCTTTGACCTTAATATGAAAAATACATTCCATGCCACAGTATGAAAAGATCTGGGCTATCAGCCCCATTGCAATACTCCTTTCCCATCAAACTCCTTCTCGGCATAATACCACTCATCGAGTTGCCTTTGCGTTGCCCAAAAATGCCCCAGTAAGAAAATGTTCACACGCACACATTCACCTACCAGTCAGGCACCCATGCATCTTCTCTGTCATTCACACTTGCACCCAGAGCATTCGCAATGCATTCTCATTCACACACGCACATGAACCCATGCACACCTTTCACACTACATTCATCAGTTTGCACCCACTTATAGCCACCCCATGCACACACTTACACAGACACCCCATTGCATGCATGCACGCATAGATACATGTATACAATCCTCCCATACATGCATACGCACATACACAACATTATTTGTTCTACCTTCCCTGTTTCCATATAGACTTGACACAACGCCGCCACCTCAGCTGCTTTCGAGGCTTTCGGCTCAGTGCTCCACGCAGACATGATCCAGGAACCAGGCAGAGCTTCTTGGTTCCTGACATGCGCGGAGGCTCCCGAGAGCGACCTCTGCTGCTTAGCTGCAACAGTGACATCTGTAAATGCCCATTCAACTCTGCTGAGTGGGCATTTACAGATTTTGGGTGGGCCTTGCCTACTCAGGCCTGACCCTTTCAACGCCTCTACTTCTGTCCCCAGATTCAGTCCCATGGGTGTGTTATTTAATTGACTCAAGTGTTAAAGTACACACAGACTGCTCCCAGGGCAGCCAGCAATGGTTTACCTAAAGTGAGAATACAGTGACAGCGCAGCACAGGAACATGTAAGTGTTTGAATGTTGACAGTCCCTCCTCCTACGACCCTTGTGGACGTTCCAGGACCCACTCAAAGTTCTGATGAATAAATGCATGAATGCATGCATTTTTTTGCCGAGGGCATGCCAGCCCGAAGGCTTCTTGGCACTAAAGAGGTTTTAAAAGAAAAAGATAAAATACGATACATGCAAACAGTACAGCAGTAAAATAGTGAACAATGAGATTCTAATGTGAATAGAATCTTCCAGTAATTTGGTCGAAAACAACATGGAAGCACCCACACAGTACCCCTCAGTGCTATCCAAGGTGCAGCAACACTGTGGGTGCTCACGGTTTGAGGAGATAAGGCGATGACAAGCCAAGATTTAAGCAGAAGATGATAGGTTAGCTTGCCCTTGGGTAGGTCAAACACACTGTATGACAGCTCGCACCCCAAAGTATCTTATGACAGCCACCCAGCAACGCAGCATGGAGTTGTGTTCAAGCTGCTAATTCAGGGCCAGAAGGGGAGACGCACATTATAACAACGAGAGTAAAGAAGGAAGATGGTGGGGGCAGCAACACAGGAAATGACACAGGTATTCTGAGCCACAAACGCCCCAGACAAAGGGCTCTACCGGGAATGGTAGGGGGTAATGAGGCATTGACTCTACACATCTGTCCAAGTTACTGTCCTATTATGAGCTAAAGAAGGGGAGAGCAAAAATAGCGCCATCATGAACACATGTAGTGCAAAATTCCTCAGGGCGGGCTGGAGCTCGGAAACCTCGATCTGAACCATGTGACCAATACAACGGGGATCTGCAAAGGGGGTGGGGCTCAAGCTGCTCCTCATGAGAAAGCCAACATAACTACAACTGTGTGATGTAATTACAGGGTGGTCAGCCAAACTAGCCGTCCTACATGGCAACGGGGAGGATGGCTCTGTTCTAGTGTACTGATCACATGATCGCAGATGCCCATCGGCAGGCGGGTGTGGCAAAGGAACACTGGACGGAGTGGCGTTCCTGGCAGGACCAATCAGATGGTAAGTTCCTGAGCTCTGCGGAGGTGGCCAGCTACACAGTATCTACTGCAGAGTTTGTGAAGGTCACTATACAACAGGTATCATGTGATTGTCCCCTTTTCCACCAGCTTCTGGGTGTCTAGTGTTCTGCTCTCAATGGTGCTGACCAATGGCAGTGTATTAAAGTTCTGGCCGTCAGCACAAAGTTGCTTCAGTAATAACAAATTGTTTTGGTGTGGGATGTGAATAAATGTGGTACCGAATAGGGAGGCATTGTAATGTCAAACTGCTAAACTGTTTGCTGCAATTACGCTTCACTAATCAATGTACGCTTTGGGGAGGTGATGTCTATCAACCAATGAAAGTTCTGGGAAACATAAAAAAAAGCAAATTCTCCAACCTGCAAATGTTTCGAAGGACCTCTGACAATTGTATTTATTGGTATAAAACTACTGTTCATGTTCCATTCAAAAGTCAGCCTTTCGATCAGAGCCTATCCACTGTTCTGTTTGATGAGTGCTCACCCAGCTGTAATAAATAGCATTGCTTCTTGCCCGATGTCTGCTCTACCTTTTAAGTATTTGGTGTTTACTAGGCTCTAATTGGTGGACCCCTGACTACAGAGTGATGCAGCATAATCAGAACTGGGAGTGGATGGAAGGGAAAACAGTAGGAAGATGAAGGAGAATGCTGAGGAGAGCCGCGCAAAGGAGGACACAACCCACAATCCTCACTGTCAACATCATCGCATCCTAATTTTCATACTAGGGAAAGCATTGGAATAAACACTAAATGGACTCCTGGTAAAAGATGTCCAAGCCATTCAAGACTAAATGGACTCCTAGTGACAGACGTCCAAGCCATCCTAAGGAAGGGTGACAGTCAGCATCACCAAAGTGGTGGCTTAGCAACATCCAACACCATATGGATCTATGTCCTACAAACACCACAGCTCACAGCGGCTCCCACATCACACCTCTCTGGCCAAGTATGGCACAGCTCCTCCATCCATAATAGGCTAATGGCTTGTGGCCCATTGCACTCTTCTGGGCAGTGGTCAAAGTGGGCGGGAGTGGTCAGGAGCGGTGCTCCTCTACTTTTAATTTAGTTTTACTGTTCCTATACTTTTATTTTAAAAAGAAACTGTTCCTGAATGGTTTCATTTTAAAATAAAAGTGTAGGAAGAAGTTGAAACTTGCACTTTTAGTGCACTGCACTGAACTTTCCCCTATACAGCAGGCACATGGGTTTTGGGGTTTGCATTGTGTGTAGGAGGGTGTGTGGCGATGGGGTTTGTGGGGAGTGGTGCTGGCCGGTAGGGAACATAATTCCACTACTTATTTTCGTACACTTCAACCAGTGCTTCTGGGTCAGTACTGCAGTCATAAGTTCACCGGTATAATGTGAGAATATGTAGAACTCCTGTGAATAGTGTGGGGTGGGGAGCATTGCACCTGTTGATATTACTTCCTTTAGTTCATTGACATTTTTTATCATGTCTGCTGTCTACTCAAGTTTGTGACTGCCTTTTTGTGCTTACTTGAGGGCCTCTAGGAACGGTCTGGTATATGCTGCATAGTCTAAAATCCATGCTCTACAATAGTTGCATAGCCCTAAGAATTTCTGCATGTCCTTCACTGTTATTGGCCTGGTGATTGAGCACGCAAATGCCGCCCTGTCTGCTATGATTCCTTTGCCATTTGCTGATATTAGCTGACCTAGATACATCACTTCTTGCTGGCAGTATTGTAGTCTTGCCTTGTCAACTTTATACCTCTTGCAGGCCAGGAGTTGTAAGAGTTTGATGGAGTCACTTCAGCAGTGTTGTTCACTGTTGCTACATACAAGCAAATCGTACATGTACTGGATGATCGTGCTGAGCACTTCAATGTTATCTAAGTAAGCGTGTAATATTCGGTTAAAGATACTTGGGCTCTCGCAGTACCCCTAAGACAAAAGAGTATGTTCGTAGCACTTTCCACAATGGGTAAAGGCTGTGAGATACCGTGAACCGGGGTGCAGATGTATTGAAAAGAAGGCGTTTTTCAACTCTACCACCGTGAAGTGGGTCGTCTCCTTGGGGATACTGCACAAAATGGAGCAGGCTTCGGAACCACTGGAAATTCTTTATGTACCACATTATTTAAGGGGCACAAATCTGGATCATTCTCCAATACTCCCTGTTGTGTGTTTGATGATAGATCGCTGTATTACCTGGCGACATGGATGACACTATTATCCCTTGATTGAGCATGGCTTGCATTGTATCTCTGATTCCCTCTTCTGCTTTTCTCTATAGTGGGTGCTGTCTCACTTTGGTAACACTGCCCCTGCCTTTAGCGTTATAGTCGCACTTGGGTCACTTCCTTTAAAAGCCCAACATCATGTCGGTTGGTGGTCCACAACTGCTAGGGTACATATCTTAAGACTGCTTCGATGAACGAGCGATGAGGCGAGGCCACAGCAGCCCTCAGGGGGCACTCTTTGGTACTATACTATAATCTCACAGGGGATAAAAATTTCCAAAATTATTTCTGCATCTTTGTCATTGTTTTCAAATAATTCTCATCTGTCACCTCCTAAAGAGGTACAGTGGGGGTGATACAAAGCACTGTGCGCCACTCACAGCCATGGCTGTCTGTCCCTAATACAACCGCTCTCTTTGCTGATACCAACAATTCTTGCAGGTCTATGGACAGGATTGTTCCCGCCACCAATTCAGAGGACACCACAGGGTGAAAGATCAAATCTGTCGGTACTCTCCAACAGCCCTTGGCAATTTCTGGCACCACCTCTACAAGCACTGTTATTCCATAGATGAACAAAGCTGGGTTTACGGGTATCCCCCGAACCACCACCTTCCCTGCTATTGCATGGATTATTACCATTTCTCTTATTGCACACATTCCTGGCATGACACAAACAATGCCTTGATCAGTGAATGAGATTGTCATGTTCAACTTCCTGAGCAGGTCCCTGCACAGCAGGTTGATAGGAGAAGTCTCCGAACACAAGGAGGGAGCATGCACCACCTCCTCTCCCACCTTTACATCCAAATCTTTAGTGTATAAACCCGTAGAAATCACCCCAGAGAAGCCCTGCGTGACAAGAGTTTTGCCTGATAATGGGAAGTCCCCCTCACTGATGCATGATTTCTCAGTGTCGATTAAACCATAAAGATAAATTGCTTGTTTCCTATCTCTGCCCCAACCAAGGGTTCCACTTCAGGGTTGAGGGTCATTGGTAGGACCGGACACGCAAGAGTTCTCCGTGGGCTGTCTTAGTCAGGATATGTATTTGTTCTGGGAAACGAAAAGGGGTTTCCGCCCACCATGGCTGTGCTTAGGAATAGGGCAACCATACCATTTGGTGTTCCACTAAATGGGTTTGTGCCACCTCCCTGTTGAAATGTGTGAGGGAGTGTGTATTGTTGTACTGCCTGCTGCTGCTGTGCTGGTGGACCAGGGAGACCAGGTATCTGCAGCACCAACTGTGTGTAGGTTTGGTGTACCTCATAGGGTATAGAAGTCATTCTGGGTGCTGGCACTTGTGGGGGCCCCTGGGATGGTGAGCCGTAATTCATCTGGCCGTAATTATACCCCATCCCTTGTCTGCTCCTACACTCCCTTGAAAAATGCCCTCACTTGTCACAGTTCCAACATTTTGAAGACCCCATTCCTCCTCCTCTGTGTCCCATTCCTCCAAAGCCCCCTACCTTTGCTCCCCAGAACCCACCTCTTCCTCGCTGCTGTCCTTGTTGCTGCCACTGTGGGCTGGGGAACTGTTGACCCCTGCCCCACTGTCCTTGCCCTCCTTCGACAAAACTGCAGCTATTTTAGCGTTTGCAAACTCTTGGGCTCTTCCCGTCATCCCTTTCTGCACTAGCGTCGATACTGGCACCTCCATAGCTATTGTGGCTGGTTTGTTTTGTACTAGTTTTGCTTCCTCTGCTTGCCGCTTCTGGGCCATTTCCTTGTCATGCTCCTTTATCCTCTTGCAATAGTGTATTATTATGCTCTGTATTTCGGCCCACACTTTCACCTCAATGCCCATCATTTTGCCCAGTGCCTTCTGCATTTCTTTGGACAGGCCCTTTTTAATGATAAAGTAGAAAAAGGGTATTGACTGGTCCCAGGAGCTACCCGTCTCTGCTCTCCACATTTCCTGAAACTTAAGAATAAACTGAGAAGGGTCTTCATCATCGCCCATGGTACATTGCATCATCGACTGTGGGTCAGGTGTGTCAGGGAACGCTCGTCGCAGCCGTGCCATATCTGTGCCCGGATCTTGTTGAATGATGCGCATTTGTGAGCATCGTTCCCTAAATTCACTCTCGGGTATTTTGCTTTTACCCACACATCCCCGACCTGGTCTCCAATAGACGCTACCAATAAGCTTTTTATTTCTCTGACTGCCAGGGGTACTCTGGCGGTCTGCTTTTAAAATGAGTAAAACTACTTGCCCGCACCTGCTGTGAAGGGCGGGAGCGCCTTTATTACATTTTTTCATCCATCTGCACCCAAGGCGCATAGTGCGGCCTGCCAAATCCCTTATGTATAATGGGCATCTGCATCTTCGTCCTACCATTCGTCCTACCCCCATCAACCTTTTTCCTTGCTACCACCATCCAGCAAAACCTGGTCCTTAACCTAGCATCCCACAAGCTCTCCACCCAGAGAGTTTGTTCAGGCGCTTGCTCTTCCTCCTCATCTTCATCATGCTCGTACTCATCAATTGTACTCCACCCATCTTCCTTTCCTCGACAGGAGGCTAAATTCTCATTCCCTAGGCTGTCTGCCCACTCGCCCCTTTCTCCTTCCTTTTCTATATTCCCCTTTTTTTGGCTGTACTATGTATTCTGAACAAAAGGTCTCCTGCTTTCCCCTCATCTGATCTTTGCTCTGCTGGTTTATCAGTTTTCCCTTCATTCTGGACTGCCCACAATCCCTCATTCTGTGCCACCCACAATCTAGTTAATTCTGTTTGTGCCGCTGCTAGTGCCACTTCTAAGTCTGTTTTATTTACATCCGCCTGCATTCGGACATCTGGAGGGGATGCATATGGATGTGGTGGGGCTGTTGCTGTGCTGGACACATAGGTCGTGTTAGTGTAGTCTACTGCAGGGCCGAGCTGCCAATGGGTATATTCCTCCACGCTCTGCCGGTGTCCCGCCCTCATTTCCTGTACCATCACCTCTGCTCTCATTTTGCTGTCCCCTTCCCTCAAGATGTTCCATATCTTTGAACATTTTCCACAGGTCTAATATCTCTTTCCTCATTTGCAACTGTTTCCCCTTAAATCTGGCTGTACGAAATATGGACATGTGCTCTAGAATTCCCTTATTATGAGATCCATGCTCTGGCCATGAGCGAGGCATCCACCCGCCCACTTGTCTCCATCACCCATTGATTATGGTACTTCTCGATTCTGTCACAATATAGTGGACGGGCCTTATAGATATAGATATACTCTATGGGGGTTTCTCCTCCCATTATAATGGTCAGTGCACCTCACTGTCTCTACGCCTCTGTTAATCCACCGCGCACGCTGCTGCTGCCCTCCAAAAAAGATCAATCCGTCATCCCCTCCCTCCCATCAAAAAAACAAAAAACTATTCATCCCACCACCTCCTTGTCCCCAAATCCCTGCTCTCACACTCCACACACTCAAAACACACTACTACTTACACAATGCCCCTTCTCGGGCCTCCACCCTACACAATAAAAACATGAACAAAACAATCTAAAATAACAAGCTAAAATAAGAACCACTACTACTTTTATTTTATTTCTTTTTAATTTTATTTGACATAGCTGAACTAAAACAGCCTTTCAAATATTGGATCTTTTCTTTCCATTTACCAAAAAAAAAATCAGTTAACTATATCTTATTCATAAAACTGTACATGCAATCAAAATCAGCTCATTAAAACGCGAGACCACTTTCAGATACTACATGATTCACAACATAATATAAAACAAAGTTAAAATTCTAAATTCTAGAATATCAGCAAGATATAAACAATTTACCCATGGTTAGGCTTGCCCACTATAGCCTTGCATCTGAAGGTTATTAGTTTGGGAGATGATTTGGAATTCTGCTCATTCAAATTCAGTGATTGCATGAATCTAACCATAGCTATATTCACCACGGATCTCTGACAATCAAAAAGAAAACTCCACAGCAAATCAGGGGGTTATCATCTGGTATTCTTGCAGCAAATGGGGGAAATATTTAGTTCTTAAATTGCTTAACATAGGACATTCAACAATTAAATGCTTTAAAGTCTCTGGTTGAGATGTTTGGAGACAAAATCTGCAATAATTCTGTTGAATGATTCTATGCCTGTATAAGACGGTATCCAGTGATTGCATCGAATGTAAAGCATTAAATGACAAAGCATCGAAAAATATCCATAAAAAAAAGCATTCAATGCATTTGTCAAAGGTAAAGGTTTTATTTTTATTATAATGGGTTTTAAGGGGTAAAGAAATAGGGGCGGGGGGACCTCCCTCCATAAAAAAAAGAAAAAAAAATGTATTCAATGCTTTTATTTCGTTGCTATTTTTAAGATGCTAAGGCATTCAATGCTTTGGCATTCAATGCAATCGCTATAAACCGTACAATACATCATTGGTATACCAGAGGTTCATTCTTAGTCTCATATACAGGTTCCTCAGCTTAGGGTCTGGGAATCTTGTCATATAAGACTGTGCAATATGAAGCTTTTTATCATAAATGCTTGCCCAGCAAACAAATGCAGTCTAAAGCATTTATCTCTTGTTCTTATCCAATCCCTCAGCCACCACTACTATTTCCAAGCCCACTAATTATGCCAGCCTTCTATTTGTTTACTTTTTTCCTCTGTTATACAATATCTGTGGTACCACCTTCTCTCCTCGCTCGGTAAGGCTCCCTACCATTCCGTTTTCCTTTCCTTAATATTCTCTTAAGTAAACTAATAATACCAAAAAATAAACAAACCACACCCATACCACACCAACAATGTCACTATCCACGTGTTCAAACCCTTCACACTTTCCCATATACCCATCCGCTACTTGTTATTACTTGCAAGTTTATACTCGCGTGTACGTGTTCAACCAAACTCCTCCATCATGTGGTCCCCAATAATACCAGCCTGCACTCTCCTCAGAGCCACGCCCCGCTCCAAAGAGCAGACAGGAATTCTGCAAAGTCGGCTCTTGTAAAACCACTCGGGAATACGCGTTTTTCTGGACTGGTCGCTGTAGGTGGGTGTGGCGCCTCCGGAGAGGCGGCTTGGACACCTCTGCAGGTACGGGGTTGCTGGGATCACGTCGTGGTCACCAGTTGAAGGCATGCCCCTAAATGCTCACACCTGAAAAAATACAACCCACTAGGGAAAGAAGCCCAAGAAACTCTTGCAAGGATAACAAGTTTTTATTTCTACAACAAATAGGTGCACTAGCAAAGAACTTTGCTGCCATGGACGCTATTGGCAAAAAGGGTGCAAGCAGAAGCTTAAATGGGAACATAGCTTTATTCGTATACAGTGGAAACCCGCATGGCTGGTTGGTGCGACCCTATGCATCGTCGGCCTACTCCATAGGGGATGCCAAGCCATTGGTTCCATCGCCTTCTATCTGTTTTCCATCATGTGGGGTGTGCTGGGCTCCTCATCTCCATGCAAGCAAGGTCGAAGAAACAATTAGCTACATTTTGCTAACAGTGCTACTCTATCATTAAACTGTGAACCTGGCATGCTCATAGACTGGCACAGGGGGAGTCTCGAGGTCTCACTGATCCACATACATTTCATTGATCCCAGTCCGATCTTTTTGGCTTCCACACTCGCTTTGAACTATAATGTATCCCTCCCTGTACCTACCTCGCATTACAAATCATGTCAGTGTGAAATAAAGGTGGGACAACCATGCTGTTTGATCTTTAATGATGAATTGGTTTATAGTCGGTGGTCTGTGGTCAACTGGTATTTTGGAATTCAGGGGTCCTGCGACTAGAACAGTTGTAGGGGCTATAACTCATAATTGGCTGGGTGGGGGTCAGAGGCTTCCTCTGGGCTGTTTGTGATAACATGTGCATCACGGTGGCCAGCACTGTCTCGTGGCCTTACAGGGCACATTCCTTCATAGAACAAACATTTTGGCAATAACTTTAGAACAAAGGAGAGTTTCTGTGGAAATTAGCAACGGGGGCCTCTCATCAGTGCGTGGGCCTGTTCAGATTTCCCCTTCAGTCTCGTGGCCTGTGTCTAACGCACTAAATACTACATGGCTGTGCAGGCCTCATGCTTTGACTATGGCTACTCCGTATCTGCAAATTTAAGTCTTTTTATATGTGCGCATTATGTCTACACGTCTAAATTGAGTACAATATTTTAATTGTATGGGGACCTTTAAAGCACCCCCCTGGTGTATCACAGTTCTTCCAATGGGACTCACCTCACCCTGAAGTGCTTAGAGGGGTGGGGTGGATTCGCTCCCTTCCCAACACTGTCCTACATGTTCAACACCGGAAGCCATTTTACAAATCAATCTCAGGCCTGGGCATATGGGTCTATTTATACTAAACAAAATTGGAATATTATGCTTTCCTTAATGTTATCAACATTAACTTTAGATAGTAGTGTGCTCTGTGATCATGAACCATGTTCCTAAGGCAAACCCCACTCTACATCTTCCACTTTGGGACTGAAGACTGGTCAGGGCTGTTCAAAAAGCAGGTTGTTCAGTAAAGAAAGGTTTTCCCCAAACTATCTGTCTTCACACTACTACTACCTGCCAACCTAACTAGCCACAATTTCAGCTCAGGGAAGTCGTTTGGAAGGGTTGGTTTATATGCAGATTATTCCTGTAGGATCCCAGAAAAAGCCTAAGAGGGGCCCGGTCTTCACAACACCTCAGAAATCCTCAAAGATATGCTGGCGTAGGCACAATGATTGTTTGGGTATTAGCAACAGGACTGCATCCTCAAGAGGGAACCCTCACATTGAGATCTACCCTAGCCTGTATGTGTCTAAAGGGGCACCCAATGATCCTTGTTATAGAACTGTCCATTCTGGGGCTGAGGCTCCCTTCAGTGATGGTCTATGAGTTCACTGAAGTTGATGTTGTTAGCTTGCAGCTTGAAGGATTCAAGGGGCCTCTGCAGGCACATGAGGCACTGCAGTGGAGACCCAGTTAGTGGCAACTCCTGTCTATGTGTCGTCTTTGAGTGCATGCTTGCCGTGTCACCACGGCCTGGGTCCCAGCCCCGGCCTGGGTCCCAGCCCCGGCCTGTGTGCCCACAGAGCCGAGGCAGAGGTGTGCTGGATGCCCCCAGTGCTGTGATACAATCTGGTGCTCCAGATAATAGAGGGTGCCCCCTCTGGTCCGCTCTGCTGCGTGTTCGCAGCCTGTCATCTGGGCCGAGTGATCCTGGTAACTGTGTCCCATGAGACATAACATCCTCCTTGCCAGAGATCCTTCCCCTGGCACTGATCCTGCTGCATTGCTGACAGATAGGGACTGTCCCTGTGTTGTCCTCTCTGTGCCGGTTGCCTCACTTCCCAGCTAACAGCACTGGCATATGCACAGTGCTGATCGCAGCCACTTGCTATGTTTGAGACTCAGTGAGTTCGTGACCTGGCATGTGCCTTTGCATCAGTGAACCCCATGCTGGTTGCATTACAGAAGAGTAAGGGGCGGTGCCCAGACTAACAGGGCTTTACAGTGCCTTTGCCTGCAAGGTCATGACTCGTTTCCCTAAATGAGCACCACGGCTCCAGTTAAAGCGGCAACACACAACACTCCTCCTTTATTATAACAAAACAAACACAGTAACTGTGGGCCTGCAACCGAGCCTGTAACTTTGGTGCATTCCAGTCCATGCACCTGTACTATCAGTACAAAACCACAGCAAAACTTGGCACAGCAAACATTAGTGCTTCTCAGTCCGAGCGCCCGCTGGAGCCCCCAGCAGCCCGGCTCGCAATATTCCGGGACAAACTGTTCAGCCTGGAAGGCTGTGTTCTGGTCATCCAGCCTTCGCCAGCGCCGTCCCTGGCCACTTGTACTGGCACAGGACAGGAGGAATATATCCTCTCCTTCATCATCCTCCACGTACTCATACTGCCTTTGCTAGTCTTCGGCCACTTGAACCACTGCGGCTCTAGGCGGTTTCCACCCCGTAGTTTGTCTCCCTTCCTTCTTTGACGCTGGACTCACTGTGCTGGCCAGCGCTGGGGCTAGGTACACCCGTGCAAAATGATCCTCTTTTCCACATCTCCCGCATGTGTGTCCTTTGGCTGGGCAGTCATTTGCGAGCAGCAAGTCCCATTCGCACTGAGGACACATGGCACCCATCTATTTTTGTGGCCACTCCCATCTTCTTGCTGGCCTACTTCCTTGCCATTTGCCCACAGCACACACATCCTCCAACTTCACCCGTTGCCTGGGCTCTTCCAGCTTGAACCTCTGCCTAGAGCTGTCCATAACCGAAGCATGCACCTCCGCCAGCTCCTGGGCATGGACCAGTTCTCGGATTCTGTCCAGACTTAGCCCTGGCTCCCTGAAAACCTGCTTCCGCAGCTTGGTAGAGCTACCAGCTACAGCCGTATTTTATCTAACTTTGTCCTCCTCAAAGTTGCCCAGAGCAAAGGGCAGTGCGATGTTTCGAAGCTTGCCATGAAACGCATCCAGGCTCTGCACTTCCTCTTGTCTCGTGCACCGCATTCTGAACCGTTCATAGTCACGATTGATCATGGGTATAACGTACTCATTCAGTGTGGCAATGGCTGCGGCATATGTTTGGTCTCTAGGATGCAACGTCTCAAACAGTCTCTGGAGAGCTGGACCGGCTGAATAAAGGAGGGATGGCCGTTTCGCCCTGTCTTTTATCTCCACCGCCTCAAAGTACAGCTGAAGGTTCTCCACCCACACCATCCATCGAGGTCCCAAACTGTCAGGTTCTCCCACCACATCAAAGACATGCAGTGGCGACAGCTGTCCATTCTGCCTATATGCCCCTTGGGTGTCATTTTCCTCGTCGCCTATGATGGGCCATTGACATAGCACAGTTTGTTCCCACCACTGAAAGGTACCTGGCGTGTCTCATCCAGTTGTCACAGAGGGCACACAAGCACTCCTTGTGGGGCCGCTACCGTTCCGGGTTCCTTGGTTTCCCCACCAGTGATTCCAGGGAGGGGGCACCCTACTGCGCGGATCCCATGCTACAGTAGGTGTGTCTTCCTCTTTCTTAGACGCTCCTCTTGGGGGAAAGTAGCTGAAACGCTGTGAGGGGCTGTTTTGTCCCTTGCCACTTGTAAAGACTGGTAGGGGGTGGTCTGTACTTCTGCTCTCTATATGGTAGAGGGGTGGCACAGAGGACCCCAGCCTAGATTCTCTATTCGGTAGCTATGGTCGAGCAATCAAGGCCTAGCTTCTCAGGAGGTGATGCAGGCTGGTTCTTAAGTACAGTGTAGTCCCCAAGCCCCCACAAAGGAATGTCCACACACTGTATTGGTTAGAACACAGTCTTTATATAATCAATATTCAAGGTTATGTACACTTATCATAATAACTCACTTTGTACTTAGGAAAATCAACAATGGCAAATATATACAATTCTAAAGTGGTACCACCCTTTGTATTAGATCTCATTAAAGTGCATCAACAATACTGTAACAATGTCACACAGATCAATAGAGTGAAACCAGCAATAGAGAGAGGAGAGAAAATAAGATGGTTGAGCAATAGGCAGAATACTGGCCCCTACCACTAGACACAGTTCTGTGTGGAGATCCCCCCACCTGGGCAACCTGTAAAATAAAGATATAGCACAAGCCCAGTCCATATATTGTTCTGCAAGTCTTATTCCCTCCTATAATGTTTTTACCCCCCCAATGTACCTGGTGGAGTCGAGTTCTTCGAAGAGGCATCGACAGATCCTTCTTGAGCGACCCCCTTTCAAGCGGGAGTCACGGATCGTCGAGAGGCGTCGAGAAGCGTCGAGGAACTCGGCGTTCGGCGGCGGGGAATCGACGGCCCTTCTTGAGTGCCTTCCCTTTCAAGCGGGAGACACGGGGCGTCGAACGTCCGTCGAGGAACTCGGCGTTCGGCGTCGGGGAATCGACGGCCCTTCTTGAATGCCTTCCCTTTCAAGCGGGAGACACGGGGCGTCGAACGTCCGACAACAAACAGGGTAGAACGGCGTTGATGAGGCGGCAGCTTCGATCCAAGCGGTGTTCGTCAATGACGGAGCGTTGGCGTCCTGCAAAGCAGAGGCGTGCGGGGCACCTCGATGACAATTGTTCTGGACCGCAAAGATTGTGGAGACGGGGGCCCAGCAAGGGCGTCGAGTCGTTCGAGTCTTTGTGGTCTTCGGGTGGCGGGAAACCCACCGGTGGATTCTCCTCGGCGCGTTGGTCGTCCTCGACTTTCTCCGGCAGGACAAAGTGGTCGACGATGCGGGCGAGGGAGTCCTTCGATTCGAATGTTCTTAGGCAAAGGAGCGGGCGGCTCCGGTCGTCGGCGGCACGGCGTCAAGTGGTCCCCACGGCTGGGCAACACAACTTCGACGGGCCTCCAGCGGTTACACAAACCTGCGAACCCTGGTCGACGGCAATGGACTTCGACAGCGGCGATGTCCGGGTGCTTCACTTCGATCTCCTCGGCGGTCCCGTCTCGGGTCGGCAGCCTTTCGAGGGTCTGACTTCCAGGGCGCTTCGGCGAAGATGGAGCGGTGCTCGATGGTCCCTCGGAGCACGGGAAGAGGGCGCCTTACCAGGTCCTCTCTCGGGTCAGTCTTCGACGATTTCGGTCGAAGCAAATGCAGCAGAAAGTCTTCTTCTTCCAGCTGGACGTCGAGGATCAGCAGTTCCAGTTACTCTTAGAGTGGAGACTCAGCTCCAGAACGCTTCTGAACAACTACCAGTGGTGAGAGGTCCCCAGATATACTATTCTGTCTCTCATCCACACTGCTGGCACACACTCAGCAGCCAATCATACGGAAGGGCATTCATGCAGTCAGTCAGCCAATCAGGCACACAGTGCATTCAGGCCACACTCCTCCCTTTCAGACACTCACAACAAGGAATGTGGATTGGGACAAGTACTCAGCCATTCAACACTACACACTGCATTCAGGCCAGTTTCGGGCAGGGCTGTCTCAGTCTTTGTCTCTCATGCCAGAAACCAGACACCCACAACAAGGAGTGTATATTGGTCACACACTCCATTCACCCAGGTCCCACCCACAGGAGGTACCCACAACATACAGTCACTGGGAAGGCTCCAGTCAGTCTAGCTGGGCCTTCACAACAACACCATATATGGAACTTCCACCCAACAGCCAGTCAGGGGGAAGGGACAGAGTCAGGACTTCCCAGGACTTTGGGAAAACAAGGTAACAGGCAATAGAAAGCAAGAGGCCACAGGGGCCATCTTGTTTCCTATCAGGAATCAACTGATCCCAATGGCAGGGCCTGGGTATCCCAAAATGGAGGACACCCAGAGCACCTGTCAAATTCAGCATGGAGCTGCCACCAGCCCATACCTTGCTCTGTGGGCCACCCACAGGTGCCCAAAAACATACACTAGGGGCACAGGGTTGTACCCCTACCCATGGGTGCCATAAGGGTATCCCATGGGTCTGTTCACCAAACCAAAAGAGAGAGCTGCACTGCCAGGAGTCCCACATGGACTCCTGCGCAGAAAACACGACAGAACACACGATAAAAAACAGTAAAGGACAAGGATTCAGAGGCCCTGTCCCTCTGATGCATTTCCAGCATCACACCACTTACCCCAAACTGATGACTGCAGAGCCTCACACGCTGCAATTTCACCGCTGCGGGCCCGGTCATCACTGGGTCACGCCCATTCATGTTGCAGCTGATGCCGCCTCACCACCAGGCACCATGCATCCTCCGGCAGCCCACGCTCACACAGGCATGGGGGCCCAGACCACGTCATCAATGTTATGTCCCGCTCTCGGGTCACCGGAATGGGACACAGATACTGGGATCACCCAGCCCAGATGACAGGTTGCGAACATGCAGAAGAGCGGACCAGAGGTGGCACCCTCTATTATCTGGATCACCAGATTGTACCACAACGCTAGGGGCACCCAGCACACCTCCGCCTCGACTCTGTGGGCACACATGTCGGGGCAGGGACCCAGGCCGTGGTCACACGGCAAGCATGCACTCAAAGATGACACAGAGACAGGAGTTGCCACTAACTGGGTCTCCACTGCAGTGCCTCACGTGCCTGCAGAGGCCCCTTTTATTAAAGCGAGTAATGACAAGGTCATGACTCGTTTCCTTAAATGAACACCACACCCCCAGTTAAAGGGGCAACACACAACAGAGAAGTGCCTCTGGTAAACGCTGACCTCAAAAATAAGATCTTGCTGTCGTTTTTGACAGCCAATTTCTTCAGCTCAGTAATGATTTTGTCTCCAATTGTCCATCGTTTTGCTACAGGAAGTAACATGATCACTTTATTTTCTTCACATAAATTGTCCACATTTTGTACTTGTCACCTGTAGGGTTCAACAATGTTTGCTCGAGAATATTTGTTCACGTCTCATTGGCTCAAATTTCTTTGTACACATTTCACTGTAAAAACAGCGGCCTGCAAATCCCCCCTCCTCCACATCCCCCCACACTGATATATACCTAAACCTAACCCCCATCGATTAATGTGGCGAAATGTGTAAAAAAAAAAAGAGAAGAGCAAATAGAACAGTACCACCTATTGAGTCAGAGAAAAACGATAACGAGGAGGATGTATTTAAAGAAACAGTTAAACCTGTGCTGTCCCCTTTTTAGTCACAACTATTACCGTTGTCTATTTTATGTTATGTTGATTGGTATTTGCGAATCACGCACCTAACACAGGTAGTTTATACATCATCTCCAATAAGCTGGAAGGAGTTGTAGCTGAAATCTAAAATATGTTGTCAATATGGGAGCAGCTATAGTTGGGTGGCAGCAGTGGGTGGCGAGCTGCCATCAGAAAATATTCGGACACGGTCGCTTATTTCTTTTTTTAAAAGCACTGAATGTGATATATGTTAAAAATATACGTATGTTAGTAAAAAAAAAATACATTATACACTTTCAAGTTAATATGGCCTGCCTGTGAACTCCTGTGTGCCTGGCCCTTGTTTGCTTATGATCCAAAGCTTATTTGGCTTTTTGAATAATACAGTAGAGGCTACTCAAAGTAAATCAAATGAAATAGGCATGGGCTGAAATACGAGGAAGTTCATGATGTAACCAGTAGATGTCACTAAGTGATAATAATTAACGCGCTGCAATTGCCATTTCTCACAGAACCTCACACCCTGCAATATTACTATAAGCGCTGCTATGAATTATGAAGCCTCTTCCTAATCAATTGTGAGGTAAATTGTCAGGACAATCCATAAATGGCGTGATTTCGGTGGCCTCTGATGTGCATCAATCCTTACACGAACACAGTGTTGCTTTCCATGGGTGGTCCGGTCTTCTAGCTCACGCTCTCCAGGGCAACGTCCGCCGTGTGTGGGGCTTTTACATTCGTGGTGATGTCATCTTATTTCGTTGTTGCTGAAGTCACTTGTGGACATTGTGACTGACAGAGGTCCTTGTGTAAAACGATTGTTTTGTGTTGTTAAAAAGTGCACTGACAGTGTCTTCAATAAGCTCTCGGCATCATGGCTCATAAGTAAAAGGAAAGGAGATATGTGTCCAGTTGACACGTGCCCATTATAAGTTTGGAAGGACTGCCTTGGGCCTGGGGGCGTTTTAGCGCACTTCAGAATCGCAACCAGGCGCCCGATGACAGAAACTTGCAAAGTGTGCACGGTATTAGCACTAGGGCAAAGTTTGCCCTATTTTCAAAAACACTTGGACACATTAAAACACCATTGCACCTCGACAAGTGCAGTTTGGCATATTAAAAGCACCAGGGAAAAAATTGCGCTAGTGCTAAAAAGATACATTATTGATGCCTTTTTGCATCAGGAAAATGTTTGCCATAGTGCTAATACCATTCCTGATTAGCACTGGGGCAACATTTGCACTGGTGGAAAAATGTAGTGAAAATTAATCTTTTTTGTACTAGGGACATTTTTGCCCTGGTGCTTTTAATATGCCAAACTGCACTTGTCAAGTTGCAATGTTTTTAACATATGTCCCAGGATTTTTAAAAATAGGGCAAACATTGCCTTAGTGCTAATACCGTGCAAACTTTGCACTTGCAATGGTGCAGAGTTTCTGTAATCTGGCCCCAAATTCACAAGCGGCATGCTCTGTGAAATGCATGAAAAGGGAAATCATCCTATTGGCATGTTTGAAGCAGGTGCAAGGGTGTGTGTAATTCATACAAACATATTTCCTGAATATTCCATGTATTTTGTTCAAACCAGGATAGCAGTAGCATGAACATGTGCCTCCCACCTTTATAGCCCTCATACATGGATAGAAATATGCTTTCTGACGTTTTAGGACATCCTCTGCTTACTTTAGCAAAATGTTACTTCTTCCAAATCGACATACTGCTCCTGTACTGCCCCTTGGTGATTTCGGAACTGTCCAACCGAACGCCAAATAGATAGACTTTCATAAGGCCTCTTTTATAACAAGTCAGCATGGCAAACACATCAGCAACTGATTTACAAAAGAAAAGACATGCACCCCGCTAAGCACCTGTATATACACATGTTTATGTTATGTTATGTTCATTGATACTATGCACACAAAAAACTGTTTAATGTAAATTCTTTGTTTAGCCCTATTTCCGATTCATCTCATGCCCTTTGGATCCCTCCCCATGTGCCACAAGAACCAGGCAGGTGTATAGCAAATATATTTTATTTATTTGAATTATAAGTAATGAAGATCACACTAAAACTGCACACGCCACCATCTTTGTGGCACGCAATGAAACTTCTCTTTATTCTTTTTACATGAATGATCACACAAGTTGGTTGGTAAAAACACAAATCACAATACTTTATACCGATTTCACTTCAAGAAAGAATCCACAGTGGTCAATGAACATAATCAATTTACATATGCAGTGCTGTGCAATTTCGATTTTCCTGCATGCTTAAAAGGCTAGCAGTTTGGTTTACAGATTTGTACAAATGCATATGGCAATTATGATTTCACCCGCACTTTTTCTTTAAAATAAACGCAGGGTAATTTAGGCAGTTTTTTTCCAGACTCCCTCCCCTACATTGGTCTGTGTTGGGGAAGTCGGACAGAAAAATGTGAGTGATTTAGGAATATTGGATTTCAGACCCGCCTCCACTGAAAGGCCTGTGTTGGGGAAGCTGGACTGAAACATTGGATTTTAGTTTAGGGGCAGGGCCACCCACCGTAAAGAAGTCAGGGTCACAGGACAAATAAGATTACCCTATTAAATTACAGGCTTTAGTCTTCAGCGCACACTGGAAATGAGCTTTTCTAATTTCGTATGTTAACAAAAAATCACCCCACAGTACTTTGCTGAATGGGAATTAATTAAATTATATTCAAACAATAGGCTAAGGATCTACATAGTTTGGCCCACATCCCACTATAAGGGAAAGGATTTAAGGCAATCAGATTTCCCCACATTTTGGTTTCAAATAACTCAATTCTACTTACATTGAAAACCTCTGTTTAATTTAATGTTCAGGCAAGCCAGGTGCATTTCAGGACCCTCTTTGAAGACAGGACAGGAGTCTGGTCACACCACTCTCAAGGATGGTCTCCAGCTCTTCACTTTAGGGCCCAGTCAGCTTTCAGGCCTCTGCAGAAATAGACTGCTCCACCCATATGCAATTTCAGAAAATCTCCTTGGGTGTTTCCTTGCGGCTGTCAGTTGGTAATTTTTAGCAGCTGCCCCCCTCTCTCATAGTGCATCCGCTTTATATACCAGTGATGACACCATCAAGATTTAAATATTGGACTGTGCCCTGCAAGAATTCTCGCAACCAGGATTGGACAGCTCCCTGTCTCTCTCCCCCAAGTCCATCCTCTCTTTAAGGATTGGTTTAGGAGTGTAGAACAGAAATATGGCAACTCTCATTTGAAATCCCCCTTTTTTAATGTCAACCTTTTGGCAAAAAGTAGTTATGTGGCAAAACCTCATAATTGAATAGCAACTGCCATTATATATATATTTTTTTTTTCAAGGAAAAACTTTAGTTGCAGGGACGTTAAGGTGAGCAGTACATTGTAACAACATTCTTGAAATTCAAGGAAAAGACTTTAGTTGCAAGGATCTAAAGGTGAGATCTTAATGCAACAAAACCCTGGAAATTCAGCTAAAGCCACCTAACTTGCGTCCCCTGTTGGGCAGACTATGACCACAATGATGACATCACAGATCACATCACTAATGACATCACTAATTACATTACAACAGTAACAGGCATTAAGCATGGCCTTCAGCCATGGTCAGTATGCATAGCCAAATATATTTTAACACATGAATGGGTACTAGTCATGGCCTTCAGCTATGGACAGTGGTCACAACCTTCATACACTAACAGGCTACCAACCATAGGTTTTGGCCTTTACCAGTGGATACAGCTTTCAACCTGATTAGGCACTAGCCATGGATTTTAGCACAATACTGGCCACTAGCCACAATCCTTGGCTGTGCCCTCTATAAATTCCAAGATATAAATGGGCCACTAGGCATGGCCTTTGCCCTTGAGCAGTTTGTACATCTTTTTGCCATGTCCACTGAATATTTTAAAATAATAAAATGCAATAAGCATTTCCTTCCTTCCGTCGTGCTCACTATGTATTACACAACACTAACCACCCACTAGCTATGGCTTTTGACCATGCCCACTGTATATTATAAACACTAACCAGCCACTAGCCATGGCCTTCAACACAATACTAGCAAGTGGCCTTGGCCTTTGGCTATGCTGACTGTATATTCTGACATATTAATGCGCATGAGCTATGGCCTTTAGCCATGGCCACTGAGTATAGCTTTCAACGTTGCCCACTGCATATTTTAAAACAGTGATGGGGCACTAGGCATGGCTTTTAACCATGCACATTGGTATTTTTGAACACTAACCAACCACTGTTTATGGCCTTTGGTGCTGGCCAGTTACCCCTGTCTTTATCATGGCCAAGTCCACGGCCTAAATTGTTATTAAGGTAATCAAAGTTTTCATGAGCTAACTTATAAACAGTGTTATGTCTAATTCCATTATTGATGTAATCAGTTATATACAATGCAATTAGGGTTGTCATCAGTGATGTGATTTGTAATGTCATCATTGTTCTCATACAACATGTAATTAGTGATGTCATCAGTGATGTGATCTATTATGTCATCATTGTGGTCATAGTCTGCGCAACATGGGGCGCAAAGTTAAGGTGGCTTTAGCTGAATTTCCAGGGTTTTGTTTGATTCAAGTTCGCACCTTAACGTCCTTGCAACTAATGTTTTTCCTTGAATTTCAAAGATTTTGTTACAATGTGTTGCTCACCTTAACATGCCTGCAACTAAAGTTTTTTCTTGAATTCCAAGGGTATTGTATTTCATACATAATGAACATTAATAACACAGATAATGTGGCTAATTGAAACAATGTATTGTGGGATGTATTGACCCACTCCGCTATCTTATGCAGCATCACTCAGATAGTTATGGCGCAAGAAACAGCAACAATGGCAGCAAAACTCTTGTGTGTGCCAAAAACCTCCAAAACCGCGTGCTTAAATGCACAAAAAGATGGATGCACAACTTTCCACCCATGGTGAATATGTGGTGGGATAGAGCACACGCTGCAGAAAATATGCCAGTGGGCTCCATGACCAGCAAACAGAGTGCAGAGAGAGAAGCAACGCTTTACAAATTAAACTCTAAAATGTGCCTATAAATGACATTTGATTTGTTGCTAAAAACTCTAAAATGCCTATACACAACACTGCTCAACATTCAAAATCGTGCTTGGCGCTAAAATTCGTGTAATCTAATCAAGCATGGCGAATATACAAATTCCTAAAGTGTAAAGAGCAAAACATTTCCTCAGACAAACTGGATTGTCTGTAAACGACAGCTCCTGTCAAATTCTGCGTGCAGTACCCTGGGCTACCTTTGAATGACAGCTGTCAGGTGAGCTCCTGATGAAACTTCAAAGTATCTAAACTAAAAGTCTGTCGGGTTAGCAAACATAAAAGGATTGTTGCTAAAAAGAATACAGATCTCAGTTGTGTTTTTGATCCCACAGATTTAAAGCCAAGAAAGTAATATATTTACGTTTGATGAAACAAGTTTGGTTTTTGCTAGATTTAAGAAGTTAAAAATAAATTAGCCTGGCTGAGCTGCAAGAAGTCAAAAAACAGGTTATCCCAAGGGGAGGGAAATCCTCTCAGCAGAAACTCACTGATAGATGATAATTGTGGGTTAGGCCAGACTCTTGTCTGCAGAAAGAGAATGAACAATGGCAGATCCTTCAGCCCAGGAAACTGACGTGTGAAAGGTTTGTAAACTGCTCCTGGACGCAATTCCCCAAAGGAAGGGGCTACTCCTGGACTCAAGGGTGAGACAAAGGGGTGGACCATTTGCTATTAAGAAAGAACAATGGAGGGGCGTGGCCAGCATGCAAGCAGCAAGGACGTGAGTCCCGTGAGCTCCCTCTGGCCGCCCACGATATCCTGTTTAAATATCCTTTGGACGGACCGAATCGGCCTGGAAAGACACCTGAGCTGACCTAAAGCGGTATAGCACGCCTGGAAGAAATCCTGACTCCTGGACGAAATCCGCTCAGTATATACTTCGACAAACCCGGAGGCCCCCTGGGCGTGAGGAAATGCCTGCCAAAATGGCTGCCGTGGGCAACGACTGAGGAAGACACGGGTCGCCAAAGCACTACAAGGAGGGCAGGAGGGACCCAGAGTCAGCTCCTTTGTGTGGGTCTGCGGAACACAAGCATGCATTGACCTGGCGGGACCCTAGATTGCCAGCTGGACCAACGCCGTGGCGGAGACACATGCACGACTGGGTCAAGGGGTGAGACAAGCGCTGGTGCTCCGGACACATCCTGCTGCACCGCCGCCTTGTAAGGTGCTTCCCCACCGTGTGGGACTCAGAGACAAGCATGGGGCACCATGGGCAAAGATAAAACAAAACGGGGTACCCGCAAAGCACCATGGACCAATACGCAACTAGCACCCCCACCACTGCAATGGAGGTGGAACCACCAACGGCCTCCCCACCTGAGGCTGGAGACCTGACATTAAAGGACATGATGGCCGCCATCGCTACTTCTCGCTCCTCAATGGAGAAAAAATGGATGGCATCTCAGCAGAGGTCTCATTCCTCCGACACGACCGCCAAAAGCTGTCCTCTCGCACAGGGGAAGTAGAACAGAGAGTCTCGAACATGGAGGATAATCTTGGCGGGGTCCACCTGCAGCTATCACAGGCAATCACACGTCTAAAATCTCTGGAGGCACGAGTGGAGGAGGGAGAGGGCAGATCACGCCGTAACAATATTCGCATTTTGGGACTGCCGGAAGGAGCAGAAGGTCCCAGTATGGAGCTCTTCCTCGAACAATTGCTGGCAGACCTGGCGGCACCAAAATCCTTCTCTAATTTCTTTTCAATAGAGAGAGCCCACCGAGTACCATCAGGGCGTCCAATACCTGGGGCCCCTCCGAGGACCGTCATTGCAAAGCTATTGAACTACTGAGACAGAGACGCAATACTGCAGATGGTCCGATCCGGAGGTCCGACTACATACAACGGCTCCAAAATCGCTGCAGCGAACTGTCAAGTGTAATGGGCAAAAGAATTCACATGAGCCCCAAACAACTACTGCTGGGAATAGAAGAAGATATCGAGCTAACACGTTATGAAAAAGCGTTTTTATCTACCACCTCTGCAATACTGAAAAGGAATATAGCGCAACTCTGGGGCTCTGCAACAGCACCGACTTATGAGCAATGGATGACAGATGTGGACATTTGTATTGCAATGGAAAAAAGAGTATATACAGCCCGGGGATGTCCTGAGAAAGCTCCGAAAATATGGCAAAAATGGGAAGATGCACACTGAACAGTAACCTGTATGGACAGACTGTGCTAAAACCCAAGGACTCATAAAGGAACCAGTTTGCGCAATATTAATGTGGTAAAATATCTGGTTATGCTAAGCTCTTCTGTATGTGAAGCAAGGTGTGGAACTACGAATGGGCGGGAAAGGGAAGTATTGGTTACCCGTTGATCGGGGCTGTATGTTTTCTTTGTGTTAACAAAAAACAATAAAATGTTATATTAAAAAAAATAGAATGAACAATGTTTTAGACTCATAACATGTAATTTAAAGTGGTGAAAAATATACAAAGGACAGATCTGTTAGTTTAATTTTTGGCTGTACGTTTCAAGAGGCGGTAGAACTGTGTAACATATTCTGGATAGGAATGGCAATGTACGCGGTTTTATGTGAACTGTATTAATACCACAATTGTGAAAATGTACACACACATCCCTATGTTAAACGCACACATTTGTGCAAATCTGGAGACAATTTGGAAAATGTGTTAATGGCGAAAAGGACAACATTCTGTAGAAAGGTGAAACAAGATCCCACAGCTGCGGGATTTTGATGAACAGATGCTACATAAAATATGGAATATTTGTGTGTGGTTTTTGTAGAGGTGACCAATGTAGAAATATGTAGTTAGGATAAAATCTGATTTTGACACTAGTGGCTGAGGGGAGGTTTCTAAGGACTGTAAAGCTAAATCATGAATGTGACATCATCCGGCCTTGAGCCAATCACTCAGATGCAAGACGGAGATGAGGTCCTGATCCAATACCAGTTCACAGGGGCGGGCTTCGCTAAGCCGGCCCATACACCCATTTTGTGATGCCATTTGAACGGATAAATAGAGACAGCTGACAACACAAAGGGACTCACTGATTCACTCACTTTCCTGATTCCGGCGAAGCACTTTGTTCCAGCATTTAACATCCAGTTTTAACATCCTTCCAGATCCAGATGCCAAGACTCTTGCCAAGCGGCAGAGAACTATTGACTTTCAGCAAGGCCTAAATCCTCAAACTTATTCTCACAACCCAGTGGAGCGCTGTGGTGTGGGAAGGCCTTTTGAACTAGTATCCTGAAATTCTCTGGCTTGCTACCACAAGGCTTGCCTGAGGAACTCGCTATCCAGCTGATTTGAAATACTCACAAACAAGAAGGGCAGATCCTGTGCAAATCCGGTGACCGGCCTAGCTGATGCAGTCCCATGCCTGATGTGCTGTCCTTCCTTGACAGACCCAATCCATGACCAGAACTGACGGTCCAATTTAATAACTTATTCTGTAAGTATTAATGAGAAGAGCTGTGACCCATAATATATCTGCATTGTATGATCCCAATCTCAAACCCATCCCATCTTTAATTCAGAACCATAGTATTGCTAGAACTATCTTTGCGCTGACTTTTCTCTCATCTATGTTACTAAACCCTAACTTCTTATTGATTTGATTATGAAAAGTAATTCCCAAACCAAACGGAAACTAGAGTATCACACATGAATTGTTATGAGCAGCCAGGAATGATTGATTCCTGTGTGACATTCTCTTTTTTGTAGTCCTTAATATAGCATAGGAAAACCTATCTGTCATCTTTAAACCCGAATTTCTGTTTTCCATTCTCACGTCTATTTTGGAAAAACAACTTTTACTAAAACTGCTATAACTCCCTCAGTTTTTATGATAGAAGTGAAATTACAACTCCTACTTGTACCTAACATCCTTAGCTATCCATAGAACCCTAAACTGCAGTGCGACTGGCCTGTTATAGCAAAAATCGGAAAAGGAAAAGTTTGCCACGATTTGACATTCTGAGAGATTTTACACGTGTGAATTAGCTTTAAATTAATTCCTACTTTGACTTTGAGATTTCAAATGTTTTCTTCTGACTAAATCATTGCTTGTGATTGTTTGCATCTATTCAAAGTGGCTCCCACAGGAATTTATAATAATGTAAGTATTTTTTGACCATATTTGGTGTTTTTGCTCAGCCAATTCCAAAGACAGTTTCAAAGCCATTCTGACGGTTGAAAAGTCAATTCTGTTTTTCTCTTGTGTTTGAAGGGGTAAGGTGGGAGTGATATTATGTCTGATTTGTGTTATTCCTGAATACCTGCTCTCTCCGCACATCTATTTAATTGCCTATTGGTGGGTTGAGGGGTGTTGCAAGGGGAGCCTTTAACCATAGTGCTATCTATTCTAAACCAATCCAAAAGTATCCTTTTCTTTGCTGCATTTGTTTTTGTGTTCATTATTTTACTCCTAGTGCATTAAAGAGATTATTCAGTGTTCGGTCACCCCATTTGTGATTGTTGGTTACCTATTAAAATATATTGTGACTTTAATTCAATACATAAATAAATATTTACCTTTGCAAACTAGCCTGATTCCTGGTTCAGTGTGACCGGGGGAGGGGCGGTCTCAGCAGAAGGGTGTGATATGAGTGGTATATCATTCAGAATATTGAACTTATAGATAAAATAAATAAGGGTTTCATTTGTACATTACATGCTGGGTGTGACTTGGGTGTGTGTCAGATTGAAATCACTTACAGTATTATGTCTAGAAAGTAATATAAAAAGCAATTGTGCAACGACATTTCCCCCAAAGAAACCTGTTGTTACCAAAAATGTTTGCATATGTACTTAACTTTTTAAAGTATTTATATGTATATGTACTGTTCATAAATAGCTATTAAACTGTTACAGCAACTGTGAAGAAAGACTAAACTCAATATATTTTAAAATAAATACTGCCCATATACATGGAGATATACATATATTTTCCAATGGTTTTATAACCGCGTCTACTAAGGATGCATGCACGGCTACATGCAGCAACAACTGGGGGGTTACTCACGTGTGTGAAATGAGCCAATAGACATCAACATCCTTCAAAGCAGCTACGTATCTTCATGCCTAATTCGTCAGCTCTGCGCCTACATGTGACCTTTATGTGCATCAACAAACAATCCAATCAAATGTTGGGATGTATTCATGCAACTATGCCCATGCTGTCTGGCGTAACCCACATGTGTGAAATGAGCCAATAGGACATCAAACTCCTTTAACATGTCTACCAATCTTTGAGCATGGTAGAGCAACCAATAAAATCACATGCTGCAGCTCTGCGTCTACATGTGACTTTTATGCGTGTGAACGACCAAGCCAATCAAACATTGCGATATATTGGTGCAGCTGCACCCACGACTTTTGATGACATCCGCTCGTACAGGACAGTCGAATCAGATGGCACAGCAGTCTGTAGCCACGAGTAATCACCACACCCATAAAAAAGAAGTTCACATTTATCATTGCTTTCTGTACTTGCTAGTGAAAGGGTTTCTCAGTAAATGCAAGCATGTTATTATTATTATTACCTGAACTTGTAGAGCGCACGGTCGCCCGGGGGCATCATGGCGCTGGTGAGGAAGCTATCAAACAAGAGGAACAGTAATAGTCAGAGAGTTAGAATAGAGTAGTTTTGAGGGCTTTTGAGCATGTGTGTTACTTTACTGCTTAAATTCCTGATTCGTTTTACCCACCTTTCCCCTAATCCTATTTCCCTTTGTACTGTGATTTGTCCAGTTTGTGTATTATTTGTTTTACTTTTTTTTCTTTTTAAAAAACGTTCTTTTGTCTTTTTTGCATGTTCTTTTTGTCTTTTTCCTTCCTACCAATACATTCCAACATTTCCATTCCACTTCAAACTGCAAAAACTGTCCCCAACATGCCTACCAGTCCCCCTCCACTCCTCATAGTCCTCCTCCACTTCCCTAGTCTTTTACAATGCCCCACTCAATTCATATAAGATGCCACCCCACCCAAAATTTTGGATAGACATGGCTACCACACGTCCGCAAACACACGTGTCATTTGCCTGAATATAGCCGTGGCTGCCGAAGGGGTGGAGGGGTATATACCCACGAATAGCAATGCTGCGCGCTGGGTGGCTGAGGTATAGCGGCAAATAATATCAACAGCACCACCAACCAATTAGAAACTACAACACACACACGCACATCATACATACCCTGCACATACAAACTACTAGAAATTCAAACTACGAATCATTTTTCTGGAAACAGAGATAACTACAGATATCATGGCTGGTTTGAAATCTGTGTGGCTGATTGGAGACAGTTGGCTGTTTTGGTTGCTGGCTTTTTGTGAGAAACAACATTTTAAAATGGACCGAGGTTTGAGATATTTTGCAATTAAATGGTTTGGATTGCGGGGAATGAGTTGGTTCCAAGTTTTTCCAAAATTGTTAAGTCTGACAAGTACTTGGCACCCAGATGTCATACTAATTCATTTTGGAGGCAATAGTATGGGGAATGATATGATATGATATGATAGTTTATTTATATAGCGCCTATACACAATGATATGATATGATATGATATGATATGGCATTTATAATGCGCCCATACACAAGTGTTTCGAGGCGCGACGTGGCAAGGGAGGGGGAAACAGGGGGAAGACAGACAACGATCTTACTAGGCCAGGTGTCATTCAGATTGCGCAAATGCATGGGAAGGGGGAAAGAGAAAAGTGCGTGGGGAAGGGAGGGGGCAAAGTGCAGTACATGGGTTAGTAGAATAATAAGATAAATAAAATGGCCAGATGGTGGCAAGTGCAAGGTAAGAGCAGACATAAGTGCAGGTATGGGGACTGTAGGGATACAGAATAACAGTCCCCGGGTGCGGGGGTTGCCAGGGAGGCAGTGCAGGTGTGTAATTGGCGGGGCCTGGGCCCAAGATCAGAAAGGGTGGCCAGGTAGCCAGTGCAGTTTCAGCCAGGAATTCAACAGGGGGGGGGTGTGAGAAGGCAGAAGCTTAGAGGAGGGTTTTGAGGTGCTTCCGGAACCAGAGATGGTTCTCCAGTTTCAGGGAGGCGGGAAGGTTGTTCCAGAGGGAGGCCCCTGCTGAAGAGATAGATCTACCACCAACTTGTTGCTTGGAGAAGCGACTGACCGTGAGGGAGTTGGAGGAGGATGAGCGAAGAGCTCGAGAAGGAAAATATTTGGGAAGAGAGAGTTGAAGGTATTGTGGCCCCAAGCCCCAGAAGGCCTTGTGGACAATGCAGAGGGTTTTGAACTTAATCCTCACAGCCACTGGGAGCCAGTCAGAGATTTCAGTCCTGGAGAGATACGATCCCTGGCTTGAGGCCAAGGACAAGTCTCGCAGTCCTGTTCTGGATAAGTTGAAGAGGGCGGAGAGTAGAGGCAGGAAAGTTTATATAGAGGCTGTTACAATAGTCCAGCTTAGAGAGAACCAGGGCTCTGGAGACGGTGAGCTTCTGGGGGAAGGAGAGGAAAGGAAGAATACCTTTGAGGTGGTGTAGCTGGTAGTGTGACTTCTTAGAGATGTCAGAGATGTGAGGAGAGAAGGAGAGAAGGAGAGTGTGGAGTCGAAGATGACCCCGAGGTTTTTTGCCTTGCAGGTGGGAGCAGGAAGAGGGCCAAGAGAGGCCGGCCAGAGAGCTGCAGGGAAGGAGGGAGTGAGCCAATAAGTAAAATCTCGGTCTTACTGGCATTAAGGCAGAGGTCATTGGCGGCACACCACTCCTTGATAGCAGACAGTCAGAGATGAGGGAAAGCAAGGAGGAGGCTGAGGGTAGCCTGAAAATGAGCTGGGTATCATCCGCATACTAATGAAAATTGGGTCAGAGAGCGGTGGGCAAGGAGTGCCAGGTATTGGTTGAACAGCCAGGGAGAGAGGTTAGATCCCTGGGGGACACAACAGGTAGAGAGAAAGATATCAGAGAGGAAGGATCCAAGTTGGACCTGGGAGGGTTGGTCGGAGAGGAAAGAGGTCAGCCATGCCAGAGACTGACCAGTGATACCCAGGTTATAAGGGAGGCGGTTGAGCAGGATGCCATGGTTGACAGTATTAAAGGTAGAAGAGAGATCAAGCAAGATGAGGACACACAGGGTGTTGGAGTCAAGGTTGGAGAGCAGGTCTTCACAGATGTTCAGGAGAGCAGTTTCTGTGCTTCTGGCAGCTCTGAAGCCAGACTGATGGTCATGAAGACAAGCAACAGATTCAGTGTGGAGATTGAGCTGGGAGATGGCCAGTTTCTCCAGGAGCTTGTCCAGGAAGGGAGTGGTGGACATTGGGCGATAGTTAGCCGGGCAAGAGTGGGTGGCAGAGGGTTTCTTAAGAAGAGGGTGCACAAGGGAGTGCTTCAGGGGGATGGGAAGACTCCAGTGACGAAGGAGTGATTGCAGAAATCAGCCAGGGCAGGAGCCAGGGAGTCGATGTGGTCATTGATAGTTTTGGAGGAACAGGGGTGAACCTGTTTCAACAAGACTTTCATAGATCGGACTTGTCTAGAAAACTCGTCAGCAGAGAAAAGGGGAAAGGCAGAGAAGGAGGGAGGGGGTGGCTGCAGAAGAGCCAGAGGAAGAGTAGGGAATGGAGGGAGGGAGGCAATAGGAGGAGAGTGAGGACAGGATGTCCTGGGTTTTTGAGATGAAGTGAGAAGCCAGTGCCATGCAGAGGGCCTGGGAAGGTACAGGAGAGGTAGAGACTGCGGCAGGATTGGCTAGTTCCTTGCAGATTTTAAAGAGTTCAGCCGGGTTGTTAGATGCCACAGAGATCCGGGCTTGGATATGGGCTCTCTTCTTGGTGAGGACGGAGAGCTAGTATTGCCTTTGAAGCAGGCGGCAGGCCAGTTTGTCAGAGGATGAACATGAAGCACGCCATTTCCTCTCGGCCACCCTGCACTTGCGTTTAAGGGTGACGAGGTCTGAGTCAGACCAGGAGTTACACTTGGCTCTGGGCTCCAGGCGGATTCTCATGACAGGGGCAAGGATATCAAGAGTATCTGATATAGACGAGTGGAGCATGGAGAGGGCTGTGTCAGGGTGAGAGTCAGCCAAGGGGGGAGGAGTGGGGTGAGAAGGTGGTGGCGAAAGCCTCAACTGACACGCACTTCATGGGTCGGATGACCAAGAAGGTGGGTGGCAGTGATAGAGATGGCTTGGCCTGAGGGGTAGGGAGGGAGAGGTAGGAGGATAGGAGAAAGTGAACACTCCAGGAGAGAGGAGTGGAGAGAGGGGCGGAGAGGGGAAGGTCAGAGGAGATCAGAATATCGAGAGTGTGCCCTGCAGAATGATTCAGGCCAGAGGGGAGAATGGTGAGTGAGAGAGAGTTGCAGAGGTCGCAAAAGGGTCCAGAGGGGGTACAGGAGGCATCCAGGTGGATGTTGAATTCTCCAAGAAGGACGAATTGAGTGGTTGAGGCCAGGAATGAGGAGGAGAGGTCCGCCCAATCAGAGAGGAATGAAGAAATCTGCCCAGGTGGCCGATAGATAATGTGTTTCAAAGTGCTTCACGGCAAGGGAGGGAACAAGGAAAAATACAATGGCCTCATTACAAGTATGCCGGTCCGGTAACAACGGTGCCGGTAATCTACCAGCACCGTTGCTACCAGACCGGCATACTCCGAGTTCTGCGAGCGGGTGCCTTTCCGCTCGCCAAGTCTGCCCTGGCGGGCAGAATGGCACCCGCTCGCAGACCTTGATGGCTGCACCGGCACCATTCATGAATGGTGCGGGTGCATCCGTCCTCCCCATTTGCATTGAGTCCAATGGGGACCAGGTAGGGGGTGCCAACCTCCCCCTACCTGGTCCCCTGTGATGGCTGTTGTGCCCCCACCCCCTCCCTGTTCCCCTGTTATGTCCGCTGTGCCCCCACCTCCTCCCTGGTCCCCTGGATGTCCGTTGTGCACCCCAGCCCCTCCCTGGTCCCTGTGATGACTGTTGTGCCCCCACCCCCTCCCTGGTCCCCTGGATATCTTCTATGAACCCCACCCCCTCTCTTGCCCCCCACGGTGTGCCAGCTGTCCCCCACTCCCCCTCCCTGGCCCCTGTGATGTCTGTTGTGCACCCCTCCCCTTCCCTGGTCCCCTGTGATGTCCGCTGTGCCCCCTCCACCTCCTGGTCCCCCGTGATGTCTGTTGTGACCACCCCCCCAGTCCCCTGCCACCACCCCTTCTGGCCCCTCTTGATGGCCATCCCCCACCCCACCCTGCTCTGCCTGATCCTTTCTTTCCTGCTTCCCTTCCCCTTCTCCCTTCTTCCATCCTCCCCCCCACTTCACCTAAGCACTGGCAGGAGTTGTCTTGATTCACTATGGTTTCACGATCATCGACCTGTTGTCAATGCTTGGATTTGACTCTGTCTGGTCCCCCACTTCTCAGCTCTTTTGCTGGACCTCCCCTGTATCTCGTGCTCACGGTGGCCCTGGACTTTGCTGTGCCATTCGGCATTCTTGAGTCTTTGCTTCCATTCTCTGTACTATGCAGCATTGTGTATTTCGCTGACTTCTGCAGCTATACTGGCTCTCTCTGATTCGCTGTTTATTTGGGGAACGCATGGAAATATATAGTTATGACCTCCCTACTATTTGTGTTCACCCGCTGGGAAGTCTGAGCAAATACCCGCTTTAACTCCTGCACAAACTCTCTAGGCTCCTGATCTTCCCCACATTGCAAATTACGGCCTCATTTGGGTTTCTATGTGTAGAAAAATGTTTCAAAATGGCTGCCTTATAGATGGACCATTTATAATGATTCTGCTCCTCCAGACCCGAAAAGAAACTGGAGTACTCAGGAGAGAACATCCATTTCACAAACTCCATACAATTTACGTCATATTTAATTCCAAATGAGGATATCATTTGTTCATACAATTCTAGATGTTCCCACATCGAATACCTAACGTTTTTATGGTATGGGGTCATGAAGCTCTTTATGGCCTTGATCTGTCTAAATGGGTCTTCAACAAAACCCTTTCTTTGTTTCCCTGTCTTCCTTTTTCTCTGCACCTGAGTCCATTCACCTTCTGACTTAAAACTTGCTATTGGTGCTCCATCCTCTATCTTCCAGGTGCTCCCTATCTCTATGAGACTGGGAATACCTCCCAGCACGGGCTCTGGACTCCTCTTGCCTGTGCTGCTGTGAATTCTCATGGTCACCTTTTGGCACAGGATAATACTCAGTATCTTCCTCAGACTGACTCAACTGTGTAGTCTCCCCCTTCCAGATAGTCTGGGGAATTCACCCCTTCCCCTGAATGTAAAGAGGTTTTTAATATGTCCCTCCTGGGCTGAAGCTGTGAATGTTCTTCTCCAGCAAAGCGAGCAAGGTGGCCTCTCTGCAATCTCATTTGTTTTAAGTCCAACTCCCTCATTTTCTCAATCAGGGAGTTTTCATGGTCTGAAGTACTCACTGGATTATTCTTAACGTCCCAGGACAAACTGGTCCGGCCACCTTTCCTTCTGTGTGGTAGAGGTGAGTACTCCTCAATCTCACATAAGGGGAGGGAAGGTATTCCTTGTGCTGAGAGTGGCCTCTCAATAAACTGTTATAAATTGGGGGCTCTGTCTGGGATTTGGCAGGCTATTTTTCCCTCTCCAATCAAGCTGTCACACAACAAACTGCAGGCTATAGTTTTCAGCATACACTGGGAATGAGCTTTGTTAATTTTGAATGTTAACAAAAAATCACCCCGTAGTGTTTTGCTGAATGGGAATTAATTAAATCATATTCAGTCAAATAGGCTAAAGACTGATTGATGGCCCAGAGTAGAGTGTTGAAGGCCAATCAGGCCCTGTTGTCAGAGTTAAAAAGCCAGCTCTCTGAATACCATCAGGAAATAAGGACAAAGAGAAGCAGTTGTGAGGGTTTGACAAATGAAATTGAAAAATACAAACAGCATTGATGCACCCTAACCAGTCAGGGTATGGGAAAGGGCCCTCTGATCCATTGGTGATGCCCCCCTTCATCAGGAACCTCATGCCAGTTAACCACAACTTCCTATGGGCCGACTTCAACTGACTTCATGCTATCCACCTGTAAAGCCCAATAAACATGAGACACCTAGACTTACCCAGGCCTCGCCAAGCTGATCCATAAGGTGCAGTTATAAAGTGTAACACATTATTCCCGATTCCCCAAGCCCTCAGTTTGGGCCACAGCCTAGACCTCTCAACTGTATTGAACGTTTACTACAATCTATAAATGTGACGTACAACTTATCATTCTTTCTGCTATCACATGCTGCAATAAAATAATTTAAAATACAAATGTTATTCAGTGTAGCATACCCGTTCCTAAACCCTGTTTGAAAGGCGGAGAATAGATATGCTTCTTTTATCCACCTGTTTAATTTCCTTAGTAATATTGAAGAGAAGATTTTCTGGCTTACATCTATCATGGCCAGTAGTCTATAATCTCTATAATCAATGTTGTCTCCCCCCTTAAAAACCAGAATCCTAATAGATCTTCTTCAACTTGCGGGTATAGATCCTTCTTTCGAAATTCTTAAAAATAGTTGTTCCAAGATGCTCCTTTAAAGGAGTATTGGACATCATATCAGGGTCCGGAGCAGGGCAATTATTTATAGATTATATGAAGTCCAGAATATCCTCATCAAGGAACCCCTCTCAGAAACTACGGTTTAGCTGGTATCCTTGTTACTCTACCTCCACCAACTCCTTATCATAATATAACTCTTGTACAGTTCTGACCCATTATGTTTCACTGATCCGGTTACTCTCGATCTTGGAGGAGATGTTGACATTAGTCCTGATCATCGACCAGAACATCTTGGCATCGTGTTTCCTTATTAATTCAAACACAAACTGCAAATTAATGTTATTTAAGGATGACTTATGGCTCTTAAGCCAGTTTTTATATCGTGTTGTTTATAAAGTTTTTTGCCAAGCCTTGTTTTACCATGTCAGAGTGGGGTCCATGTTAATTCTTCTACAGCCATTGTGATACTTTTCTTTTGGCAATATTAATCATTTGATCAGAGTGACTGCAAAGAGTCATATCCCACAGCTTGATTTTGCTGCTTACATTAAGATGACATTTCAATTTCAGCATTAAGGTCTCAAGATCCCATTTGTGTGTCATTAGCCACCTATATATCTTTGAGTCATTTAAATTAATCAGCTTAGTAATTTTCCCAATGTTATTATTACTCCATATGGTTGGATTGCCAGAACAGTTAAAAACAATATGCTCATTATATCTTCCTATCTCACGTGGCTTTTTTAGGGTCTGTGCCCACGTCAATGTCGTGTGGTCACTCAGAGAGCTGAATGCTACCTGTATGGCATCACATTCTTGCCAGAAGAATTATCCACATATACACAGTCCAAGGCTGAGGAACTCTTTCCATTTGGCCAGGTGTCTTCAATCTGCTCCTCATTCCTATCTTTACAATTAAGACACATCAAGTCATATATATTGAAGGCCTGTGCCCACTTGCAATCACCCTCATTACTTTTTGTCATTATGTGTTCCAATTTAGAATTTAGATGCATCCGTTTTTTCCATAACTGTTAAAATACATGCCTTCAATTACGGAGAATTTAGATCTCCAGCAATACTAATTCTTCCCCTCGGGCAGTATGCAATCCATCTTTTAATAATCCTTTTCTATCTTGTCAAGTATCTCAGACACCCGTTGCCTGGCCGGGGGAAATATGTGTTTATAATTAGGATGCTGTACCCTGAATTTAGCACTTGCAACCAAGCAGACATTACCTATGATGTGTTATGTTCCGGACAGACGAGGGTAATCGTTACAAAAGGCTGAGCACTTATAGCCAGCCCACCCATAGGTTTTCTGCAGAGCCCACGAGTAGCTCGGGTGGACACAATGGATATCCATCTATGACAAAGTCTTCAACTACCCAAGTTTCCTGTATTATCAGTATGTCATTAGATCATATTATGGCCTTACCCTTAGTGTTCTGCAAGAAGGAATTTAAACCCCTTGTATTCCAGGTAATACATTTTAGGGCATAGCCAGGTCTATAGTGAAGTTTATGTAGCCCCTCATGTTAAAGACTGATGGTTTTGTGTCTAAATTGTGTGGAATAGTCTCCCGTTTTTGGACTTAATGTGTCTTAATTGTAAAGATAGGAATGAGGAGCAGATTGAAGACACCTGGTAAAATGGAAAGAGTTCCTCAGCGTTGGACTATGTATATGCAGATAATTCTTCTGGAAAATTGACCTTTTCGCCTCATTCCCCTCCTTATTATGATCATATCCAACTGCAAGTATAAACCCCAACTCAGATAATGAATCTGCACAGGCACAAAGTAAGGATACATGTGATACAGGCGCAAATTCCAGAAATGCCCAGTTTGTAACACTGTCTCATCTGGGAGGCTCTACCCATGATACATCTCTATTAATCAATGTTGATAGCCATGGTAACTGATTCCATAATAAGCAGAGTCGCTCTGTAGTCAAAAAAAGGGCTGGGGCGGCTTGTACCAACGTTTGTGGGACCCGTTCTTTCTTCCATAGACAGGTTTACCTCCCTCTTATTATTTTTCACAGTGTCTTTTTTACTTGACCTTTCGACTAAACATTCAATGGAGCTAATCGGGGAATTATTAGAGAGCCACCTATCTATGGGGCCTCTCAACTCTACTTTCTATATCCTTCCATTCCCCATATCGTTATTAACCATGACCTTCCGCCCCCAGTGTACTCGCCAGTTTAATGTGGCGTCTGTCAGGTGGGGGAGCATTTCCTTTCACAAAATCAACTTGTTTTAAACCAGTAGCTTTTGGCTTCTCTGCCTCTCTCTTCCGATTTCCAACTTTTTTGGTGGAGGTTTCCAACATGGATATTTCATGGCAGAGTATTTCAATCTCATCTTGTTCCATGTCTGCATAAATTGCCACTGAATCATCCGCAGAGCTGGTGTAATAAACCAAGTCAGTACAGGCTTGTTCTAAAATTGTGTTTTCTTTCTGCTCCAGTTCTCATTCCTTGTCCCCCCGCTGTGGCGCTAACTCCCATTGCGCACACATTTTGGGACTGCTGCAATTTAGATTCCTTGCCATGTTTATCTGCATCTTGTCTAACTTCTTTGCCAATAATATCTCCATCACTCTTGCAAGGGTGTGTTTTATACCTTGTTGTTCTACTGCAAAGTTTATGCAGAAGTCCAGAAGAGGCTCAGTTTTTGACAAGATAATGTGTGTTGCCAAGGCGGGGGTACCCAAATTAAAGTTGCATATTTATCTGGGAGGTGGCTTCACATTCGCTAAACCCCTCAGCATACGCAGAGATTGATACCAATTCCTCCAAGTTGGGGTTAGCTGATAGGTCATGCCTGTTAACCTTTTTAAGGTCAGTAGTCGCTGGCCCTAAAGAGTTCCTTTTTAGGTTAATGCACATGTTCAATAAAGAACCACCATCGTCAATGGTAAAGGAGTTCATCACACTACTTGACTTTGTGCTATTCACTGAGCCAACCTGTTGTTTCAAGCCCTGCTGTTCCATATTTCGCTCCCCGGGTACGTGGGCATTTGCACTTAAAATACACGCACATTTGTGGCTGCACATAGGGTCTTGCTGTTCACTAACTCTACCCCCACCAGCCCCTGGTCTGCCCTTTTTTTTTTACAAAGAGCTGCCTTGTGTTCTTGCATTCTGTGTGTTGAGCTCCTTTATCTTTCCTCCATTCTGTCACCCTCACTACAGAAACCCAGCCGGTGCTGTTTCATTAGGCTTTGTTTATTGGTTATACTGTTTGCAAAATCCAGTTCTCAAGGGGCTGTTGCTTTATCACTAGCAGACAGTCCCAATGCCCAAGTGCTGACAAGTCTTGTGCTGTGGGATTAGTGTTTTGGGGCCGCAGAGGAGCGGTAACTGGAAAAGCCGGGGACAGCTTAGGACGAGGTCACTAACACCCACACAGGTCCTTGAAAGCAAATTCTGTTTGAGACTCGTGGCCTCAGCAGAAGTACCCCCACTGCCCCTCTTCTCTGCAATGGATGTAAATTGCCTTAATCCTCTGTACCTCAAGATGCCTTTACATTCCCTGCAAGCTTCTTTAAACCGAACAGTGAGCTTCCCAGCTTCTTGCTTCGCCTGGAGCACTGGAACACTGAGGCACTTTCACACTTTACTGTATCATTCAATGCTACGTGAACAAGCTTGTGCATCAATTCACACTTCTGTCAGGAAGCTATCAGAAAGGGCCACTCAAGGGACTGCGTCTACCAAGTTTACCCACTCTGAGATCCACTAGTGAGCCCGTCTAGTAGCTCTGTATGTTCAGCACTATCACCTCCGCTCCGGAGCTTGGTATGCTGTGGGTCAAGCAGGATCGATCAACATCGATCAACGTTGTCAGCAAAACCGCAGAACAATGGCTTTCCTCTTGATTGCCACTCCACTCCTCGCCTGCAGCCACTATGATCGGAAGAAAGCACCTCTGAACGTAGGAAAACATAGGAGGACGCTGCAGGTCATAAATACTTGGGATGCATCGGCTACACAGAGATTTCCCATCTCATAATGAGAAAGGTCGGCCCTGTGATTTCACGAGGCCCTGTTGATATCTGGCATCCTGTACTGATATCTGAAGTGGACCACCATTTAGATCTGGTAAATCTTCTATTTTCTTGTGTTTGTTTCAGAGTGCAGCTTCTCTTGATTGCAGCTCCACCCACATTCCAGTCACGCAGTTGTAAATAGCTGGGATGCAAGAGCCAGGCTTTCAGTTGGGGAGTCCTTTGAGATGTCTGGCCTACAACAAGCAAAAGGTTCTGCCTCTGGTCTAAATGAAATTTATATATGACCCATGGAAACAAAGTGGCCTTTTCTTTTCAATTGTTGCAGTCACTTTGCATGTGAAGCATAATATGCATTACATCAACACACACTAAATATTTTCCCTGACATCTCTATGTTAGCAGGGGAACATTTTTCTCATGCCTTGCTTTAAAACGGCAAATGCACCTGCAAAGCCATGTTGGTGTCAGTGTTTGAAAATCCTGCTTTTCATCTGAAAGGGGCCTTTGAATTTCTTCTGCCACTGTGAATTAAAAGGCTGCATTTCCTTTTGGTATGACAGATAGGGCTTTTTCACATAGCACTTCCTTGTGTTACTTGGAGAAATGCTCACAGTCTGACTTAATAGGCCCATTTTCAGTGTGAAGATTTTTTATTAAGAAGGCTTGCAGGTCATTTTTCCTGTGTGCCCTTCAGTTTGTTGGGGCCTTTGATTAAACCCTGCATGTGTTATTTTACTGGAAGCCAGTGTAGGCTTTTCAGGGCTGGTGTGATGTGGTCTATTCTGCTTAGTCTCAGGAGTAGTCTTGCTGCAGTGTTTCGTATGCGTTGGAGTTTTTCTTAGACCTTCTGGCATTCCAAAGTAGAGGCTTTTTGTGTATTCTATTCTAGATAATAATAATGAGATGATTGCAAGAGTTCTGTGTTGGAAGGAGAAGTAGGCCAGTATCTCTTTGATTAGTTGCAGGAGGTAGAAGCATTTCTTTGTTAATGCGGTGACTTGTGGTTCTAGTGATTCCATTATCCTTAAGTAGTCCCAGGTTTTTTATCACAGCGGATGCCTCCGGTTGCGTTCCCATGCATGGTGGCCAGTTCAGGCATGTGTGTGTTGCGTTACCCTCTGTGGAGGAGCTAATTATTTCTCTTTTGGTCAGGTTTAGTTGGAGATTGTTGATTGCCATCCAGATGTATATGTCTGTGATGCATTTGTTGTTTTGCTCTTGGGATGAGGTTATCTTGAAGATGAGCTGTGTATCATCTGAATATTTGTAGGCAGTCAGTCCGTGGGTTTGAATGAGTTTCATTAGGGGGTACGTGTAGATTTTGAAGAGGAGTCGGGAGAGGCTAGATTCTTCTAGTGCTCCACAGGTGATGTTTCTGGTGTTAGATATAAATGGCTCTAAGTAGGTTCTTCCTGTTCGGTTAGTGAGGAAAGATTTTAGCCATTCTAGAGCGCAGTCTTTTATGCTGCATTCCTGCAGTCTATGTCTATGGATAAGTGTTGTGTCTCTGATTGTGTTGAATGCGTCTGATAAGTCCAGTAGTATGAGGGCCAATCGGGTGCTGTTGTCTGGATTCATTTATAGGTCGTCCCATATGTATAGAAGTGCTGATTCCGTTCCTTTCATGGGTCTGAAGCCAACTTGGAAGTGGTCAAGTATTCTGTTAGTTTCTACATGGTTGAGCAGAATTTTGTAAATGTGGTTCTCAAGCAGTTTAGCTGGGTAGGGTAGATTTGATATAGGTCTGTAGTTAGTGGGGTCTTCCATACCTCCTGTTTCATTTTTTAGGAGGGGCTCAATGCATGCTGATTTAAAGGTTTTAGGTACTATTCCTGTGTTTAGGGATAGGTTAGTCAGTAGCATCAAGTATGATACATGTACATACATATAACTATGATGACTATAATTGCTCTCACTACAAACTGAATGGTCTCTTGGTCACAACACCAACCCAACTAAGGCTCATGCTTCCCCAGATGCTGACAGCCTTATAATCCCCAAAACGGCAGGCAAGACCTGAGGGCAAAGTCAATGTACTGCAATTGCATCCGTCCTTAGGCACAACCACCCAGAAGACATAAGACTCACCCCTAACTTCTTGTCTGTCAGAGCCAAACACAAGATCCATCTTTTTTAATAAGACCCTTTAGAGGAACCACATCTGGAATCGGCCAATGACCCTAAGAAGCACTTAAATTATGTAGTGAGAGCACTACTAATAAATACACATTTGAATATTGTGTGTCATTGTTTTTTTTTTTTTTAAAATGTATTTATTGGTTTTAACGGAATAACAAAAACAAGTATACATCAATTAAGTATCAGGCAAATAATCGAAAGGTAACGTAACCCTCCCACCCCCCCAACTCAAGACCAAGTAAACAATATTGTCCCATTACGGTCGGCCAGATTGATGGCTAGGATGGTCCGATCCATCCGAGGCATCGTCAGAGTTATTAGGATGCAGAAGTGGCTCAGTCAAGGCCACCCAACGATGTAGTTCTCCGCTGGAGTCTAGCCTTTGTTCAAGGATTGCCGTTTCCCACGCTCCAGTCTCTGCCGTTATCCATTTAGTCAGGTCCCCCCACCACAATGCCTCATGCGGGGCCCTAGGGCTCTTCCATCCCATGGCTATGCGCCTCTTCGCAGTTATGTAGATCAAGTCTTTGAGCTTGTTCAGAGGTTTGTTTTTGTGGTTGCGTTTGTATCTGCCCAGGATGCATACAGCGGGGGAGTTCACCTCTAGCTCGATGTCTGCGTCCGCCACCCTCCCCTGAACCTGTGTCCAGAAGTGGCGTATCTCCGGGCAGCCCCAGAACATATGCGTCATACCCGCCTTCGGCTCCCTGCATTTGGGGCACAGCTGGACCTCGGCTCCCCTGAAATTAGATATAGCCTCTGGAGTTAGGTAGGATCTGTTAGTAATGTATAGTTGGATGAGCTGTAAACGGGCATTCCTGGAGACTTTTTTATGATAATGGGTTATTTTCTCCCATACGTCATCCGTGAAGTCTAAGCCTAGTTCGATTTCCCATTTTGCTCTACATTTAAGCTCGGTGTTGGTCGTGCCCAGGAGCAGGGTTTCGTACAATCGCGAGGTTTCATGTCCGCCCTCGGCTGTGTTCAATAATGCTTCTATGACCGTATTTTCCGTCATGGGGGTGGTGGCCTCCGGCCATCTAACCCTAATGGCGTGTGTCACTGCCCCGTGGAGCAAAAATTGGCCAGCGGGTAATCCCGTAGCTTCAGTAAGGTCAGGAAAGGGCATGATCTCTTCGTCCCGCATTAGATCTCCCAGGGTGGCCACTCCGTGAGGCTCCCACTGGGTGCGCGATTCGTGAAAGCCCCATGGCTGATGAGCCATAATTGCTGCTATAGGGATTTGAGGTGAGAAAGGATCGGCTGGCCCCACAGTTTTGCACGCTCTGTTCCAGAGCTTTATTCCAAGTCTAATTAAGTATGGAAGGGGCTGCGTGAATCTGCCCTGTGCCCACAATAGGTCCCTCAGGAGGAGGTCGGGTAATGCAGGTTGGAGGAGCCTAGTGTCCGAGGTGGTCTCATCGGCCATCCATCGCATCACATGCCTCAGCTGGCTCGCCAGATAGTACAATTCGAAATTAGGGACCTTAACTCCTCCCCTCTCGTAAGGTCTCTGGAGTGTGTCCAGCGCCACCCTGTGTCTGCCCTCCTGCCAAAGGAACCGTCTGCATAGTTTGTTTATGTTTTTAAAGAAGGAGGGGGGGATATTGTAGGGAACGTTTGTAAAGTTATACAGTAGGCGGGGGAGAGCAACCATTTTAAGTAGACCGGTCCTACCGGCCATCGAAAGCGGAAGCTTACCCCAGAATTCCATGGATTTTTCTAGAGCATCTTTGGCTCTCACCGTGTTAAGTGTATGTTCCGTGAATGGGTCCCGGTGTATGGTGATTCCCAGATATTTAAAGGAGGTCGCTTGCCACTCCAGATCCAGGGCGGGGAGGGAAGGACCATTTTTGTGTAGGGCGGCTAGAGGGTAAAGGCAGGACTTCTCTTTGTTAATACGAATACCCGTGTATCTACTGAATCCGTCCAGTGTTTCTAGGATGTAGGGCAGGAGGTGTTCGGGGTTATGTAAGAACAATAGCGTATCGTCCGCATACATAGAGACGAGGTGGGTCTCTCCGTCAATTACAATACCCCCATCTCCGTATTCCTGCCTGAGGTACGTGGCTACGGGTTCAGTGGCGATGATGTATAGCATCGGGGAGAGTGGGCAGCCCTGGCGAGTGCCTCTATGTAACGCCCATTTGTTTGAGAAGGTCCTGTTCGTGCGCACCCTAGCGGTGGGGTTGGTGTAGACAAGCCGGGTCCATCTCAGAAAAACAGGTCCTATCCCCATTTTAGCCATAGTGGCATAAAGCCATTCCCAACGCACTGAATCAAAGGCCTTGGTGGCGTCTAGTGACGCCACCGCGTATTTCTGAGGCCTCTGCTCCGTGCTGTATATAATATGGTGCAACCTACGCAGGTTCTCAGTTATGGAGCGACCGGGCACGTAACCCGTTTGGTCCTGGTGGATCTGGTGTGGAATTACCCTTCGCAGTCTACTAGCTAGCAGGGAGGTTAGGATCTTGCAATCAACATTTAACATGGAAAGGGGTCTATATGAGCCGCAGTGCGATCCGTCTTTCCCGGGTTTCAGGAGAGGGACAATCACCGCCTCCCTCAAGGAGTCGGGGAGGGCACCCCGCTCGTAGGCTTCATTGAACACCTGTGCCAACAATGGGGCCAAGGTCTCCTCATACAATTTATAAAATTCCCCGGGGAGGCCATCAGTGCCTGGGGACTTACCGGTCGGGAGTGATCTAATGATTGCCTTGACCTCATCTGGGGTGATGGGTTCGTCCAAGGCTTCCGTCATATGGGGCTCTAGCCTGGGGAGATCTATGTCGTCTAGGATGTCCTCTATGTCGGAGACGTCTACGGGTGGGGGTTCGGCGTATAAATTGCTGTAAAAATCAGAGAACACCGAATTAATTTCGGTCTGGGTGTGCACTAAGGAGCCATCTGGTTTGAGTACTTGGCAAATGGGGGTTCTGGGGGCTTCTCTCTTGTACAGCCAAGCTAGAAGTTTACCAGGTTTATCACCTAGAGCGTGGGTACGTTCAGTGTGTTTGGCATAGCTCAGCCTCCCCAGGGACTCCCAATGTGTGAGACAGGTTTGTTTGAGGTCAATCACCTTCTGTAAATGTTCTGGGGATGGATCTAGTCTGCCCTCGAGCTCCCCCAACTCGCTCTCTGCATGTTCTAAGGAGGAAGTAATCGACCTCAGTGCTCCACCCATGGTTGCAATCATCTCCCCTCTCAGGACCACTTTGTATGCCTCCCAGGCGGTGCCTATGTGTTTCACACTGTTGAGATTGTGTGTCATTGTTAACCAACTCATCGGTACTCATTCCAGATAAATATCAAAACCATACCTCATTTAAAAGTGCCAACAGTTACACCCAGCTTTCCTGTCTACAGGACATGGCCATTTGTGCAGTACAGGGTAGTAAATAGAACAGTAAATAGAAGGACTTTGCTCTTTTGTTGTCATGTGCATGGTGTCAACATGCCCAGACTCACAGTTGCACCCTGGCACTGTGGAAGACTTAAAAACCAAAAAAGCACTTGTGTCCTTAAACATTATGGATAAAAAGAATAGCTATAAAACCTATATAACATAACATAAATGAAAAAACAAAGCCAAGAATTTTGCCAAAATCAACATTGAGGAGCTTGTTTTCGTATGTGGCGTAATGTGATTGAAAAGCGTAAAAGCCTTGAGTAAGCCTTTAATGCCTTTCAATCACACCACACCACATTTTCATGCATTATTATGGCAGTGAGGAGGGCAGAACGCAACTTGCATTTCCGCTGCCTTCCTTGCTCTCCACCATACAAATACTCTAGTAACATACGTGTACATCACCTTTTGCCCTGCACTTTTGCACTCTGCCAAGCAAATGATGAAAATGTGTACGAGTTTGTCTAAACGCAACGGCTCTTAGCCGCAAAATTACTCATGAGCCCCTCAAGTTTTGCCCATTTTTCAGGTAGTCATGGAAATGGCAAATTTGAATTTCTGACATAAAACCATTACTGACTGTTGGTATTTAAGGGGGTTCCAGGTGTAAGAGCTGCACCATTTCTCTTGCCTGTCACTTCTATTTCACACCCACCCTCTCCTCTTTGGCAGGCTGAAGGGTCCTTCATGGCTGACATTTGGGTGCACTGGTGTTCACGATGTTAGCTTGCAGCTGAACAATTCCCTCAAAGCTCTTCAGTCCACTGCGGCAGCCTTACTCTGGCACACAGTCTAATAAACTCATCCTACATGGGTAGCTTAGGCTCACTCTAGATTGCTACTTATTACTATACTTTGATAGTCTACTCCCAAGTAAGGAACCACACTGTCTCGCTGTGAACTAAAGTAAAGTCTAGCATATGACATGGAACAAACTGTTAATTTGAACCTTTTTGACATCAAGGTGTCAGGCTTTTTCGATTTTACCATACTAATTTGACCACGCCATTCGCTTCCCTTCTGTTACGATCAACATTCACTTTAATGCACAATATAGGTTTGATGATTCACTGTTGTCTCGGGCTTGACCTGGGTAAATAAGCCACAAAATGTCCACTATGGCCCAAGCACATGCTTGAGCCGCTCCTTCTCCTTCATCCAGCATTCCAATGTGTACTAACTTACAATTCTCCAAATCTATGTTTTTCATATGCATAGAGATGTTTGCATTGATTTAAAAAACAACACCTACTGCCTTATGAAGTTATCATATATTGATTGACATGTTAATTGTGGTAACATCACAAAGCAGGCAGTCACTCTTGCACCCCAAGTAGTTGTTCCTGACAGAGCCACAGAGACAATGGCCCTCATTATAAGTTGGCGGTGCAGAATTAACGGACTGGTATTACCAAATACAGGTACGTTTATGCACCGGCCAACTACAAATTTGCCAGTGAAGTGCCTGAATTGCCTCCAGCTAGAAGCTGCAGGTAATTCAGGCACCTTACTGGCAAAAATCACTGGTATTACCGGTGCCGGTAATACTGGCCAAATCCCCCATGGAGTCGTATTTACCACCATCAATGGTGGTACCGCCGGACTAAGTGCCAGTAACTGTATTACCACTTTCTGGTATCCTGGCAGAATTACCACCACGATACCGACAAACTGGTAACGAGGGCCAATGCTTTTTAACCAGAATGTTCACATTTTGTATCCCTGTGATTCCTTAATGTTCCATAGAAGCAGGTTCCATGTGAGTGGCTCGTGCAGGTGTGATGCTAGAAATGCATTGGAGGGACAGGGCCTCTGTATGCTTGTCCTTTACTGCTTTTTATCGTGTGTTCTGTTGTGTTTTCCGTGCAGGAGTTCAGGTGTGGCTCCTGGCGGTGCAGCTCTCTCTTTTGGTTTGGTGAACAGACCCATGGGATACCCTTACGGCACCCAGGGGCAGGGGCGCAACCCTGTAACCCTAGTGTATGTTTTTGGGCACCTGTGTGTGACCAACAGAGTAGGGTATGGGCTGCTGGCAACTACATGCTGAAATAACTGGTGCCCTGAGCGTCCTCCATTTTGGGATGCCCAGGCCCTGTCATTGGAATCAGTAGATTCCTGATGGAGACAACATGGCCCCCATGGCCTCTTGCCTTCCATAGACTGTTACCTTGATCTTTCAGAGGTCCCAGGAAGCCCTGACTCTGTCACTTCCCCCTGACTGGCTGTTGGGTGGAAGTTCCATATATGTAGTGTGGGGAAGTGCCGACCAGTCTGGCTGGAGCCTTCTCAACGGCCGTATGTTGTGGTTATGCCTGTGGGTGGAACCTGGGTGAATGGAGTGTGTGACGAATACGCATTCAATGTTGTGGGTGTCTAGTATCTGGTGGTTGACACAATGACTGAGACAGCCCTGCCCGAAACCGGTATGAATGCAGTATGTAGTGTTGAATGGCTCGGTACTTGTCCCAATACACATAACTTGTTGTGATTGTCTGGAGAGAAGTGAATGGCCTGAATGCACTGTGTGCCTGATTGGCTGCCTGCCTGCATGAATGCCCTTAGTCGTGATTGGATGCTTGAGTATGACCCAGTGGAATGAATGGGAGATCAACAGTATATCTGGGGACCTCTCACTGCTAGGAATCGTGTTCAGAAGCTGAAGTCCACTATGACGAGTAACTGGAGTAACTGAAGCTTGACCTTGAAGCCCTGCTGGATGAGAAGAATTGCTGTTGCTCTCCTTCACAATCTGAAAGCTGCTTTGCCTCCAAGGACTGACCCAGAGAGGACCTGGTAAGGCGCCCTCTTCCCGAGCTACGAGGGACCATCGTGCACCAGCCGATCTTTGCCTAAGCGCCCTGGTAGATAGACCTTCGGCAGACTGCCGACCAGATACGGGGACTGCTGCGGAACTCCAAGGAGAAGCGCCCGGACTGTTGTCCGCCACTCTCAATGACCGCCGTCGCCACTGTATCCTGCTGGAGAAGGGCTGGCCGTCGACGCGCCAAGGAGCATCCACCGGTGGGTTTCCCGCCACCCAAAGACCACAGAGACGCCGATGACTCGACACCCTTGCTGGGCCACAGTTCTTCAAACTCTTTGTGGTCCAGAACTATCGACACCGAGGTGCCCCGCACGCCTCTTCCTTGCAGGACGTTTACGCTTCCCCGTCAACGAGCACCGCTAGGAACGACGCGGCCACTTCGCTGTCGTAGCTCGACCTGCTCACCGTAGGACGTTCAATGACCCGTAACTCTTGCCTGAAAGGGAGGACACTCAAGAAGGGCCCGACGAGGAACGCTACAACGCCAGGTACTTTGGGGTTGCAGAACTATTGGGAAGTCTAGTGTGAACAATATATGGACTGGGCTTGTATCTTTCTTCTACAGGTTGCCCGGGTAGGGGGATCTCCACACAGAACTGTGTTTAACGGTAGTGACCAGTGTTCTGCCAATTGTTCAACCATCTTGCTTTCCTTCCTCTCTCTACTGCTGGTTTCCTCTTTATTTTGATCTGTGTGTCATTCTGACCATATGCACTTTAAAGAGATCTGATAACGTTAGTGGTACCACTTTAGAACTGTATATATTTACCATTGTTGCTTTCTGAGTAAAAAGTGAGTTATCGTGATAGTGTACATCACCTGAAATATTAATTATATAAAGACTGTGCTTTAACCAATACAGTGTTTGGACCTTCCTTTGTGGGTGCTCGGGGACTACACTGTACTTAAGAACCAGCCTGCATCACCTCCTGAGAAGCTAGGCCTTGATTGCTCGACCATAGCTACCAAATAGAGAATCTTGGCTGGGGTGCCTCTACTCTACCATATAGAGAGCAGAAGTACAGACACCCCCCTCTAGTCTTTACAGCAGGCGATACGTCTCCTATCAATTCTCTCACATGCAGATTATTTAACAATTTATCTGTAATGTAATGCATTTGGTTTTCTTATAGTGCCCTTCTGCCACTTTTTGGCTTCACTGCACATGGATCTGAAAGAAACATGGTGCTTGGTAATTCCTGGGACATGAGACAGGCAGATACGAAACCTCTGGTGTTAATGGGTGTAGGTTGGAAGTAAGTACCTGGTTGCTGAGTGCCTTTCTGCTTAATATCCAAAGGGAAGGGCCCACGATCTGATAGACTACGGTGCCTTGGGTCTGCTTAGCCGCTGATGTGGGAGATTGTGATAGGGCTAAAGAGGGGAGCTTAGTCATGGCTCAATTATCTTGATGTGCTAATGGCTAGGCTTGTGGCAGCCGTCTGTGAAGTCTTTGAACATTCAGTGGAAGGTGGCGGAAGATCTTAGAGAGAAATCATTTAGTTGGGGGAGTAGGCCTTACCAGGAAAACAACCTTAAACAACGATGCACTCCTTCCACTGTCCTGTTGCAGGCAGGCTCCATTTAACTATCCCACATGGTCACTGTCAATCCTCTCTCTCTCGCTCTCTCCCTCTCTCTCTCTTTCTCATATAGATATTGTACACCATGTGCAACAAAACAAGGATCAGAAAATTGGCAGATGATGGAAAGGTGGTAATCCAGAAAGTCTGCTCATTTTAATAAACTGCATGCGAAGAGTAATGGGAGGCAAGAACACTTAATTCAAAGAAAGGGCTGTTTGAAATGTAAGGACTGCAGGTACCTATTTGAAGTATATTGTTTGCTAGGCTGAGAGACACCTCAAACTTCACTCTAACATGATTTGTCTATGTAGTATTTATATATTTTGGACAATTGTAAAGTGCAGCATGCACCTGAGGTGGCCTTTTGGTGCAACATTTCGGGAGTGAGGAAGAGTTAGAATTGGAAGAGCCAATCCTTGATTTCTTTGCGGAAGGCAAGGTAGTCGTGCATGAATACTGGGTGTGCATTCTAGAGCCTTCCTTCACGTTGTGACAGACTATAGCAAGAAGAGATGCAGAGTGAATATGTTTAAAGGGGCATATTTCTTGAATTTGCAGACAAGGAAGAGGTGGCCATGTTGGCAGATGTAATTGGAGCCAATGACAACGGAATGTCAATGTAATGAGTCAAGGGCAGCGGGATATGTCTTCAAACTGTGCAGAGTCTCAGGAGTAGACAGTCTGCGGCTTTCCACACAATAAGCAATTGTGAGATTGAGGCTTGAGCAAGAGTAAGGTTGAGGGAGGAAGCTGCAGTAGTCCAGCATGAACAAAATGGAGGCATTAAAGATCTCAACCCTGTTGGGAATGTCGAGGAATGGAATCCTTTTGTAGGAGTGCAGATAGAAGAAGTAGGTGCTCACAGTACTGTTTATTTGGTAGAACAACAAGATGTTTCTATTTAAGAGGAATTTAAGTTCTTTACTCTAAAATATTAGTGTGGGTAGAGATCACAGGCATATTGGCCTGGAGAAGGAGAGCCACATTTCAGATTGACAGTTAATGATTACGATGTCAGCCTTGTCACAGTAGAGTGTAATGCAACTTGCCTTCACCCAGACAGGAATCATCTCTATGCACCTGCTGGAGGGGCGGCAATTGATGAGTTACCATTGTGTTGGGTGAAGATTTTGAGTCTCTGGGGACACCACACCTCCCATTTCAAAACCGTGCCCCAGAGCCAAAGACAAACTCAAAGGCAGAGCTTTCCCAACACGAAGAAGGGAGCAACACAGTCTGCTTTGTTCAATCATTCAATTTTTTTCTTCCAAATTAGACCATATAAATAATGTGCTTTGATCTCTATAAGTAGAAGGTGAAGTAAGAAACGATCAACTGATAATTCTAGAAGGACCATGCACCAGTTCCATTGTTGTCAAAGAGCATGCCAAGGTCCTCCAGGACAGACAAGAAGACAGGCTTAGGGCCTCTGGCATGTAGGGCGTTAACCAGAGGATCATTGACAGTGTGATATGATTCGAATGATTACAGTTGGGAGAGCTCTACTCACTGGAGGAAGTAGTTGTAAGGCAGGCAGCAGCTTTTAGAATCAGCAAGAATGTCCTGGAGGAGGGTCATCACAATGACGTGTTGAAAAAAAATAAGTTGGCACACTCCCAGGTAACAGCACACTGCAATGGTGCCCAGCTATATGCAGCAACGTTGGTAATTCTATTTTCTGAGCGGAATGAGAAACTGCCATTGACATTTTCTGTGAGGCATTGTGAAACTGCAATGCAAATTTAGTGGGAGCAATGCTGGGGCATGACACTGTGCTTTACGGGGTGAAATGGGCATGACAATGTTTTGAGGAGAAATGTGAGGTAGCATATGCACTTTTCTGAGTGCAACCAGACACTGACATGGGTGGATAACTGCATGAATAAAGCTTTAGTCTCAAATTGTGGCAGGGACGACTTATCCTTTCATCCTTATGAGGTCGATAAGTCAAGGACTATTCAAAACGGGGCAATAATGACACCTGTTACCACAGTAGTTGGAAGCTGGAGGAGTCTGCAATGAACAATATTATCATTATGATAATGATTTGTTATTTATATAGCGCTTACGCCTAAGCGCTGTACATAGAACATATTTGCATACATTAATCATCCCAACCAATGTTGGTACTCATTTATCGACCTCGGAAGGATGAAAGGCTGAGTTAACCTCATCAGGATTTGAACCTTCGACCTGCAGGTCACACAGAGATCTCAGCAGCGGGGCTCAACCCTCTGAGCTAACTTACCGGCAATTATGGTATTATTCTACATTCAATATGATATTGCCATTGTATTTCTAGGTGCCATTGGAAATTGTAACGTTTATTTGCTGGAGACAATGATGTGGCGTGATACTTTGCTTAAACGGGGCGATATGAAACTGGCATGGCACTGTTGACATTGACATGGCAACTGTTTTAGCGAGTGTGTTCGTCTGTGTGACCACTATAGAAGTAGGTGTAGGTGCCTTTGTGGAGAAAGTGGGCTGCACATGCTAGAGGGCAATGGGCCGTTCAGACTGCCAAGGGCATTGAAAGAGGCAATGCTGGGACAATGGGCATGATAGTAAGAATTATGAAGCAACAGGCATGGCAAATGCAGTTATGTGGCAAAGGATATGGCATGGGCAGTTATACGGGAATAGGCAGCGTAAGGGGCAGTGCAAGGGCAAAGGACATAACATGAGCCGTTCTGAGAGCAGTGGCTAATGCTTGAGTACATTGGGTGGCAATGCATGTGACATGATTCGTTTTTAATCAATGGATGCGTCATGTGTAGTTCTGGGGCAATAGACGTGATATGGTCCAGTTTTGTAACAATGGACATTATGTAGTGGTGCATGGCAAACTCCAATATTACAAGGGTTAGGTGGCAAGAGTCCTGAGGTTGGTGCTAGCCTAGAGGCATGCAGTGTGACAGGATCATGGGCCTGTCCCTCTCAGGAGTGGATGGGGACCCCTCTCAACCTGAGGCAGGAGGACTACCAGGTTTTTTGCTAGAGACGGTTCTACCACAGGCGAGGGCAGAGGGCGGACGGACTGCAATCTCTGTCTCCGAAACATATGCCTGGTTGTAACTGCAGAGTACCACTTACAATCACCCCTCACCAACCTTCTATGATGCTGGTCAGTGTTTTCATTTCCAGGACTTCCACACTCAGAAGCCCTTGTGGCAGACAGCGGCAAAGATAAGCCACCGGCGAAAGAGGCAGCGGTAAACATCCAGCAAATGGATTGTTGCTTTCAGTGGACCAGCAGTCAGGGCGCTCAGCTTCCAATGAAAAACAAACTCTGAAATTGAATTTCCTAGTAGTGGCCTGCCATGGTGAGACACAGGCAGACAGACCCCCATTCACAATGGGAAGGGCCGTGTAGGGTGCTTTATGATTTTCCATCACTGTAACCCAGCCCATCAGGAAAAGTAAGACAGCAATTGGCTCAGGGAACCAGCTGAGCAGGAGAGGCAATGGAAGGGTGAGGGGGAGGATAAGAAGTCATGGTAAGAACTACAGCCGTTGATTTTTGTGCTTCTTGACCCTTGGATTTTCGTCACCTTTTTTTTTTTTTTGATTCCTTTTGGATTGCCCTGCTTGTCTTCTGGCTTTCGAACTTTTTGACCTAGGACCGCTTATCGACCTCCCTCTGCTTCATGATTCTGACTCCTGTTTGCCTTATAGGTTCTGACCCTTAGACTGCTTCTCGACCTGCTGCTGCCTAACCCTTTGTCTCTCACTTACCTGCATTGTTGCTGACCCGGACCACTTCCTCGACTCTCCTTGGATCTGTGACCCATCATTCGGACATCGAAGGCCATCTTACTGCGGGCTTCTCTTACGCCCTATTCCTTCTGGCGCATTGAACTAGAGATGCTTTGTGCTGCTGATTAGGCCTCCTCGTGCCGGCGGTGGGTAGGTGGATCACTGAACTCTCTTCCACACGGACTCTGGGATTTGGGACTATTAGGCGTCCTCGTGCCAGCGGGTGATAGGTTCTTCCGGACTTACCTTCCTTTTCTTCATGGACCTGCAAGAATCATACAGATGGTAAGAGCGTTCTATGTTGACTCTTCATTCAGCAGTCTCGTTAAATCCTTGATTAGTGTCTAACAGTCTTGGTGTTCTTCTAGGTTAGACATCACGTGTTCTTCTTATTACGACTTCCTACTAGTTCTTCAGGTATTGCCTTGTTTTGATTTACTATATCGGGTGAATACTGTCAATTGGCTGTTATTAATTGTGACTTCCTTTGCAGGATGGCGGTTCCTGTGGTGTCCATCCATCTTTTGGTTAATAGAACCTTCAGTGGGTATTTCTGTGTCCCTCTGAAGGTTATATTGGAAGAAAGAACTTGTCGACTACACGACGGGTTCAACTGCCAACACTGAACTATGCTTATTTGGCAAATAATATTAAGCCTGTGCTAACACTCTCCTCTTCTACTCTTACTACCACTTCCTCTAATTTACTAATCCAACCAATAATTTGTCCCCCCAATGTTTTGCTCTTGCGTCCACCCTTTATTGTTAGCTCTCCTCCCAGTTCCACAGCTCGTCCTACCACTATTGCTACTCCCACACTACAACTACTCCCTTGACACTTGTGCTTCCTCCTTCTACCAGTTATACAGCCTCCTTCTTCCCACTACTACTACTGCTCCCAATACTACACTCATCCTTCCACTACTACATTCCTCCTCCTACTAATACACTCCTCCCTTCAAACGACACAGACACCTTTCTTGCACCCAGTACCAGTCACTTCACATTCACACTTTCTACCAGCTTCCACTACTCACACGTTGCCTAAACACACACGCTCAAACTGTAGAACCACTCTCACTCCTAAACGAATAGCTTGACTGCTCCAACACTCTCCTCTTGTCTCGGGAGGTTAGCTCAGAGGCAACGTGCTCGTCTTGGAAGCAAGATGACACGGAGAAACACAGATTCAATTCCCGGGTCTGGTCTTAGAAATCTCTGGGTATTAAGCGTGTTATAAATAACATATATCATAACCATACGCTCCTTTCGTCCTCTGGCTGGTCTCTTGGTCATCCTCCACCTCAACGTCTGACCTCACCCGGTAAGCTCACACTTCCTGTTCCTCCCTTAAGTACACCTTCTTCTTTAGAGAATGGGCACCTATGCTAGCCAATTGGGACTGCTCTCCCCTCCGAGGGTGTGTATGTGCCATGTATAGGTTTGAAAAATGGCCTAGGTCCTGCCCACTGTCACATCCAGGCTTTCCATGTAATGTCCATGGTGGCATACTGGAGTCAAAGTAGCATTTTTGTGTCCAGGGTCAAGTTAGCAGTTTGTGTCCCCGTCTTTTTATACTGCAGTAAATTATTAGGCAAGTGAAGGGTTTGTTCTTACTTTGTTCCCTGGTGGTCTAGGGAGTCAATCTCTATGCTTGGTATTCAAGCAGTGCTCCTGGCCGGGACTGCACTGTCTTTCTCACTGCCACATAGGTTTGCAGCTATCACTGGCAGCTTCGTCTCTCGTTCTCCCGCTCAACAAGCTGCTTTTTGATGGTTCTTTCCAGAGAAGCGTGGGGTCTTAGAACAGTTTCATATTCGTGGGTGGGTAATTTCTGTGCTTCGGAATCTTCAAATACTTCACTATCGCTTGGCTGGTGATCTTGAACCGCTTCTGATCTGAAAGCACAAGAAAAGCATATGAGAGCATTTTGGTAATGAGGCATAGCTGCAAATAAGGATCTGCAGAGATGCATACTGTCAAAAGGTGCGGGCAGGAATTGGGGTCCTCTCTGATGCCACTGTCCACATCAGGAATAGGACTGGCTCTCGATAGCTCTCGTGTAGGCCTCCCACCCCTGGCTGAAAGTGGTTTGCACCCTCTCTTGACAAGGCCTTGAGATGGAAGAACATTGGAGAGTCACAGAGAAGAAGTGCAAAGGTGAGAAGGGTGAGAGTGGTAGGAATCACTTCTTCTTTTCTATATGGCTCCAGATTCTGCACGTATTTTAGTAATTTAATTTCATTGTCATCTGTGAAATAATGTTCTCATTTTAACTTTGTATAGGTTTTATATAATTCTACTTTTTTATACTTGTAAAGTTGTACAACTTTTAACACAGACTGAATAAAGTTGATGTGGAAATATGATACTACTGCTTGTCCATTTAAAATATTATCGTGGGAAAAGAAGCTGTGATACGTCATTCTGTCCTTGTCCATCGCAGTGAGCCATTGCGTAATCTGTGATCTGCCCACTCCTATTAATCCACAAACATTGACTAGTCAAACTCTATGTAAAAAAAACATGTTTCTTCAATTTTCCTTTTACATTCTCTTTTTGGGTCACTGCTTAATGTGTTAGTCGATACTAGGTAACACATTTTTATGCTCACCAATATAAATCTGCTACAAACAATCAAGGCACTCATGAACAACCACACTTGTTACATCTTCAGCACCTTCCAAGACAGGTGTTCTACACTTGGTGGCTCCTCCCCTACCAGTATTACTTCCTGCTGCATTTCTTTGATAACAATTTCTACAGATTGTCTTGAGTTTTGGATTTGATGATTCCCTGGGGTTGTCATTTTGGGGTTGCCAGGGGTTGCAGCCGCGACCCCTGTGTTCTCCATTGCTACCCCTGAAATCTCAATTGGTACCCCTGTTTTCAACAGAACCTCCTGGAGTAGCGAGGGCCCTGCCACACCAGGTCTGGAGCAGACCGTGACATGTGCCACATGTCACATGCCATGTTCAGCACCAACCCCTCTCATCTGGCTTCCTCGCGGCTCACATACAGGAACCAGGAAGCTCTTCCAGCTGCCTGGTTCCTGTTTGTGAGCAGCACGGAGGAGCCAAGGGTGGCATGGAGTGATGGACCGAAGTTGGAAAAACAGGTAAGCAGGCTTTTAAAAACAACTTGTATCTGTATTTTGCATGTGAGAAGTGTGTGTCAGTTGTATGTATGCATTATGGGTCAGTGAGTGGTGGGTGGTTTCCCCAGGCTCAGTTCTACTTACATAGAAAGCATCTGTTTAAAGTTCAGGAAAACCAGCTGTGTTTCAAGACACTCTGGAAAGATGGGGCAGAGGTCTTGCCACTCCACTCTTAAGGATGGCCTCCCGCTCTCCACCATTGGACCCAGTCAGCATTTTGGCCTTCCTGCAATAGACAGCTCCACCCAGATGCACTCTCAGCAATCTCCTCTGGTGTTTCCTTGCAGCTGTCAGATGGTAAGTTGCAGCAGCACTCTTTTGATGGTAAATTTCAGCATCTCTGTCCCTTACTCATAGTGCAGTCCCCCTTATACAGCAGTGATGTCGCCAGTAACCTGCAATAGTTCTCGCAACTAAGATTGGACACTTACCCTTCTCTCTTCTCCCAAATCCAGCTCATCTCAGTGGATGGTTAAAGAGTCTGGAGCAGACATATGACAGCCCCATTTGCAATACCCATCAGTTCTTCTGTCAAATGTTTGGCAAAAACTAGTTATGTAGCAAAACTTCATAATTCTATTGGCAACTGCCATAATATATATATATATATTTTCCTTTTCAGCTAATCATGGGGAATTAAATAAAATGACAGCCAGGTCTGCACCATGTTGCATGACCGTTTAGCAATTATCTGCGGTTTTCACAGAAAGCATAAAATTTAGGAACATGTAGTGTATTACCCATATTCCTAATATTATCCTCCACCCATTCACCAACTCTCACATTTGGAACATTTTCAGATCAGCCAGAAAACCGTTTTAGATGGCCATTACAGTTCCCTGAGTCTCGGGTGGATGAAATGTATATCACTACAATCGCCTGGAAATTACATAAAAAGTTAACACATAAGTAAAATAAATCTGATTTATGGTTGCTGGGAAATAGCCCTAAATGATAATAGTCCTTTAAAATGAATAGTAAATCTTCATCTTGAACAAATGGTTAGTCTCCTGCCATCAGGCCATTTGTTCTCACTGGACCCGCCTGAAACCAGGCTTTTTTTTATCAGTCTCTTTGTGTTGGAAGCTTGTTCTTTGAAGTTTGAGAATCAGCCTCTCTTAATGGTAGCCCCTGTCTTCACATCTGTTGTCTACATTCTGGTTATGCATCAGCCAAGGGAAATGGTCCTGCAGAGACAGACAGTCTAAAAGACCTTTGGTTTTCCACACCTTCCAGAGCAAGCCACATTTTATTGTAGTTGTAAACACTAGGATGCCAGCCTTCCAGTGGGGGAGTTCTTGTGACATGTGTTCCACAGCCAGTGGAGCCAGTTTTGTGGTCGGACCACTATTTGGTGCCCTTTTTGCTCAAACTCCCAAGTCCACAGCCCAAGACTGCCTTCTAGTTAGTCATGAGGCGTAATTGGTGCTCTGTGGACCTTGATGCTCTGATAGCCATAGTGATTCATCCCTTATAGTCGACTCGTTTTTCTGACACATTCTCTTAAGACAGCGACAGGCTCAGTGGCTTCTTCTAAAACAACTAAACTGAGGAGCCGGCCCTCTGAGCCCGATTCTCGGCTGAGCTTAAGGCTGCCAGCCTCGATGTACACCAGAGTGAACAGAAGTGGTGCCGCTCCTATGGGACTGTGGAAAGATCAGCCTATAGACAGTGTGCTAGTCATTATCATGCTACTGTTGTGGAGGGCAAACGGGCGTCCTTGGTCCAGAAAATGTCCTGATTTTATTAGATCTTTCAGCAGTATTTGACACCATCGACCACCCCACTTTGGTGTTCTGCCTGGTCGATGCCGGTCTCTCCGGCCCTGTGCTGGCCTGGTTCACTTCTTTCCTGGCTGACAGGTGCAAAACACTTTCTCTCCCTCTGTTTTCTTTGGGTCCATCTTGATTTTCTTGTGGTATTCCCCAGGGCTCTGCCTTGTCCCCCATGTTGTTTAATATCTATATTCAGCCCCTTGGGTGTCTCATCTGCTCCTTCGGCCTCCGGTGCTACTCGTATGCTGACGACACATAGATCCTGGTCAGTCTTGATCTTGACCAGGCTGAGGTATCAGCATGCCTGTGCCAATGCCAAGTGGCCATGGGGGTTTGGATGAACCACTACTGGCTGAAGCTTAACAGAGACAGGACAGGGGTATTGGTGGTGGGTGCTCCTCCTAGTCCTTCTTTATAGGTTGCTTCCTTCTGGGCATCTACCCTTGGGTGTTTTCCTGAACCCAGTGACAGTGGTTAAAAATCTTGGAGTGGTATTATCTTCCACCCTTTCTATGGCTGCTCAGGTTACAGAGGTTGGTAGGGTAGGACAAATTCAATTGAGGGTTCTACGGAAAAGGTGCTTCCCCTGATACCTCCTCATCTTCGCCCACCGGTTGTGGCTGCATTGATTCTGAGTAAGATCGACTACTGCAATGCACTATATCTGGCCCAACCTAAGAGCTTGGTATATCGATTGCAACTGTTGCAGAATCTGTCACTTCGAGTATCTGTGAGTTCTCCCTACGAAGCGCATACTACTCCAATTCTCCGCACTCTACAGGTGCTACCAGTGACCAAACAAGTCTCTTTGCCTGGTCCACTGCACTCTACGCCAAGGAACCAGTTATGTTCAGGAGAAATTTGAATGCTACTTCCCTCGTCGTAAACTCGGTTCACGTTCTTCTTGTCTTCTGTTAGTTCCCACGACTTGGCTAGCTAGGTTTGGGGTCAGGCTTTTTCTGTGGCAGGGTCGGAAATGCCTTCCCCCTTCCATTGAGGTTTGTCCACAACCATCTAGAGTTTGGATGCTCCCTGAAGACTTTTCCATTTAGGCCCGACTATGCACCTATGCACCTTTCTTGTGTTGTTCTAGCGCCAAGATACCCTTTGCACTCTAGAGGTTTTGATAACATAACATAACAGCAACCAAAAGGCTTTGCCTCTGGCCTACAGAAACTTTTCCATGGAAAACAAAGTGGGCTTTTCTTTTCAAATGTCTGCTGATATTTTGCATGTAAAACAATATACTTTGCTTTATGTCAACACGCACCATGGGCCTCATTATAAGTTTGCCGGTCCGGTAACAACGGTACCGGTAAGTTACTGGTACCGTTGTTACCGGACCGGCAAACTACGAGTTCCGCTTGCGGGTGCTTCCAACCCGCCAGGTCTGAGCTGGCTGGTGTACCGGCACCCACGAGCTGAACATGTCGGATGCACCGGCACCCTTCTGAATGGTGCCGGTCTATCTGCCCTGCCCATTCGCATTGAGCGCCATGGGAATGGTGAGCATTTTTTTCCGGCTCCCGCAAATCAGCAATTACCGGGTCCGGCCAAGGCTACCACCAGTATCGTAATGAGGCCCCATGTCTTTTTCCCTGACATTTTTCTGTTAACAGCGATACCATTTTCACATTTCAACTGCAAACACACATGCAAAGCCGTTTTTGTGTCAGTGTTTAAAAATCCTGTTTTTCATGTGAAAGGGGCCTTGGATTCCTTGATCTTTTGTGGATTAAAATGTTGCGTTTCCTTTGGTAGTGACAGGTAGGCCTTTTCCACATGGCCCATTAATTCTAACTTCAAAAACACACATGCAAAGCCGTTTTTGTGTCAGTGTTGAACAATCCTGCTTTTCAGGTGAAAGGGACCTTCAGTTTGGGGCTTTTGAATACACCCCACGGGCAACACTGGCATTGCTTACTTCTGGCAGCAATATTTTCTGGAAACACCATGGATGTCAACATGATAATGTGTTTTACTAAGGCAACACTGGCATACATGCATGGCTTTGTTGCAACTAGCATCATATTGACATCTGAATAAATATGATAGTTTTGAACTGGCTTTCCAATGTGGAAATTGTGATTGTGATGTCTAAACTGGCAGGCTGGCACATCGTGTCGGCATATATAATAACCTGGCATGAGATGTAAACAAACTTGCAGCTAATTCTGAATGTTTTGTATGTTTTGCCAATTTTTATTGCATTCTTCATTTTAACTAGCACAGGAACAATGTTGTGCATTAAAGGATGAAGCGCCTAGTACATGAATTACTCTTGGCATTTTCCTACCATGATAATCAGGTTCAGGCAGCCAGATTCACCTATCTATAAAAGGGACTTGCTTTTGGAGAGCTTCAACAGCCACTGGGTCACTGGGAACCTTTCAGAGAGGCAGTAGGGTATTTAAAATACAGTGTAGGTGTTCTGTGTATGCAACCCATCCCTTTTCCCCAGTAGACGGTAATATCTATTGATTTGTGGTGCTGGTGTTATTTTAGGCAAGCCTCCACTCAGCCCGCAGGACCCTCTTCACCTCAGCCAAAACACATTACTACACAGCATCCGTAGCAGAATCTGTCAACAACAGCAGAGTCCCCTTAATGCTGCCAACCACTGCAGCAGCCACCTACAAGCCCCCGCAGTACCCAGATCCATGGAGAGATGCAATGCAATCAACATTTTTCTGACAAACATAGTCAGCATGATCTGGCACAACATTGATGACACCCAACCGACCATGCACACACCTGCTATACCACCATGCCATGTCCAAAAATGGCCAGAATTCTAGACCCTAACACTGGAAGAACTCCCAATCATCCTTGCATCACTCAAGGCCACCTATTATGACGGCAACATCAACCGATCCTCCATCCCGAAGAACATCACAGGAAAGGTTCTCACGCATGCACGTCATCTTCCCAAATGCATTGAAAACTGGTCAGATTCTACCCATACTAAAGAAGCCTGCACTTGACGACCTATCAAACTGCTGCCCCATCACCAATCTATCCTTCATTGGCAAGATCATTGAGAAGATTGTCCTGCTCCAAATAAGCAAACATATTCCACAACACAACTTACATAAAGAATACCAGTCCAGCTTCAGACCAAGTGCAGCACTGCAACCATTCAGATCATCAATGAGGCACTCCTCATCATTGAAAAAGGTGACTGTTATGTTCACATGTAAAGGATACTCAGGTAGTCGGCAGGTCAGATCATCAAGTTGCTATAATGAGGTTTCAATGTCATTCAGATCACATCAAGGAGATAGGAAGTACATAGATAACACTGGCTCCCACCACCCAGGCTGCATGACTATCAACTGCCTGGGTGGAACATTCACTCAACCCCAAGCATTCCACATACACACACAGAACATTCCAATCATGACCTCACTCACCATACATTCAGCGCAAAGGATGCAAACAGGGAGGGAATCCAAGGTCAATGGGGAAACCAGGCATAACAGTGACCCATGCCGTATGGACTTTCTAGTCCTGCTCCATCTCTTGATGCATTCAACACAGTGCACAACACAGTGCTACTGTCCTCCTGCATGGAATGTGATGCAACTGTCCTTCAATGGTTTGACTTCTACCTCACCAAAAGACACCGGCTGGTCCGGTTGAGCACCTGCAACAATGCCCATTGGCATGTCATCTTCAACCTCTACATAAAGTCACTGGATGCACACGTGACCAAATTCAGCATCAAAATCCACCAGTATTCAGATGACACACAGCTATACCTGAAGGTCAACTGCCTAAATGTCATTCACCAATTGAAACACTGCCTCTCCACCATTCAATCCTGGCAGTTAAGTGATACCTGAAACTCATCCCTACCAAAACATGGTTGATCCTCCTTACGGGTGCCACCAAAAGCACCTAAGTACAAAACTGGCTGAGACAGATGAATCAAATGGCTTCTTTCCAAGACACAAACAGCTTTGTACCATCTCTCACTCCTGTGCTAAATCAATCCCATCATCCCCGTCTTAGATGTAAGATCCATCATCAAGACCCTAGTGCTCTCCCACCTGGATGGTGGCAGTGCCCTCATGGCAGGTGTCCTAACCACTATTCTGACCGCTCTGAACGCTGTCCTGCCTTCTGCACAATTCCTCATCACAGGACTGAAGAATATAAACACATTTCTCCCACTCTCAATGAAGTGTGCTGGTTACCTCCCCAAGTACACATCACCTTCAACACCGCTTTTATCACCTGCAAAGCTCTATTGTCCAGATGCCTTCAAACTTAACCAAAAAGATCACAGTCTCAGGAGGACAACACAATCAAGCAGCCAAGATATCACCATACTTTAATCCAAGAAGGAGAATAACAGAAACAAACATTCTCCTGCTATTTTCAACACATTCTCCAGAAACAAACATGCTCCACACTCTGGAACAACTTTCCTGCTAACATCAGACAGACTCCTGGACAAATGAGGACTGTAGACACATAAGACTATTCCTCCACCACGCACTATATTCCACTCGCTGCACCCGGTTGCTTTCTAGCTAGGTTTGTGCTACATACAAATATCCATAAAAGGCTTCAGGTATTGAGTTTAGTGGCGATTATAGGCAGTTCTGAACACAATGTAATTTTTATTTTTTATTTTGGTGAATGGCTTTGAAATGAATGAAATGCATTTAATAGGAAGGCAGCCTAGGCAGGCCTTGCTAGGGCTTTGGACTTTTGGTTTGAGACCCATTCACTTTGTCTGCCAGGCTCAAGACCAGCTTGCTTGCATATCTTATGCTGGGGCGGTTTGATTCAACATGCGCTCACAATAGACTTGATTTGGTGGAGCAGCTGACACACGGACTAGTGAATATGTTTCATTATTGACACACTTTGAAGAAAGGGGAAAGTGTGAGATAGGAAAACATGTGTGGAGAGATAGGAAAACATTGTTTGCATGGTCTTGTGATTCACGCAGATGTGTATCAGCCGTGGCTCATCTTCTTGCAGCCAAACTCAACTCACAAAACTCACAAAGGAAACAGGATGTTGAAGATTCCGTAAGTAGGTATCTTAACTCAATTTCTACCTAACAACTCACTCGAATCCCATGATATCAGAATCGCAGCTGAATTCTTTCAGGATCTCTGACTCAGGGTAGAGGCTTCCCGATCGCACCCGAAAAGCTCAGATATCTTGGGTCACCCGTAGGCTCTCATGGATGGACCTGATGCCAAGGGTGAAGCCCACAGGGATTTGCAGATGGGTTTTCAGGAGATTCCCCTAGATCTATTCAGCACCAGAGTGCCAGCAGGTCGCTCCACTGTTGGTGTCCTTGCATCTTCTGCTCCCTTTGGTCTCTTCACCCATGGCCCCTTTTTGCTTTGACTGCTTCTCCCAGTTCCTGTACCCGCAACACGTAGAGATGACCTCACCTTCTCCCCCACACACACAATTACATACATATTGGAGAGGCAGAGGTTTTCCAACTAAGGCTCCCTCTCGTTTGGGTGGGCAAAAAAGCTGCACAGCGTTTTAGCTACAGCACAGCACCACCCTCCTCCTTATGGCCTTTTTTGTGCCAGCTATCTCTGCCAACATTCACTTAAAACAATATATATTTCTTACTGTGCATCCAATGTTTCTATCGGGGTCAGGATTTTCTGATTGGCCCGTACCTGATTTGGTGAAGTGAAATACCCATGTGTGTGCCATTGGTGAATGGCCTCTGGAGTACTAAATATGCCACGCGTTCCCCTATAGAACTGCCTGTCAATCCTATAGATTTCTATCCAATTTCATCCCAAAATTCAGCAATAAAATTTACCATTTTGATCATATAATGGAGTGGTGAAAGAGCATCCCATACTCCCTGTGTGTTTTGGGGTTTAGTTGCAAATCCCCCAGCCAACACTGTTATCAATTTGTAATAAAAAATACAGCTTTTAAGGAGTTTCTTTGGAAAACGTGCTGTAAAATGCACCATTCAGCTCAATTTCTTTCCACATTTTCTTGCTGGGAGAACAGCCCTTCTTCACCAAAACTCTCTGAGGCTGTGGGGATTGCTTGCTTTGCTCACTCGGCCCAATTCAAGTCAGGGAGGAGGAGGGGATGATTATGCCCACCCCCTGTTTCAAAGTTTAGCAGCCGCCACTGAAATCCTTTCGTGATAAGCATAACATGGCTTACCCTTGAATGTTTAGGGATTTACTTCTTTTTTATTTCATTTCTTGGCTATACTCCTTTCTTGATTATTTTTCGAAGATGTGCAGTTGTTTCGCAAAAAACAGATCTCTAAGCTTTTATGTAAACACACATTAAGATATTGGCTAGGAATGAAAGATGCAAGATTTGCCACACTTTCACATTATGAGTGCATTAAACAATGCCACAATAATTCCTTGGGGGAATAAATCTTGGATTAAGTAGTGTTCCTACACTAAACAAGACATTCTTCACAAAGCTGAATTAAGTACATAACTCAGCGTTTCAAATGACTTCGTATTCAATGCTATGTGACTACATGTTAATTACTTTTTAGAGAAAATGTCTTCAGTAAAGATACGAAATTCCATCATGGATCGGTTTCCTTTTCATTGTTTATTTTCACATTTCATTTTATAAGGTTGTGTTGTGTGTGCTCGATACCACCAGTAAATGCATACTTTGCTAGGCTTCTGTAACCACACACTGTAAACAGTGTGACTGGTTGCAAATTACCATTCTGTATAGATTAGCATTCCATCAAGAGGTGACGTCAGCAGTATGCCAAATCACTGCCAGTAACATTCTGCTAGTGGTAATTGCTCCTGGGATAAATATCACCAAATGCAACTATTGCTAGAGATAAAAATACCTCCAATAGAACACATTTTTCAGCATTTTCTGGCAGTGGGATCTGCGTGAAATTACTGAGTTGAAAAGTCCGACCACCAAAAGTCTATTTTTTTTTCTTTTCATTTTTTTGCATATCTATATGTGGGAGAGACCCTATAAACCCCCACAAACCCCAAGCCCCCATACCCCAACCCCCCATAGCCCTCCTAATTTTGATGGTAGGACTTTTCTACTTAGGTAATTTCGTACTAACCCCTTTACTTACAGTGGGAAAAAACACCACTGTCCAAACTATAGGTGAATGTCTGAGGCAGGGATAAAGGCCCTGAAACAAACAAAAACACTTCCACGTCATTACATAAGTATTATTTGACAAAGAAAGTTCACACTCTTTATTGTATGACAATTTACAGCATGCCAAATTCTGACATGTGTACGGACCAGCTGTATTTTTCAATTATTTACCAGTTCAAGTTCATCATCATATTTCACTGTTTGGTGATTGCCAATAGTAAATGCGTTAATACCAGGGTACTGCATTCACCTGCAGTGGAAAATCAGCAAAGCACGTTGTGCGGGCTGGTTCCGTCACTGCCCACGTACTGTGGAAGGGAATTTGGAATGATGACGCAGCGTTGGCGGTTGAAGGCGCAGCGGTGGCGGTTGAAAGCGCAGGGAGCAGCTCTTGGGCTGCTGTTTCTAGGAAATAAAGACGTGCCTGTCTCTGGCGTCCCGCCTCGCTCACTTCACATGTTTTCTGTCACATGATACTTTCCTCTTTTGCTATTGGAGCTATTTCACATCTGGGAGCATTACAACCCTTCCAGGAAACTGAGGTGTTCTGCGCGCAGACATCGTTTTCTTGTTTTAGCTCATATAGGCAGCCAAAGCTACCTGGATGAGACACAAATATAAATATTGGTATAGCAAGTATTTGTGGGCATGGAACTTTATACCAGTATTTGTGGAGGGATACAAATCAGACAGTACCTCCAACAGTGGCCCACTCTTGGTGTTATCTAAACCCTTGTCACATTAACGATATTTTAAACTGACATTCCTGCCAGAAAGAAAAGCTGTCTAAAATGTAATGATTTAATATACGTTTTTAATAAGCTCCTTATTACCACTTGGGGTGGTCCATTATTAGCACTGGGTAATGTTTACGCCTGCCAATACCTAGTATAGTGGGCTGTTACCCACCAGTATGGCCCACCTCCCTCAGGCCATTATCACCTAATTACATTGATGGCGGGTCAGGAGTCTGTTGGTAACAGGAGACCTGGTCAACCCTGCAGTATGAGAACCTTGTAATGAGGAGCACTTAAATGGTATGCCCCCTACAGTGCTTTTTTAAAATGCCTACCCCTGGTTAATACACACTTGTAGGTGCTCTTCAAGGATTGGGGCATATTTGAGTTTGACAACTTTATTTAACTTTCTTGCATGCAGTGAGTAACGCAATGAAAACATTTTTTTTTTATAAATTGGCCTCAAATGTCCCTCTTTCTTCTGAAACAGGAAGTATGTCTCCTATTCTACCATTGGCAACAGCCATCATTTCATGTAGTGGATTTGCCTACTGGATCATTCAGCCCAAAAAATCCAATTATTATGTATTGATCTAAATTTTCTCTATATGCATGTATAGTTGTAAATCAGTTTGTAAATCGGTATCAGATTTTAATTCACACAGACTATTGGAGGGTAAAAGATTAGGCCATTTATAGTTTTGTCTCATGTGTCACGCATTAGCGCCACCTGCGCTAAAACGGCTGGTATGGTGTGTAGAAATGGGACAATCTCCAAGAAACAAAGTGACTCCACTTTGTTAGGAAAGGCGCTTCACAGTTAGCCCCAATTAGGTTGCTAATACTTAGGGCCTCATTACACGGTAGGCGGTGAGCCATGGCGCTACTAGCGCCATGGCTCATGCCGGTAAAATACCGGCACCGCCTTGGTGGAAAGGGGATTTACCGCCCCATTCCAATGTTGGAGGGGCGGTAAATCCCCCTTCCACCATTGCCCTTCCCCATTCCCATTTCTGCCCCGTAGGGCTCTATGGGAATGGGGAAGGCGCTAATTACGGCACCGCAATTTTACAGTGCCGTAATTAGCTCCGAGGTCCCTTTGCGGGTTGGATTTTAACGCCTCCAAAAAGCAGGCGTTAAATCCCCCAACCCGCAAAGGGACCTCGTAGTAAGGCGGTAAGGATTTACCGGTACCGGTATTTTACCGGTACTGGTAAATCCTTACCGCCATCCGTGTAATGAGGCCCTAGTCTACTACAGAATATATCAGAATGTTAATCAAAAGAAATTCAGGAAGTCGTGAATTTCATAGCAGGAAATGTGTAATGCACATTCCTGGAGTGTCTACTAGTAAAGTTTGTCTTCGTAAATCACACAATGAGTGTTCATCTAAGATTACCCATAATACTCTGGTGCCAATGCATTTCGGATAAAACCTTCATCAGGGCGGTATTATAGCAAAAAATGATATCACATGACTGTTATTGTAACAACGTTCACAGAATGCATCACAATACACACATAGCAGTCATTATCAAAAATATTTACAAAAGCACATACCGATCCGTGAACCACATCCATTTTGATAGATTGTGAAGAGAATGAAACAAAAAAGCATTCCAATTAGTTAACTGTAGTGATTGTGCAGGTTCTGTCTATGTATCAGCCATAAAGGCAAGTCATACCTTAGTCATGCCAAAAAACGCTTGGATCGTAAAGTTGTGCGGTTGCACAACGGGTAGATCTAAAAGAAAAGAATTAAATGTAACTATGAGTCACCCTCGCAAACTTTCGAGGGTTGAGCATATATGCCACTGGATGTATCAGTGCTTACCGAGCAGCTTGCAGGACGTGTTTGCCGGGAGAGCTGCTTCTAACGCGCTCGCGGTGGAATTACTTTCGTTTTAAATGTTACCATGGAGACGGTGCGAGGCGTCGTGGTCCGTTTGGAGCACGTACGCCTCTCGCCCCACCCCGGGGCGCAAGCCCTGGGGCGGGGATGTCTCCATGGTGACTGACACTTGGAGGATGCCTATGCGTAAATTGAATCTCATGCCTGCGGGGACTTAAAGGAACCAATGCTAGTTCCAAATGAATCGCGTATGGAAATAGTTGCGAAAGAAGCGCGTATGGGAAACATTCTGAATGGTGCACTGTCGTATCTATTCTGTATACCTAACAACGATCACGTTATTATTTATACTGGGTGGGAACCAATGGATGAGTGTTCCTGGGGTTTACACAGATGTGTATATGCTTAACTCAAATTAAGGAACGTGTAGCTATCATATTGTGTACATTAGGTCCCTAACAGACCAACGACTTCTACTAAGTGTGCCACTTTAAAGCATATTCATTTAAATACAAATTGCATCTGAAAAAGCAAAGTAGAAATTACAAAAATGCACAAAAGTCATTTGTTAAACATAGGTCCGAACTGGGCCAACAAATTGATCAAAATCTGTGGAAATAATAGCATGATGAATACAATGTGCTCCACCACTCTAACGGAGGCAACAAGGCTAAATCAAAAAGGTTACAAATTCCAACACAATTTAGGTGAATACACAAAAGGCATGTGAAAGGGAGCCATAGAGACAAGGAGCAGAGGGTCCACATCTTCATGAAAAAATCAAAATATAGCCAACACTTTTAGTTCAATTACTCCGAATGATATTACAGGAAGCACATGTAGTTTATTTCTTCATTAAGCCCCTTTGGAGTGAGGGAGCTTAGACGGTCAATCCAAAAGGTTTCTCTTTGGTCCATCTTCCTTTGGAAATTCTCATATGTGTCTCTTCTGAAAACCACTTCTAAAATTACAAAACGGATCTGGGCTAGGTTGGGTTGCCTCTCATCCCAATGTCTAGCCATCACCATTTAGGGCAGAGAAAACTCATTATACAGTTACGGTGAATGAAGATTACCCCTGCTAACTGTGCAGGGAGTATTAGTTCTATTAAAGACTAGGAGGCAAGCATTATACTTCAACTTCTTCATTCACTACTCTTAAGCAGTTTCAACAAACTAACAACAAAAGACAGAAAAATGCCCACAGTGGCTTTTCTTCTTTCTGAACTACAAACTCCATAGTCTCTGTAGTCCATGCCCTCCTCTGCTCAGCTATGACCACTTCCTGCCCCTGAGCTCCTCCTCTCTTTTACCTGCTCTGAAATGTCACTCGAACACTCCAAACTACGTCCTGCCAACAGAGCGAAGACTTTAATCACTGCAAACTGACACGCCGATCAACTTTGGTGTCTCGTCCAACTCCAACATTTGTTCTCTCTCTTCAATTATTCTTCTGATCTTCCCCTAAGGAAATATAAAACAGCTTTATCAGGGTGGTGTCCATGTATTGCTATTATCATACAACATCATCAATTACAATACATGTATGGATGGGAAATTACTGCTCGCCTCCTAGTCTTTAATAGAATTAATACTCCCTGCGCAGTTAGCAGGGGAAATCTTCATTCTATGACAAGACTGTAGGCGAGCATTATGCTTGTTCAAAGCCTTCCTAATACAGTCATTGCTAAGCTCTCGGTTGACTTAAAATAAAATTCTTTAAATGTGCGATCGCTCGCCCAATCTGCTGCTAGCATTTATTCTCTCAATGACACTCCTGTCGTAAATGCTTTGGAGGCCATTGCTCCCCGCACTGAATGCGCTCCGTATCTCCCCAGATCTATACCTGCTGCTTGCATTATCTCCTTAACCCATCTAGCAATTGTGGCAGTGGACACTGCATGATACGGCTTTCTGTGAGCCATAAGCAATTGTGTGGTATTAGCTGCTCTGTACTCTGCTGTCCTGCTCTCATTTTCCGTGATGCAACCTGCTACGCACCATTCCTTTCTACTCGGGAAGTATGGGTAGTGGACCGATGCGGTCCCTGTCTTAGTCTTTTTGGCTATAGCAAAAGTAACTCCTTCTGGACCAAAGGATCTCTTGGTAATCTCTAGTGCTTTAACATCTGATACGCGCTTACAAGATACGAGACATAACAGCATGGCTAGCTTACCTGATAACTGCCTGAGGGATAGATACTTGTCTGAAGGCCAGTCCTCCAATAGCCGGAGAACTGCTGCCACATCCCAGACTATGTTATAGCGAGGCTCCGGAGACACTCTAAATTTCGCTCCTCGAATGAGCCTCACTACAGCCAGATGTTCCCCTGCTGGTACTCCTTCAATCGGCAAGTGTCCTGTCGAGATTGCTGACCTATACACTCCTATGGTCCAGAAAGCTCTGCCGTCTTGCAACAGTTGTGCCAGGAAATTCAGGATCACTACTACAGGGGCTGAAATGGGATGAACACCTCTCCCTTTGCACGAGCTAGTCCATTTGGCCCAAGCTGCGTCGTAGCTCCTTTTAGTGGAAGGGGCCCAGGATTCCGTGATAAGCTCTGCAGCTTGCGTCGAAATGCCTGGCAGCGACCAGCATCTTCTGATATCCTGCACGCAATGAGTGGGAGTATCCCTCTCATTCTCAGAGGATGATACGACTCAGCTGGGTCCGTGAGTAGTTGTTCTCCTTCCGGCAGTATTCTCGGAAGATCCTCTGATAATTCCATCAGTGTGGGATACCATACTTGTGACTTCCACAGTGGTTTGACTAACAGTAGCTCTGCTCTCTCCCTCCGACACTTCGCTAGAACTCTGCTCAGCATCATGAAAGGGGGAAAAGAGTAATGCGGTCCTCCTATCCATTCCTGCATAAACGCATCCGTGCCGCGCGCTTCTGTATCCAGCCTCCAGCTGAAGTAATCCGCTGTCTGTGCATTGAGACGAGATGCGAAAAGGTCTATTTGTAATGGGTCCCACCTCTGATTCAGATTCTGAAACACTGTCGGGTTCAACCTCCAGTCGCTGGAGTCTGTGAGGTACCTCGAGTTCCAGTCGGCCACTACGTTCAGCACTCCGGACAGATACTCCGCTGTCACTGACGTCTCTGACTGGAGGCAGAAATGGCAAAAATCCTTTGCCAGCTTGGCTAGCATTTTGGACTTTGTCCCACCAAGGTGGTTTATGTAGTGCACTGCTGAAATGTTGTCCATCTTTAGTAGTACGCACGATTTTATCTTCCATTTCATAAAGGATTTGATCACGAAAGAGCCAGCCAGCAATTCTAGACATTTTATGTGGAGGCGAAGCTCCTCTTCGCTCCATTTCCCTCCTGTCTTCAGGTCTCTGCATCGCGCTCCCCAGCCCAGGAGACTGGTGTCGGATTCTATGATCAGGTCTGGCCAATCTCCGAAAATGGCCCGCCCTTTCCAGGAGTCCATATTCTTCAACCACCATTCCAGTTCTGTTATGGATTCTTGATCCAAAGGTACTAACTGATGATATCTCAGTCCTTGCTGCAGGTGACGAATCTTCAATCTCTGCAGGGCCGATAATGTAACGGCCCTGGAAATATAGCTTGGATAGAGGCTGCCAGCATCCCCACTATCCTCGCTAGAATTCTGAGGGAAACTACTTGTTTTTGTAGACATCCTCGTATTTCTCTTTTGATGTCTCTTATCTTCTGCACTTGTAGCTCTAGCATGGCCTTTCTGGTGTCTAGGACAAATCCTAGGAAGTCCAATCTTTGCGCTGAAGTGGTGTCTGACTTCTCCATGTTCACTAGAAACCCCAGTGACTGTATCAGATCCTGTACCCACTTCGTCTGGTAGACCAGCGTCTCTCGGTCTTCGGCCAGCAGCAGCAAGTCGTCTAGGTATATAATTAGTCTTATCCCTTCCTCTCGGATTGCTGCCGCTACTGGTTTAATGAGATTGGTAAAAGCCCAGCGTGCTGACGCAAGACCGAAGGGCATCGTCTTGAATTGCCAAAGTTGCCCTTTCCAATGAAAAGCTAGGAATTCCCTGCACTCCTTTAGCACTGGAACTATCAGGTATGCATCTTTCATGTCTAGCCTCGTCAGCCAGTCTCCTTCCCTGAGGGAGTCTCGGAGCTGGTGAATGCCCTCCATTTTGAAATGGCGGTAGACTATCCAGCCGTTCAGTTCCTTCAGATTTATTACTGGGCGAACTTTCTCTTTCCTGTGTACCAGGAACATGTTGCTCATGAAGATGGGAGACTTCGGGCATCTCTCTATAGCTTTCTTTTGTGCGAGATGCGCTAACTCATGGTCTAAGCAGTTCTGCTCCACTGCTGAAAAGGCCTGCTCTCTTGTATCGGCGGCTCTATAAACTCTAGCCGCAGCCCCTTCACAGTTTGCAAAATCCAGGCATCGCTGGAAAGCTCGCACCAGTTTTCCCAAAACATACCAGTCCTCCCTCCCACCGGAGGGTAATGAACTTTTCTTACCTTGAGTGAATGCTTGTCCTCGACCGGATCCTCTTCCTCTTCGCCCCCTAGGGAAACGTCCCCTGGCCGGGAAGAAGGAATCCTGTTGTCTGCTCTCCCAGTATTGCGCTCTGGGGATTGGGGGTCTTCTACCTCCTTGGTTGCGACCAGTCGCACGACCCCTGAAGCGACCGTTCCCGGCACAAACTCTGTTCGGGAAGAGCTTTGTGATGGAAGCTAGAGCTTTCTCCAGTTAAGTATAAGTACCCACAAAGCGGCCCATCTCTTTCCTCAAGGTGTCGCCAAAAAGAAAACCTTGCGCTGCTTCTCCTGCTTTGTAAGGAGCGAGGTCGCTGAGCTTAGGGTCAATCTTCAACAGTAGACCTCTCCTCCTTTCTGAGGCAATAGCGCAATTAGCGTTCCCCAGTAAGCAGACGGCTCTCTGGGCCCAGCCTGCTAGGGCATCGGGGTCTACTTCTTCTCCCGTATCCCTCGCTTTCTCTGCCAGATCCTTGATCTTAGCTAGCGGCCCTGCTAAGTCTAGGAGTTTCTCCTGGCAACTCTTCAATGAACGGTCGATGTCCTTGCAGGGATCCTTACCCGGTCTTGGATACTAAAGTTAGCATCTTGGGGTCTAGCTCGGGGGTCTCCGCCACTTTCCCCGGAAGTTCTGGTCTTGGGCACTCTGCTCGAAGACGCTGCCTAACTTACTTATCAAGGGCTTTCCTCAGCCTGACGGTCATGTATTGAGAGACCCTGGGGGAGGGCTGCCAGTCTGAAGACCTCGGGTTCCTAATGCTGTCCGGGTCAAACATGCCAGGCCCGGCTCCTTACATCTCCGTGTCGCGTTGCCAAATTCGACGCAGAGACTCAGAGCTTCGCTCTTGGCTCCGCCCCCACAAAGTTGGGGGCCTGAGGGCTCCGGCGCTGCTCCCCTCTGCTTCAAGAGCTTGGGAGGTTGGGAGCCTCGCTCTTGGCTCCACCCCACAAAGGTGGGGGCTGGAGGGCTCCGGCGTTGCTCCCCTCAGCTCCGAGGGCTTGAGAAGCTCTGCAGCAGCCACAGAGACCCCTAGGGTGCCGGTTATGCGACATGGGGCAGGCACGCCGCAGAAGTTCAGATCACAGACGTGATACGGTATGCGCCTTCTGCACGCAGTGCAAAACAACGGTCCAGTCAAACTATGATTTATGCGCGTAAGCCGCGTAATTCCTGGTAAGACTCTTTTCTAAACGTACATCTAGACTACTCTCTATCAGGAAATAGTATGCTCACTATAATCTAGCTCTCCCAATCCTCACTGACACTATACAATCACTTAGTTTATGATAACTAGAAGGAGGTGAGAGAAATGGTACTTATCTGCTTGAAGAGCAGAAAATGAAGAGGAGGAGCTCAGGGACAGGAAGTGGTCATAGCTGAGCAGAGGAGGGCATGGACTACAGAGACTATGGAGTTTGTAGTTCAGAAAGAAGAAAAGCCACTGTGGGCATTTTTCTGTGTTTTGTTGAAACTGCTGATGAGTAGTGAATAAAGAAATTGAAGTATAATGCTTGCTTCCAGTCTTGTCATAGAACCTACACTTACATTTTCTACTGCATTCCTAGCACATAACTTGACTGCATCTACTGACTGTGTGCATCTGTACCAGGAAATCTATTTGGATCCTGATATCTATGCCTGAACAACACACAGCTTTATTAAATCATTAAATCATTATGCTGGCCACACATATGTATGGCTAATTACGCTTCAGCCAACATCTGGCTCACAAACTTGTCTGACTCGGTGTTATTGCCTGTATACCTGACGCATAGCGATTCTTTAGACTCATTTGTTTTTGTGTGTGCACACCACACCTGTTTACCTTGTAATATATGCCACTGTATACTTAGTATTGAATTATTGTGTTCGCCTACACAACAATTGTAATTGGCATAACTAATTATACTGCTGACCCATTACCCCATAGCTAGACGGACCCTGTTTTTGCCTGAAATGCTAGCAAAAAATGTTGATTTGTTGTGCTTAGACTGCATGGCTAGCAATTGTCTAGGCAGAATCTGTGTTTAACATCCAGTACATCTGTACAGCTAACTATATTGCTGTATGCATACATAAAACATAAGCTGCTAATTATTGAGTTAATCATCACAACAATTATGCTTTTCATGCTTCATGCCTAACATTGTACCATATTCCAAGTTGGCCGGTCCAGTATTAAAGTGCCGGTATTCATGGATACCCGCACTTTCCTGGACCGGCCGACCAGGGGTTTGCTGGTGGGGCACCCGAGTTACCTCCAGCTAAAAGCTGGAGATAAGGCAGGTGCCCTACCGGCAAAAAAAGCCATACTTACTGGCACCGGTATTGCCGGAGCCAGTAATGATGGCACATCCCCTCATCCATGAATGGGGATTAACACTGTCACTCTGGCACTATTGCCGCCGGACCGAGTGCCGGAAACGGTAATAGCCTTTGCGGTATCCTGGCGGATTTAACGGTAGGATACCGGCAGGGTTATAATGAGACCCATTGTAAGTCATTTGTGAAAGGTTTAATTTTTTGATTCATGATGCAATAAACAGTTTTTAAAACTTAACACTAGTGTACGTAACAGAGTCAGACCCTATCCATCTTCTATCAACAGCCATGCTGTTAATTTTTGCACACCACATTCTGGGGGCTGCCCATATGACTAACCTGCCCAGTCGGTACCAACCACAAACAACACAGAGATTTTCATATCGACCCATAGGTAACGGATACTTCCGACCTGTATCCATCAACACCAAAGGTTCCTGCATCTGCGTTCTCACTATCTGACGAACACACCCTGTCCTCCTTTCTTACAGAGCCATGCGCAGGGAGGCCAACATTACTGGCAGAAGCGTGTTATATTAGACCACTTCACATTACATTACAGTGCTTGTAATAAGAATGTTCGTTATGGTACTAATTGCGGTTGAAATAATTACAAAGCCGTTTTTTTTTGTCCTGGGGTATTTGTCTAGGGCTGTAAGTGCTGCTTTAATTGCTTTTCTTTTAATGGGCAGATACGATATTGTGGTGGGAATATATGACTGAATTCTTTCAGAAGTTGGGCTTCAAAAGATTTTTCAGGGAGAAAACAAACGGTACTGCTTGCTTTTGTTGTACGAAACACTTTCCTCATGGTCTGCAATTACAATGAATGAAAATAATGGTGTTTTAGATCTCTTCTGATCCACAGTCTGCAGCAAATGCCACATAAGAGCATCACAATGCCCTGTGTGCGGCGAGTATTCCTGATGCCTCGGATCTGAACACATCAACACAACAGCCATGCGGGCAGCAACACAGGTCACACTCCTGCTTATCGCTTACTAGAGAAACTGTTAGTTTGTTGGAAGTATATGCATTCAGGGAGTAAAATAGACAGGTGCACTGCTTATCTGCAGGGCTGGGCTTCCCTATATTTGGGGATTGTATTTTATTTTGATTGGATGGACATAATCATTAATGACAGTATCCTTGTGGGTAAGCCTGTCGACCAGTGTGTAAATCTGCGTTATTCACGCCTCTTGCTTCTTTGGTTTTGTCTCTCATTGCACCTGGCATGTTGCATATTATTTTATGTTGTATAAAGTATTTAAAGCGACCATTTGAGTTGGTATCTATGGATATTTGTTTACATGCTCACTGTTTTCAATTTCCTGGAATTACTTTCCCCTTCTTTTCAGTCTGTCCCTTTCAGAAGGAAATATATTAGATATTTTTTTCCCGCCAGGGAAGATATGTATATGTGGCACATATTCTAGATTGTGAGGTCCTTATTTCATATTAATTCAAAGAATGTCCGTTAGTTTGTCTACATGCTAAACAATGATTTTGAAATGTAATCAGTTGCATCAAACCTTGTGAGAGACATCTATAAACCAACATCTAAGTTAATGGCCAGCAAGAGTAGGGCATGAGTGAAATACCCTATTTGACCATTTTCATTTCCTGTTTCTTGATCCATGAAAAAGTAGTCGAATGTGCCATATCAAAAGACAATCTGTCTGGCTTTGGAGGGCACAGACTCGAGGCATCATGCCTTTTGTGCTTTTTGGGATGTACTAGATTAGAGGTTTCCAACCATCAGTAGATTCGTCAGGCAGTGAGACCTGCCCTTTTAATGTCATTATTATAAGCTGAATTGTTGCTAAATTAGGCAAAAATTAGACTTTCATATGTGACACAAAGTGATTTAAAACTGATTTTGGGTTCTATTGGAAGCCAATGCAGAGCCATGAGCCACAAAAGCTGCATATAATAAAGGAAGAACATGAGGGTGATTAAAAGTACATGAGGATGCTTCAACATAACTGTACTTAAAGACAAGAAATCTGAAATAAGTCAGTAGTCAACAGACTTGTAAAGAAAACTGAATTACAAGGCATTTGTCTATTTTTTGGAACTTCACAAAAATTGATAGGAGTTGCTGGCACATGGGGGTTGACACAAATTATTCTTGCAAGCACAAATGTACATGGCCTAAAAAAAAAGTGTAGTTTGCATGTGCGCAAACTGCAACTGTGAGGAATTCGACCATCTGCATCGTGGGTGTGCGCTCGTCTGGGCTTTTTGACATTTTTAATTAAATGGAATGATGGTAGACGAACATCAGGAAAATGTGTAGGGCTAATCAACACACATTTTCCTATGCTCACACCACAACAAAAGCATAGACCTATGTACTCCGGGCTGGACACTGCCCACAGGCTCAGTCTGCCACTGTCATATTGAGTTGAAATGCAACAGCGAAGGAGGGCATGATGTTATTCCAGGAAGGGGGAGGCCAAATTTCACCCTACCACGGACAGCCTGATTAACTGACAAAGGCTCCATGGAACTGTCCTGCTCTTTTGATAGGCCCGGCAGCTAGTGACAGTGATTAACATACCAACAGAGGGTACTTCAATCAGGCCCCCAGCAGGCATCGCTGCAGAGGATAACAAAGGAGACAGGAAACCCAACAACCTTTCATAAGTTACTGTGTCAACCTGAAGCCAGCTCCCGCCCTCAGTATCAATGACAACTGACATGTCTCGGTCTTTTGTTACAGTAGGCCGACCCGCTAGGTGGACCACATTCATAAGGTAGAGAATGTGGTTTACAGGAGCCAGAGCCATATCCTGCCTGGGATTGGGGTGAGCAACATCACAGTCCCATTCCCCTTATGGCGACCGTGAACATAGTGAGAGCAGAATCACTGTAGGATCCCATAAGCCACTCGAAAATGGCCACTGGGTTTGCCATAGATGCAGAGCTGGCATCTCAACGATGCAGACCATCTGAGGGACAAGCCCCCAACAAGGAGGCACCTGATTGGTGCAACAACCGTTTACTTTGCACAATGCAGCTTTACCAGAGGGCGGAACCGGCCTGTGTTGAAGGTTGTGGTCTAAGACCTTCTGCCTATCCTGTCTGGGCCTGTACAGGACAGTCCGGGCTGCCGAACTGCAACATGCCGAGATGCCTGCCAGTACTCTTCATCACCCCGCTCCATGCCCTCGACAATGCCCTTGATCATTTGCCTGCTAACACAGTGACTCCTGCCCCAGAAGGTCTCTCTGCTGCTAAACCGGTAGGTTCTCGTAATGATGCATCACTTGATCTTATGTTGATTTCACTAGCAATGAACGAACGCCACGCACACATCCATGCTCAATCAACGAAGACCCCTTGAATGGGGAGTGACAAGCTCACTCCATCCGACCTGCACCTCACGTAATGGCTGGGATCCGCCTCAATCTGGGATGAATATCCACCACTGTCCCCCTTCACATACTGCTTTCCCCCTTCCTGCCACTGGCTGCCATCGGATCACTATCTAGAGCGAGCCCTGTGACTATTTACAACACCTCAGCTCCCACCTTGTCCATCGCTATCCCTCCTGAATACACCATCCACCACTGTGACAGACCTGACGTCAAAGGCGGCAGGGACGCCCTTATAGCTAAAACCTCACTCGCCATCAGACAACTTAATGCCACACAACTAGATAATCTTGACCGATGCCGGCTCTGTGGCTAGCGCCCTCCAAAACTTGGGATTCAAACAGTGCATCACAGCGCCCACCCACATCAAAGGTTGAACCCTGGATTGGTTAGCCGATCTCAACTGTCAAGTATTCATCATTTCCAATATCCCGTGTCTCTGGATGGATCATCACATCATAGCATTCTTAATCCCACACAAAAGCCCTCTCTCCCGCACAGCCCCACCTATGCTGCCCACTATAGTACAAAGCTCACGCAGCCTTACAAAAAACTGTATCTTGACCTTTCTGAACATTCTCCAACCTGAGCATCTCCCCACTCCGATCCTGACATGCTTGCTAATTTCTATTCCAAAGCCATGTCACATGTAGTTGACCCCATTGCACACCTCACTCCCCAGAAAATGAAACCCACCATGCACTCGTGGTTCACATCTAAAATCCTAGCTCTCTGTACTAAAAAACGAGAATCAGAGGTCAAATTGAAAAAATCCCCCTCAACCATTCACAAATCCTCATTCCCCATGGCCTTAAAAAGATACAAGCTAGCCATCTTCCAAGCAAAATCTACCACTTACAATAAGAGAATTGCAGAGGCTAATTCTAACACCCGAGAACTTCTCACCATTTCAGAGAACTTGAGTCGCCCTGCACCCTCACACTTGGCTTCCCCAAGGACAAGATCTGGTGAACCAAGGTCCAAAATTCATGCCTTGATAAAATTGCCAAGCTTTGTATAAAAATCCAACAGAAGCAAGCCTCCACTTGCACTAACTGTGTCCCCCCTCACCAAACCCCCATTCCGATAGACATGCACACAGAAGATGAGGTCAACTCCATACTGCAAAGTCTGAAACCTTCCATATGTAAAGGGGACTCATGCCCTGCCACAATCATGAAAGACTGTGGGGATGCCTTAATCCCCTTCACTGCGACATTCATTAACTCCTCCTTCTCCTCCTGCCATGTCCCCACTAGCCTCAAAGAAGCCTGGGTTCTCTCGCTACTAAAAAAACATCTTTGGACGCCACCACCCCTACGAACTACCAACCTATCACAAAAGTCCCCTTCCTTTTAATGAATTTAGATAGGGCAGCCTATCTCCAAATCCATCAATACCTTGAGTCCAACTACATCTTGAACAGCCGCCAATCTGCGTTCCGCTCGAGTCATGGTACTGGATCAGCACCACTCGATCTGAAGACTCAGCTAGATGAGATCAAGGACGCAGGGAAACCAGCTCCCTTGCTTCTACTTGACCTCACTGCTGCGTTTCACTTAGTAGCCACAAGATTTTAATTCAGCATCTCACCTCTGCCACTAACTTCTCTCCGGAGGACTCCAGTTGGGTGCCTCCTTCCTAAAAGATGGAACAATGAATGTCTTTGCAGACAGTGGCAGTGTCCCCGAGCACCCATCTCCTATGGTGTCCTGCAATACTCTTGCGTCCTTCCCTCGCTGTACAATATCTTCACAAAACTGCTCTTTGACTCAATCGGCATATCCTATACCAAAAATGCTGATGATACTCAGATTCTCCTCCCCTGATCAGGCAACTACCCTCAATTATTTATACCTAACCATTCATGGCCGCCAACTCTCTCTGTCTAAACAACGAAAAACCAAACTCTTTCTCGTCGGTCTCCCCTCTGTCCTAAAAAAACCTGAATCGCCAATACTCTTCCTTCTCAATAGATGGAATATCCATCCAAGTCTCCCAGTCAATGAAAACACTGGGAGTCCACTTAGACACCTCCCTTTCACGTAAACAGCAAATCAAGGAAATTTCTGCCTCTGCTGCTCACACCATTAAACTCATTAATGCATGAAGACCCTTCCTGTCTGCTGACAGCCGCCTCACCATTGCCCGTGCATTCATAGGTTTGAGGCTTAACTACTAGATCTTATTCACTGGCACAACCGAGCGCAACATTCCCCAACTGCAAGTAATCCAGAACAATGCTCTCTGCTCAGCACTGAACCTTCCCAAGCACAATCCCATCACTACGGCTAGGAGAAAGGCACACTGGCTCCCTATTTAAAAACGGATTACCTTACAGGTGATGTCAATCACTCACAAATGGCTCTCCAACACGGCTGCCACGTACCTCGTTCAAAAATTCACCAGAGCCCAATTCTCAAGACCAACCAGATCTGCCTACACCAACTGACTCATCCTGCCAAAATGTAGACTCATCAGAGCGGGTGGATCCAGTTTCCCTGTCACCGCAGTAAAACCTGGAATGCACTCCCCCTGCACTGAGAGCAGAGCAATCATACTGGACCTTCCGGAAATTGCTGAAAACCTGTCTCTGTAGTTCATTGCGTTTTGCTTGCACATATAACCTGTTTTGAACTCTTGCACTTCTGACCATCATGTAACCTTGAATGGAACTAGTGCCTTGATACTGCTGGGTTTAGTGCACAAAACAAATGTAAAAATAAACAAATAAATAAATAAATAAATAGGGAGTCTGGTCTCTCAGCAGCTTCATGGGAGACCTACCATTTTAACAGGAACCAAACAGGGAGGGCCATTAACAGAGAGACCCTTTGAACACAACATACTGGAAGATGGGTGGGACTTAGAAGCACAAGGGAGTGAGCCCCAGAGCTCGTTCTGTTGACAGCAGGGTTCTGCCATATTTGTTCTGGGGCACAATTTGCTCCTGTTTTCACCCCTTTGCCTTTGCTGTTGCAAAGCACTCTGGGTATGACCTCACACCTCGTACAGAAGTTGTTGACAGGGACCCCAGGATGTGTTCACTAGGTAGGCTTAGCCTACACCAATCAATGTGGGCCACTTTGCTCTAAAAGAGGGCCGGAGCCCCTCTTCAAGCAGATCATCTGAAGACTTCACAAGAAGTAAGAAAGATGAACTCAACCTTGGAACCTGGTTGAATGTACAGTCTGCGTTACATCTTCTACCAGTGAAGGAAGGCCTGGATATCCAAAGAGGGAAGCAGGATCGCTCCTCTAAACTTCTCCCAGGGAACAGAGGAAGAAAATAACTCAGAGGACCATCCAGCCGCTCCAGGACTAGTACCCAGTCAGCACACAGCGTGCCCTGCTAGGCTCTGCAGCAAACTTCCTGGATACGGAATGCCAGAAGGTCTCTGAACCTGAAACCAAGGACAAGGAAGCTGACTGCAGGGGGCGTGGCCAAGCAGCCATGGAATAGGCTGTGGATCCCGTGAGCTCCGGGATCCGACTGATTGATCCGAGGAAGAAACAGATTATAAACTCTCTGAAAAGCAACTTGAAGCGCATGAGAAGGCGTGCGAACGTATGGAGCGAAACCTGTGCATATTTATATCGTGTCCTGAGCTCTGGAGGTAGCGAATTGCTACATTGTGTTCCATGGCCGGCCGCAACATGGGAGCGAAGATGGCGGCGGCCAAGAACAAAGGACTTCGGAAGCGGGCATCCCGATGAGGAAGGAGTTGCCCCAGCTGTTTGCTGCAGCAGCGGACTGTATCGTGTTACGTGTGGAGGCATCGCGGATTGAGCGGCCATGATCGCGGAGGCCTTTCTGGTGTGGCGGGTGCCCCGGTCATTTGCCGAGAGCGAGGGCAGGCCGGGGACATGCTGCCCGGCGCCCGTGGTGGGGGACTTGGTCTGGCGTGTGAGGAGCAGCCGGGCTCTGCTGAGCTGCGGACTGTAGCAGCAACGAATGAACATCGCGTCCCGCGGTGGGGACAGAAACGTTCGGGGCGGTCGCTGCCTGCCTCGAAAAGGTGTGCCGAGCGGCTGATCTGTGCTTCGGGGGCTGGCCCCGTGATAAATGCAGCACACACGTGTTGCGGTGCGGTGCAGCCAGGGGGCCCCCGCTGGCACGACGGAGACCCTGCTCTGCATTGTGAGCGTCTGCACTCAGGACAAGGGAAGGCCGTGTGCGCCTACAGTGCTGCAGACGGAAGGTCTGGCATTGCGGCAGCAGCACATACAAATTATGCCCCGCGGAGCGGGTCCCGGAAATCGGGGGCGGATGCTGCACGCCCAAAGTAAAGAGCTCTGTGGAGCAGAATAAATGCCCAGAGGACCTGCCACTGGATTGGCCTGTGGGTACATATAGATTGTGAGTGATCCCACTTGGACCCAGCGAGGTCATTGAGGATAAACAAATTGGCAGGACACGTGTGTCTTTGTGGGCTGCATGTGAACTACGGTTGGGCGCGGGTGCACCCTCTGATGCCACACATAGTGGCCGCAAGAGGTGATTTAAGGCCCTGTCAATCTATGGGCTTCCTGTACGCCTCATAGGCGCAATTAATCTCCGCCTGCATTACTTGTGCCAACAAACAGAATATAGCCCACCCAGAGCCGATTCCAAATCGTTGTGGCGCGGGCAAGCTGGACAATAGCCACCCTGCCGATCTCAAACTCTGGAAGTGCTACAGCAACAGCACATAGTTCTGCTCAGACACGTTTTTTGGATCAGGGAGGTGCTATGTCGGCGAAGGGTTTGAGGACCAAGACCAAAAAACCCACTATGGAAGTTTACACGAAAGCGCAAAGGACCCCCACAGCGCTTGCGCAGAGTGCGATTGCGAATCCTGCGGAGGAGGCCCCGGACGGGGATAAGCAACGGATCCTGGTGGCCATTACAGAGATGAGCACCAAATGGGGCTCAATGATGGCGGACTTGCGAGCAGCCCTGGAGAACAAGATTGATGCGGTGGGCACTGAGTTGACCGTGCTACGACAAGATGTCAGAGCATTGGCGGAGAGAACAAGTGGGCTGGAAAGCGCGGTGAAGACCAATACTGAAGTCAGCACCAATAACGCAGCTGAGGTTCACGTGTTAAAGCAGCAAGTTGCTAACCTTGAAAAACCGAGTGGAGGAGGCGGAAGGGAGGGCGGGGAGAAACAACATACGGGTGGTTGGCCTGCCGGAAGGGGAGGAAGGCCACGATCCCATGACCTATGTGGAGAACATGATCCTACAAGAAATAGGAGCGGACAAACTCTCACAGGGGTTCACGGTAGAGCGAGCGCATCGCGCCCTGATGAGAAAGCCACGACCGGGGGCCCCGTAGAGACCAATAATCGCAAGGATCTTGAACTACAGAGATAGGGAGAAGATCCTAGAATATTTCCGCAAGGGAGGTACGATAGAGAAATCGTCCGCCACCATCACAGCGTACACGGACTACACAATGCTGGTGCAGAGGCAGAGGTACAGCTATGTGGCTGTCAAGAGGAGGCTACGTGCGGCTGGCATTAAGTATATGCTCCTGTACCTGGCAAAATTGAAGGTGTTGCACAAGAGCAGAGCGTTCTTCTTCGATACGCCGGAGGACGCGGGGTCCTGGCTGGACCTGCAGGGTTGTCCGGAACAAGAGGCGGATCGAGATCGTCAGGAAAACGTCGATTGAAGTGGCTGGCTCCTGGATATTGTGGGGGTAAGTGGGAGGGGGGCCCTTATTCGGGGTGAATGGCTAGTCCAGATGGACGTCAAATAACTTTTGGGACTTGTGCTCTACATGGACTGGAATATAGTGAATACAATGATAGAAGAAGTTGCATAGTGTTAACGTTAAAAGCAGATTTGACATTAGGAGTAACGGGACGGTAGCAGCCCACCCCTGAGAACTGGTAGTTGAGTGGCCACTATGGCGACTTTACCCTACTGAGCTCTGAGCACAGGCTTGTGCGGGTCAGGGCTAGATGTGGGGGTGCCTGAGATCCAGGGATGGAGCTGGGCAACAGTTGGGGGGGGTTTGTTGGGGAAGGGTCGGATGGGGGAGGGGCGGGAGGGGAGGAGTTTGGTGAGTTTTTAGTTGTTGGGAGTTTTAGTTCATATATGAGCCTACATGGAAGAGCTGGGAGGAGGAATCTGTATCGCAAGGGCGGGAGGGACCGACCAGAGGTTGAGAGGAAGATTATTGAGCCATGGGTGAGTTGAAAGTGATTACGTGGAATGTCAGAGGTCTTAATAGTTATTTGAAAAGGAATAAGGTCATGTTGTATCTGAGAAGGCAGAAGATAGATATCGCACTGTTGCAGGAGACACACCTGATGCGCGAAAAGTTGGAGACAGTTGCAAAAAAATGGAAGAGAGTAGTGGTGGGCTTGCCGTATTCTGCTTACGCAAGAGGGGTACTTACCTGGGTGGCGCCGCATGTCCCATTCCGGCTGCTGCAAGAGGTAGTGGAGACGGACGGGCGGTTGGTCATACTGAGGGGGCTGGTCGAAAATAGAGAGATAAGTATCGTGAATTTATATGCCCCCAACCAAAACACAGCAACATATTTTAGGACGCTGTGCACCAACCTTAGTAAGTGTGTGGGTAGCGCGGTGATCTGGGGCGGGGACTTCAACTGTGTGTTGGACCCCAAAGTAGACAGGTCAGATGACAAGCTTGACAAGCCCGCCCCAGCGGCTAGGGCATAGCAGACGCTGTTGGACAACTTTGGCCTGACGGATGTTTGGAGGACGAGATTCCCCCAAGAGAGGCAATACTCGCACTACTCTGCCCCGCAACAGCTGCACACGAGGCTGGATTATGTTTTTGTCACGGCGTATGTACTTGCTGAGATTACCCTGATAGAATACAAAGCGAGGGTCCTTTCGGATCACTTGCCATTGGTTCTCGGGTGGCAATATTGCCCCCGAGAGCACGAATTCCAACATGGCGGCTTCGTGCAGAAGCGCTCAAAGATTCAGTTTTTAGAGAAGACGTCAGGGAAGAGATCCTTAATTATTTTGAGACGAATACAGGTAGTGTGGATTCTGCAAGCACGTTATGGGAAGCCTTCAAAGTAGTGATGCGAGGGGTTGCCATTGCCAAATCAAAGGGTTTTCAGGGCGGGATCCTAGCTGACCTGGGAAAAACGGAAAGAGAACTGGAGAGAGCGTTGAAGGGAGACAGTGTAGATATGGAACGGGCATCTAAACTAAAAAAAGAGTGCGTAGAGTACTGGGAGAGGCTTTGTAATCTCAACTACAAAAAATACATAGAGAGACAACACGCGGGGGGGATAAAACCGGACGCCTTTTAGCATGGCTGTATAAAAGCGAAACTCCTAGAATCCCTATCAGAACAATAACGAGAGAGGATGGGGGGATAGTGGACACTCAAGAAGGGGCGAACAAGGAGTTTGCGGACTACTATAAGGCGCTATATGGGGACAATGAGGGTTGCAGCCGAGAAGAGATAATGGAAACATTGGAAGACATTGGACTGCCTAAGATAAGTGAGGAGGAGAAAGGGGAACTAGATGCCCCGATCACTCTTGAAGAGCTAGAAGAAGTAGTTAGACAGTTGCCTACTAGCAAGACCCCGGGGGTGGATGGGTTCCCGAGCGAGTTTTATAAAGTATATAGAGAGGAAGTTCTCCCCCCAATGTTGGAAATGCTTAATGACGCGTATGAGATAGGACGGCTGCCGGAATCGCTCAGAGAGGCGATTATAATACCGCTTCCCAAACCAAATAAACCAGGGCACAGCTGTAGCTCATATAGGCCTCTGTCGATGCTAAACCAGGATGGTAAGATACTGACGGCTGTCCTGGCAAACAGATTGTGGCGTATAATTAGCAAACTGATACACCCTGACCAGACAGGCTATGTCCCAAACAGAAACATAACCCATAACCACAGGCGACTCCGACAGGTGATAGAGTGGGGTAGTAAGAATGATGAGGAGATGGCAATTGTGTCCTTGGATGCAGTGAAAGCTTTTGACTCGGTCAAGTGGCCGTGGCTGCTAGCGGCCCTAGAGGGATATGGGATAGGGCCTGGCTATATTCGATGGGCGGAGATGTTATATAGTGAGCCGCTAGCTAGAGTAAAAACGAGAGCGGTAATATCCGAACAGTGGCAACTAAGTAGAGGCACCAGGCAGGGGTGCCCCTGGTCCCCGATGCTTTACATTTTGGCCTTGGAGCCCTTAGCTATATACCTTAGGCAACAATATGATGCTATAGGTATTGAAGTAGGGGGGGAACGTCACCTGATATCCCTGTATGCGGATGACTTGTTACTATATTTGAGGTACCCAGAAGAGAATCTCCAGTATATTCTGGAGGTGATGGAGAGGTACGCGAGGCTATCCGGGATAGCGGTTAATCCAACATTTTTCCGCTGGGCTGCTATAGGAGCGCCCCTGTAAGACGCCTACCAGTACTACAGACGCCGTGGGCGGTCAGCTCTTTCCGATATCTTGGAGTGGATGTGTACCACTCGGTAGAAGAAGAGCATAGGCAAAACACAGAGGTAGCGATTGCGAAAATCGAGAAATGCATAAAATTCTGGGTTAAGCTGCCCCTAGCGATGATGCGGCGCGGGGCAATGTTGAAGATGGTGGTCCTTCCTAGGTTCCTACACTACTTTAGTAATATTCCGTATATGATACCCAAAAAGTTTTTTGCCAAATTGAATAGTATGTGTAGGGACTTTCTGTGGCAAGGCACTCGAAACTGAGTGGCATTATGGAAGCTGCAAAACTTTTATGACAAAGGGGGGATCAAAATGCCTAATTTTGAGGTCTATTATGTGGGGAGCCAGCTGCAATATGTGGCCAAATGGCTCTCAGACGAAACGACCCCCGAACTACGGTTTTTTGGACGGGACTGCGCCCCACTCCACTTAAAGGAGATGATCTGGTTGCCTGAGTCGGAAATGAAACAGTGTTAGAATATGATGAGGCTTGGGTGGAGGATGTGGCGTAGAGCGTGCCGGATGATGGAAAATCCATTCCCGTGCTCCCAGCAGGTGCCGTTGGCCGCGCTCGTAGGAGATGATGAGCAACTGAGGGTGATTGTCCGGACCCACTGGGAATCGGTGGGGTTGGTGACATTAGGGGATATATGGCAAGGAGGGGTCATTGTGGATTTTGGAGTGCTTGAGGAAGAAGTGGGGCTGCATTCCGGCCAATATATTACATATCATAGAATTGTACGGAGAATTTGGAACACATGGCCCGAAACCATATTAGAGGAAGAACCGGATGGTTTTATGGGGGCAATATATGATGTTTCTGAGGGAGGGCACGAGATCTCTAGACTGTATGAGATGGTGATGCATAAGGTCGGGAAGGAGCCGACACAGTTAAGGTTGGACTGGGAGGCGGAAGTGGGAGCCCAGATGGAAGATGGGATGTGGGAAACGCGCCCTTGGATACCATAAAAAGGTGTCTAGGAATGCGAGATTAAAGCAAATACAGTTGTATGTGACACACAGAGCATACTTGACGCCTTTGAGGATATCCAGGTTTGCGAAGGCTGGTAGACAGGCGTGTCCCAAATGCGATGAGGAAAAGGCAGATTTGACACACATGTTTTGGTCATGCCCTGTCATTGAGCGTTTTTGGGGGGAAGTGGCACAGAAATTAAAGGAAAAGGGGGTCACGATCATCATAGACACTGTTTGGGCCTGCTTGCTGGGTGGGTTCCCCAGATCACAAAAACTTAAACATGTTGGAAAGCTCAAAGACTTAGCATACGTGCCACGAATAGATATATGGTGGAGGGAGACGTCTCGACCAGTGCTTCAGAACTACCAATCAGCACTGAGACAATGATTCCAGACCCAGAGTCGCCATGTAGGCCAGCCTGCAGCCATCTGTCACGATTCGCTCGCCAAACCGTTTTGCTGCCTGATAACCGTAGCCGACTCCCGTCTCAAACTATGTCACAGAAACCTGCAAAGCGCCCTGAAGCTTACTCAACCCTGTCGAGCATCAAGAGCATCTACAGCAAAAGGTACATTGTGTTTCTGTTCTCCTGGTCCTTCTCAGAAGGTCCCTAGAGACATTTTACAACCCTTTGGTCCCCTTGTGTTAAAGCCAAGAAACCTGTACTAACCATACCGACTACCCTCCTGTCAGTATCCAGAGTGCATCCCTTTTCCTTCTTTGAAATTGTCTGTGGTCTGTATTCCTTTACAGGGTGGGTTGTATTTCATAGTGTTGTTAGACTGTCTGTTGTAATAATAATAAAGTAGATAGACTTGAATGGACACTCATTTGAATTATCATTGGAATTATTATTTGAATTATTTGAATTATTACCCATCATTGGGTAATAATGGTATTTTTACTGTGTTGCAAATAATCAATGATCCATGACCTTTAGAGGAGATAAGCCTGCCATTCTGTCCACATTACCAAAATTGGACAATGAGTTTTATAATTTCAATTGTATGCTTGTTTATTCCAATCTGTTCACATCCATTCTGGTGTATTAGAGGTGTGGGGCTGATTGATGGTTTAGAACCCGATATTCAACCCATGACCGCTGGTACCCCGGAATTCGATTCATCACAGCAACCATCTCAGAAAAGAAAATGCACACGCATCTACCCACCATTGCGCAATGAGTGTGAACTGTGCGCCCGTATATATGCCACAGAATGGGCCAGAGTGAGGTATTTCTCTGTGTAACCGCAATTTACTGTTGCAAAATAGGTGTGGTCGTCGGAGGGGCCATGAAGATGATATGAAAAAGAGCAACACACCTAAAAACTGTTGTTTAACCTTTATAGGATAATGGGCCCTTTGAGGTTTGCATTTAAGCAAAATAACCAGAGCAGGGGGCCATTATCAGTCAGCTTTAACGTTAGCCCTGGAGCATTACCTGACTGGGAATACCCCCCCTGCAAGGGTTATATTGCTATTAGTACCCCAGCACATTGTAAAATGGTGCTAATAGTGTTTTGCACATGGTGGGAAACAGATGTCGTTTCTCAACTTGAGATAAAAACTATAAATAAAGATGGCCACTATGGCTCGGGAAGATGGGAACTACATGTAGTCCCTTCTTCCTTTCCATGGCAGCCATTGCCATGGCGGAGATGCACCGGCAAGGCACAAGGCAGCTCCAGGTAAGTGGGGTAGGGGTGGGGGATTGCAGATGTGGAAAAGAGGGGTAGGGGTGTGGAAGCACATTTACCTGATTCCCTGGAAGGGAAGATGGTGGTCTCCAGTTATGAGGAGGCTCATAGCAGGGGTTTTACTGTGTGGAAAAGCCCCCATTCTGAGACTCCTGATTGGCTGGGAGGCCGCCACAACCTCCTCGCTGGGTACTAATCATTCAAATATTTTTTCTGGCTATCTTAGCAAACTCCCAGATGTGGATTCACCACTAAGTCCAGCCTGATAGAGCCACCTGATATGTATTGGTTTCTGCAGTGCCTGAAATTCTTGCAGCCAAGCTGATGACCTTACACCCGATTTTACACAGTCGTAGCTGGTAGGCTCATCCTAGAATTAAATGGTGGCTGTGCTTCCTGAACTTCATCAAGAGCTGCCGCAACCCTGTAGAGTCTTCACAGCTAACTATGCAAAATAACTTACATAGGCAAGAACAGGGAACATGGAGTAACGCAGAGGGATATGGGACTCCTCATAGGGCACATGGGGGTTTGCATCCCTGATGGGCCCTGGGATTTGAGCTCAGCAGGAAGAAATCGGTAAGCTAGCATGGCCAAAAGCTAAAATGTACAGGAACGCTGCCTGCAGCTGAAGACTTTCATTCTCATAAGAGGTTTGTTTGTTTGTTTATTTATTTATTTGTAATGCGCACCAAACCCAGGGGTATCAGGGTGCAGAGGATAAATGAATGCTTTAGGCGTGAAGTTACACAGTTACATAAATGGCATGTAATATTATACAGAAATAGTTACCTATTTACATAAGAAAGGATTACAACATTTACATATATCATACAGTAGGAATGTCTGAGTATCAAATATATACAGGCGATGAAAATAATCTTCACATAATTACATAAATTACCAGATTAACATACAGCATAAAAATAAACTTTGTGGTTTCTATTTACAGTAGAGTTAAGTAAGTAGTGAATCGAGGAGAAGTCGGTTTTACGGACAGATTAGTGGTCATGTTCTCTGAGCCATTTGGTGGTTTTATGTTTGAAGTTCAAAAGGGTTTGGTCAGCCCTCAGGAGGTGGGGGGGGGTCCATAATTGAGCTGCTTTGACTGGGAAGCTGCTCCCTCCGGCTTTAGAGAGTTTGAACCTAGCTACAACAAGGCAGTTAGTGTTTGGAGTCCTAGTGGGACGGCTGGAGATTTTCTGTTAAATCTCTCCATAAGGTATCTGGAGGCGGCGTTGTTTAGGCATTTATGGATTAACGAGATGGCTTTAAGCAAAATGTTGTCGTTAGTGGTCAGCCATTTGTTTTGTCTCCTCATATCTGAAATGGGCTCTCTTCTAGCAATACCCTGTGCTGCTCTCAGGACATTATTCTGTAGAATGTGGATCTTGTTAACAACATACTTTCTAGCACCTAGGTATAAGGCATTACAATAGTTCAATTTGGACAGAATTAAAGCTTGGGCTAGAATGGTGCAGCTAATCTTAGATAGGAACGGTTTACCTGCTCTGATCAACTAACATGTGTAAGCTGAAGCAGATGTCATAGTACTGACCTGTTTAGCAACAGTGAGGGTGGAGTCAAGATAAAAGCCCAGAGTTTTTACCTCTTTAGCTACTTTAATGACATTGCCATCAATATTAAAAGAAGTGTATTTAAAGCCAAGTTTATTGAGTTTGGAAGCAGTCCCCAGGATAGTGAGCTCAGTTTTGTAATCATTCAGGCATAGTCCATGGACAGCCATCAATGCCTGGACGATGAGATAGATTTCATTTACCAAGGCCAAATCCTTGAATCTGGGTGTCATCTGCATAGTTATTGTAGGTGACACCAAGATGGTCCAGATCATCGAAAAGGGGCTTAATAAATATATTGTACATTGTGGGTGAGACACAGGAGCCCTGTGGCACCCCACATGTGATAGGAATCAGATCTGCTGTGGCTGCTGGAGAGAAGTCCCTCATGGTCCTATTGCTCAGAAAGGACTGGATCCAAGCTATGGCTTCCTTTGAGAAATGGGCTGCAGTGTCAAGGTGATTGTATAAGACTTTATGATCCACCAAGTCGAAGGCAGCTAAAAGATCCAGTAAAAGTAGCAAAGCTGTTATCCCACTGTCCCTGAGTTGGTCGATCTGTACTTTGAGATTGATCAGCACAGTTTCAGTGCCATGTTGGGGCCTGAAACCAGATTGGCGAACTCCAGGGAGATGGTTAGACTCTAAGTACTCCTGTATCTGGTGATAGCCCTCCGATCTAAGATTTTAAGTAAGAAAGGCACTGTCGTGATCGGCCTATAGTAAGTGGGTATGGTGGGATATAGTGATTGTTTTTTGAGGAGTGGTAAGATCCGGGACTCCTTTAGGTTGTTAGGGATGCTAACAGAGGTGAAGGAGGCATTAATTAGCTTAGTTATGAAAGGAGCAAGGTTTCTCGCTGCATTTTTAATAATGTGGGTTGAGCATTTGTCTCTTTGGCAGTTTGATGGTTTTAGGGAGAGGATAATTTGTTCAACCTGAAGGATTGAGACTGTACTGAAATTGAAATGTTGTTCTGGTTTGTGTGATTGCAAAGGAATATTGGCAGGACTGTCAGTAATGGGTATGTTTGCCTTTTTGTTGGAGATTTTGGACTGGGGTAACGTGACTTTGTTGTTTAAAGCCTGCTGGATATTAAAACAGCACAGTTTGACACACAATTGTCTGGCACTCGCGTTGGGGTTTCTAGCTCTTTTAGGATTGCAAAAGAGTTCCTTTGAACTTGAGTTAGCTTGGCGAATCCTGTATACCTTTCCTTTTTAGGAAGTACTATCTCTTTCTTGTAAAGGGATGAGATGTTGATGAGGTTAGATTTGTTTTCATCTGAAGGTAGATGTCTCCAAGCGACTTCACATTTTCTTTTTTCAGCTCTTAGAGTTTTAAGGTGTGGAGTGAACCAAGAGTTTAGGTGAGCTCTAGGTTTACTTTTTCTCATTTTTAACGGTGCAATGGTATCTAAGGCTTTGGTTATGGCTTTGTTATAAGCGTCTACTAAGGTAAAAGGGTGAGTGGTATCTGGTAGTGAGTTAAGGGTCAGTATCAGTAAAGGGATAAGCTTGTCTGCTGTGATGTTCTTTTTATTCCTAGTTAGGAGAGGAGGAGCTACTGGGTTATTTTTTGGGCAATGAGATTTTAACTGCTAGTATGAATGCTAAAAGGTAGTGATCAGTCCAAAGCTGAGGGGTAATGGCAGTGATTGAGGCATTACAGTTACATTCTGCCACCCAATCTAGTGTTCTCCCTTTGTTATGGGTGGGTAGAGGCACTCTTTGGATGAGGCCGACTTCCTTGAGCACATTGGAGATAGCTATGGCTTGCTGGTCTTTAGGGTCATTAAATCCCAAGTTGAGATCCCCCAGCAAGAAGATTTGGGAGGTGTGTTTTACAGTTATCAGATAAAATAGTACTAATGTCCTCCTCGAATGCACCAATAGGGCCTGGAGGTCTATAGATAAGATAAATCGTGAGCGTTTGTGAGTCGGATATAGGTATTTTGGCCGTAAGAGATTCACAGGATTTGACGTCGATTGATGGGGCTAGTCTTATGTTTAGGTTACATTTGGCTATGACAGCTATGCCTCCACCATGAGCATCAACCCTATCTGCTCTGAGAATAGAGTAATTATCAGGCACTGTGAGCATAAGAGCAGGACGTGCTGCTGCATGTGACCATGATTCTGTTATGGCTAGAAAGTCATAGTCTTCCGCCAGGACTAAATCGGCTATCTCGATGGTGTGCGCCACTAGGGATCTGGCATTTATTAAGGCGCCCTTAAGGTCTGGGGCATGGTTTTCTTAACAATAGGTTAGGTAAAGTGCACTTACTTTTTTCTTTGTCAAGTGTCGCAGTGGGAGGTTTATTCTGAGGTTGATTTTATGTGGCCAGATCAACAGTTTTAGGTGTGGGTCAAATGGTACCAAGATTACAGTTAGATCTATCTTTTTGCATACTTGGTAGACACACTTTCCTTTGTTCTATATAGGTCTAACTAGCTGATGGTTCATGAAATCTAGTCAGTCTGGATCGGAGTCTGTTATTTCTAGTTAGTGTGTGGCATGGTGTGTTCATTTTGAATGAGCCCAAGGTAAGATGATAGTTACCGGGCAGTTGTTGCTTACGGTTGCTAGAATAGTGGTGATCAGTTTGAGATTTCTCATCTATCATGATTCCTTTGGGAACTTTAGTAGATATGCTGTACTGGGCATTTAAGTTTAGCTGGGGTGAGGGAGGGCTAAGTATGGCATTCATGGTAGTTGTTATGATATTGGTCATAGAAAAGTAAGATGCTAGTATGGTACTGTGTCCTGTAATGCTGGTTAGTTGACCTAATACCAGTTTGCCATAATATTAGGTGTAGGATGTTAGTGGCATACTTTGTGTGCTTATGGTCAATAACTGTGTAGTATATGCACAGCTAGGATACTATGCTATGCCGAGGTAATCCGTCGAAAACTAGGCTGAAAGATTAAGATTAGACCCATATAAGGTTCTCTTTCTTTTAGTCAAAGTAATGTCCTGCAATAGCAATGTATACAAGTATGCACGCGCTTCTAAGGTCAAATGTATTGGTAATAACATAATATTGTACTACTTGTGACTAGCTTACAAGATTCAAACATCGCATCAATAATAATGACGTTAGCATTTTATATGCACTGAAGGTTATTTGGGCATAGTAAGATAGAGAATGAGAGTTGGGCAAACCAATGAACGGACTTATAGATAAGGGTGTCACAGTTATGAAGAAATCCTCAACATCCTCAACAGCACTGGAGGTCAAGAAGAGGAACAAGGTGATCTTTAGTAGGTCAGTTCAAGATTGAGAAGTATTTCGGAAAGCCATGTAAAAGATCAGTAACAGAAATAGGGTGGCTAAAACAATTAGAAAAAGGAGAGCAAAAAAAAACACAAACAAGAGCAGAGGAAAGATGTGAAAGATGGTAATCAGGAGCGACATAAGTCGTGAACATTATGTAAGATGTTATATGATTGTATTAATAATGCATTGGTTCAAGTTCAGTCTGGCGTTCGACCATAAGGTCCTAGGCATCCTTTCCAAGGATGATGCAAAAAATGTGTAGATTTGTTTAGTCAGGAAATTGTGACCTCTCTAGATATACTGGATCCCCACACTAGTAAAATAGGAATAAGAAAAAAGACAAATAAATCGTTCTTTAAAGAGTTAAATACTCCAAAGAAGAATAGCAAGAAATGTAGAGCGCATATGTCAGAAATCTCAGTATAACAAAGATAAACGTATCTTTTAAATATAAACCAGATTCTTCAGTTACATGATTCAAAGGAAATAGAAAACTTTCTTTCAGAGCCCCATTGCAATTTCCCAAAGTAGATCAACTGGAGCATTACAGACGTTTACGGAACTGATTTCTCCGAATCAAATACTTTCCACTCATCCGCTCCCAAAATCTCACAGACAAATAAGCTCTGACATTGCAGACAAAAATATATAAACATTCCCCTCTTAGGAACTAGAGGGAAATTCTTCTGTCTGAAACTTCAACCCTGTTTCTCCCAGTGACATTGATAAAGCAGAGAGATGTAGGAGGGCAGCAGGTGAACAATTCTTCCCTTGCACAACAACACTGATAAGAGTTAATTGTCACCTTAGCTCCTGCAGTAGCCATGATATGCAATTCATCGTTCGAGACTGGCATACTGCAACCACATATTTAAACCCACCACTACCCTGTTACCAAACAGAAACAACACTGGATGTGATGATCCCGGATATCCATCATTCCATTCGTGGCTAGGTACAGTCCACGAGGGCCATTTATACCTCTGACACAAGGAATCCTCAGGAGTACTGAAACAACTCTCTATTCATAAGCAAATGTCTGCTGAAATGATCAGCAGTCGTTGACCTGGTGTGTCATTCCCATCTTCTAAACAGACTATGGGATCAAGGATGTAATCCTGTCTTGGCTCTCTTATTTCCTCAAAGACTGCACAGCGCAAGTCAGAATAGGAGATTTCAGATCTCAGTCTTCTGCCCTAAATAGAGGAGTCCCACCAAATGACTCCCCTCATTAGTTCTCACCAAAGGTGCAAATTTATGCAGTCGATTCCCAGATTGCCTTTAACCTGGATGATAATGAAATCACCAATCAGACTATTTCGAAATTTCCTCCAGAAGCTGCAAAACAGAAATAACTCTCTTTGGTTCCCCATTGCCATCAATCCTGCCATTCAAGCAGTCCAACTCAACAGGCCTTCCAATAGAGTTAAAGATATAGGTATCCTCTTTGATCCAGGTATGTCCCTCACCAAGCAAAACAATGAAATGACCATGAAAAGCACACTTTCAGCTCCCTATGTTGCACACAATCACACCGTGCCAATAAATGGTTCAAACGACCACACTGACCATCTGGTTTTATCAAACCTAGATTACTGCAACAGCTTCTACATAAGTCTGAATTATTCATCATTGCGCCAAATGCAGCTCATCCAAGATAGAGCCGACAGAATGATTCCAGGTGTAAACTTATGGGATTCTGTGATTCTATCTCACCAGGCCTCATGGCTGTGCATCGGCTTCCAGTGGAGTCTAGAAACAGTCTTAAATCACTTTGTATCACATACCAAAGCCTCCTCTTCAAAGGACCACGACATCTGGCAGCCAGTGTAAGGGACTATGAACCAGGAAGAAGCATCAGGTAATCAAGAGAGGACAAACACCGTCTGACTAAATACAAGAGGCTAAGGCAGGGATCCCCAACGTGTAGCTCGGGAGCAACATGTTGCTCGCGGCACCCTAAATTGTTGCTCGCCAGTTGCTCTGGGCCATTGTGTGGAGGCCTAGAAGGAGGTGCTGAATGGATGAGACCTCCGTAGCACTGTAGTCAGTACAGAGTCCCGGACTGTGCAAGGATGTTGGCCAATGAGCCGCTGTGTTTCCAGCTGGCTTATTTTTATACATGCAAGATTTGTGTTTGGTGCCACCATGCACATAATTTTACAGTAAATGTCCTTACTAGTTATGGTAGTCTCATTGCTAAAACCCTGTCATCCCCAGTTACTTTGCCCAGCTGATAAATGTATTAATGAGTACATTATTTGAACCATGTTTGTGTCATGGAGAAAATTGGCCTATTCCGTTCCTTGGTACAGCTAGTATGAGCATAGTGGACAAGGAAGTGGTATGCATACCCAACTTTCATTTATTAAATAATGTGCATGCACACTTTCTGTACAAGTGAGGTTTGTGTTTGATGCCACCATATTTATCGACAACATTCATTTTGGTGTCACCTGTATTTATATTACATAGTGTCCTAGTGGAAAAATGGTAATCGTTTGATACTGTGCCCATCTGGCACATGGTTAATGGGCAGATACGGTAAATGCATGCCCATATTTTTCATAATCAATTTTCCCTGTATTCCAATCCAAGTAAGTTATTGTTAACTTAAGGCAATTATTATGCCATTTTGAAACTATAAATCTGACCAGCAGTGTACACACCCCTCATTAAATCATGGTTCAGTGTTCTTTTTGAGATTCTACATTCTGCATCGAACCATGGTGCATCCCTTTCTATAACCTGGAGCTCCTAAACTTGGGGGCATGGTTTGCCAATAGCTCTGTCCTGGATAGTTTCTCCTAAAGACTCAAGCAAACTCTCGCTTTCCTTTGTGGCCTCTGAACTGTTCAACAGTTTTAAGAGAATATCTTTATTTCTTGTGAATTAGTAATTCTTTCCAATGCCTCCTTTTCGAGCGTAGGCATCGCCAACCAGCCGCTCTGGCTGTCAGATATCTTCTTCGTGGTGCCTACTCTGGCCATTGGAAAATGAACTCCAGAGGATTGTGTTTACTCTTTGTTCAATAAGAAATGTAACATTTCATAACATTCCTGAAGAAAAAAAACATCACAATACAGTCATCAATGACTGTGGAACAGTATTGCTGATCTCGTATGCTTAGGAATGCACCATTTGACATTAAAGATCCCATAAATTCCTAGGCAAAATCTCAGTAGATCTGAAAAATCAGTGCCCCGTTCGTGGCCCTTTTTACTGTCCATACATTTGCACTAATATTTTGCTCAGGAACCTGAAACCCCTGGTAATGTTTACTTACTCTGACTCCATTTTTGAACAGCTGAACTGGTCCTATATGTCTAAAAATGTACTCCTGACCACTCAATCTCCTCAACATTTCTTGGAAATCACGAAACGTCAAATTAAGTTAAAGGCCTTCCACATTTCCTTGACTAGAATAACACGTGGTCTAGATAACTATTAAGTACTGCAGATTAAATGTTCTATACACAGTTTTAACTTTGTTACATTTCTAATTTGTGTTGCAAACAATTTGTCCGCCAACTGTGCGCCGATATGTTCCGTCGAAAAATTGATGTTGCTCACCATTTAATTTGATATGCCAATTTTGCTCATTGCACACAAAAGGTTGGGGACCCCTGGGCTAAGGCATGCAGAAAGAACATTCGTGGTAATAGAACCCAACAAATGGAACTAACTTCGTAAGGACTGAAAAACAGAAAAGAACCTTGAAATACTTTCTGTTCTGCAAAGAGACTCGTGGGTGTTCGCAACAGAGCTCCTTAATACTGGATCCACCACTTCGGAAAGGATTAAGGCATATGCCTATCAGGGTCCAAATCGATGGTACAAGTGGGTGGACGGCATCCACCCACTTTTTTCATAGGGCAGACGCTGTCCCCCATTTATTGTGCAGGCTGAGTGCAAAATATGAAACATTGTCTCTTTGAAATGTATGCCGAACTCGGTCTGCAACCGAAACATCCAGGTGTGCAGGCTGGGCACTTCACCACTGCACCGTATAACCTGATGAGATGCAGCACACAACTAAAGGTGAAAGGTCACATTTCGGGACTGCATGTTGCATGGAAAACATTGGAAATGATACTTGGAGTTTAAAGCAAGCACAGCTTTTAACGTTTTTAAAACACTATTAGAAGAAAATATTCTCTCTTGGTTTTTGTGTGTCTTGATTTTATGAAAGGCAAATGGGATTCGTCCTGTGCAATTTGTCTGGTTATGCAAAGCCAATTGAATGAAATGTACATATTTCACATTGATAGGCTAATTTCTGATGACATCATATCCCATTGTGTATGTTAATGGGTTCACCACTTCTTTTTTTTTTAGGACTTGACCCCTGATGCCCACTAATTCTTAATTATTTTCCATGCCACTGCACAGAACAGTCAGTAGTGGTAACTATCTGATTGACTCATGGTCCTTATTCAAGTGATGTGTGCCTGGTAAATAGGGATGCAGTGTGTCTGTAACGTGAGTGCTCATGGCCTTCCTATACCGCCTTCATTCTGACGCATTCATGCTGCAAAAGGCGCCTTGCAAAAAGACAAGAAACACACAGATGGAAGGAACCAATACACATTGTGACATGTTCTTGGACGTAAACAAGGTGAGAAAAAAGAACAAATGGGTTGTTTCCCAGTGTGCAAATATACTTAACCTACAGCAAACATGAACAAGCACTAGCAAAGCCAACCGTTTTGGCGTTTGTGTAAGCTTGGGATCGGTATTTTCAAGCCATTGTCGTAATCGTACTACCTGGCTATAAGTTGGCAACAGCTGGCAAATGGTGCCAGTACCCGTCCATATAATAGTAGTGCTTGGCAAGTGCCCATCTAATGCCTACACACAAGCCAACATAGCGGGCATTTCCAGTGCTTGCTTTTAACAGGAATTCAGTTCAAGGAACACAGTCCACAGCCATTAGGGTTCTTGGTACGATAATAAGAGGCCTCGGCCATTGGGGCTGCTGGCTGATGAAAAGCGCGGAAATTGCGTTTGATGCTTGTCGCTTGGATACAGCATAGAACTAAACAAACAGCGGCTCCTGGCCGATAATGGAGTGATGGAAAAGTACAGGATGCCAAGGTTGGAAGCAGCAGGATAGCCTCAAGGTTACTAAGTCTGGTTATTTCAAAAAGGTTTTCTTCACGTGACTAAGCACAGCAGGCGCACTAGAAAGAGAAGATGGATTATCTGGAAAAGTGAGAATGGACCATTTGGAAGTCATTCCCTAGGCAAGCGACCACCTCTTCCCAGGACTAAGACCCTTCAAGGGCACATTAGCTCATAGTGATAAGAAGTTCATGTGTCACTGCAAGTTGTTCTTGCCGCAACTTACAGGGCCTAGCCAGCCCTCCTACATCCTAAACACGGCCAAATGCACACATGCATCTTAATACTCCCCTTAGAACGTTCCCATACCAGTACTTCGGTCTCCAAGGGCATTCCTACCAGAAGGCGCTTAAAGGGCATACAAATGGGAAAAGACGCTATATAAATTACTACTACAATAGTTTGGGTGGGGGGTAGGGTGCTTGCTGACATGCTCCTGGTATTTGCATTGCAGTGTAATCATACTGTCTCTTTCCCTTGCTACTCTGTGAAAAGTAATCGTGTGGGCTTTACTTCTTCACAAGGGCTGGCTGGGAAAGAGATGCCATGGCGCTGGATGTCCAACATTGTATGCACTCAAGGAATCAGCTACAATATGCATGAGGCTCATAATGAGGCAGTCTAAGACACTGCATAGGATAGATTTGATCTTTAAATGATGCTCACATATTGTCTTCTTTCTATTTTCTCTTTGCTTCCCCCCTTACTAACATAACAGTTGTACTTATGTTCTATGTTTTATTTGGATATATGTGTTCATACCGAAAACAATTACAGAGTGGCAAATTTCATTGTGGACAAAACATCAAAAAACACAGAATTAGTTTATTTTTTTTATTTGGGGGGTTACCCCCAAGTTTCCAGTTGTCCACCCTTCTAATGCCACCCAACCCATTTTAACCCTCTACCCCACTTATTTTTATATATTTATTTAAACGTGTTGGTGTTTTTTTGTGTTTATTGTCCGCTCTGTTATGTAATGCGATAAAATGAATGGATACCTTTTGTTCTTGGATAATATGAATGTTTATAAAAGCAGCATATGAAATAGAATACAGATACTGCATAGGGTTTATTACTCAACTGTAGGTTGCATAGGATGAGAAGAAGCGAGAACTCACTGTGCCTGAAGCACCAGACTGCGAGTTGCATATTTCACTGTTTAGTTTGGGCAGGCTCTGAACTTCAGTATTTCTGGTAAGAGGTGTGGCATGAAATCACTGCAAATCCAGGCTGGGAGCTGGTCATAGAGCTCAGATGGCACATATTCGGGTCTTGGAAGAACCTGTCTGTCCCAAATATGATCTATGGTTTATATTTCTGGGCTATGGCGAGGGAATCAGTGCCAGCAGAGTTGCCCAGGCTTCAGGATTGGCATGTCAGTCTGGGCAGGAGTATGGAGTTACAAAGATTCATATCTAAACAAAGGGGACGTCCAATGAAGCATTATAACATATGGCAGAAGTAGCAGGTTGCACTCTAAAGACTTTCTGGGACCTTGTGGAGAGCCAGGAGCTGACAGCAGTGCCAATTTGAGGGAGATTTGCAGGTGTATGTGAATGATATCAGTGTTCAGTTAATTTGGCGAAGGAGTGTGGGGGTTGAGGGAGGAGTGGGTTTGGGATGCGGCTCCACATTTGCTGATTTTCCAATGTTGAAAACTAATCAAGTTGCTAAAAAAAGAATGACAGGTGGGCCAGCGACTGTTTTTGATGCCAGTGGAAACGCTGTCATGAATTCAGACCCGCCATCTTTCTCCCTGTGTTATTCCATATGAACTTCTTTGTAGGGCAAATCAGAATGGAGGTCAGGCAAAGGCAGCCTTTTGCTCGCACACAGGTGGGGTCACCATTCCCAGCAGCCCCAGTATGTGTCCTGGGAGCCTGTTCTTATATCCAGAATCTAGGCCACAGCTCTTGCTGCTCCATGACACGTGCTCCGCCTTGTCTGAGCTGTGGTTCTCTCTGTTCTCAAACTCCCTTCTATTTGCTCTGCCTTGCATCTTCCAGCTTCCTCTTACCTTTGTAAGGGTTTCGCGCCTTGTATCCTTCTGGACCTCCACTTGCCTAAACGGACTGCCGGTAGACTGCCGCTCTTGCCTTGCTCTATGTACTGGGTCTTTCTTTTTGGATCTTCAATTGTCAAATCCAACTGTTATCTGACTACCACGCTTGCCTTCCCCTACGGAGTTGGTCTTCTTTCTAAGATCACCCTTTTCAGAATCGGATGACTGCATGGACTACCCCATTAGCCCTGCCCTAAAGTCTTGGTCGCCTGGGAACGCACCGTGCCTTGTTGCCCATGTTGGAACTGAACACTCTAGTCTCAATAGTGTCCTCGGCTGGTGGGTTTCTATGATTGCTTTCTCAGTCCTTTTGCCAACGGGGCCAGGAAGTACACGGAGTAACATTCACATCAGTTCCACGTAAGCTTTCAACCGTCATCTCTAATTTTAAGGGGCTTTCTTCCTGCTAGTTACTCCGGCCAACTGTCATTGATTCTTTTTTTTTTAAGCCTTGGGGTTGGTCTCTTGGTCCCTTGTTTTCTCCCCATCCTATGTTTTCCATTTTTGGCCTGGAAGGAAAATAACACACCACCTAAGAAAGCAAGAGGACCGGTCTGTAACAGCATCAGGGGCAATCACTTGCCCTGGCAAATGCATTGGATACTCATGTAATCACTATACATAATCCCCCCCCCCTGCCCCCACACCAGCATATACATGGGGAGAGGCATTACTCATGTAATCACTATACATAATCCCCCCCCTGCCCCCACACCAGCATATACATGGGGAGAGGCATTACTCATGTAATCACTATACATAATCCCCCCCCTGCCCCCACACCAGCATATACATGGGGAGAGGCATTTGCAATGGTTTCCAGTATGCCCAGATTGCCATGCATGTTTTTGCACTTTGTAGTACAAACAAGCAAAATTGCATGGAGAAAGGTGCTAATATGTAAGCTTTAGCCTGCCATGTCTCCTCCGTGAAATTGGCAAGTGATAGAAAACAAGTCTGTTAATGTTATGTTATTGGGTTTTATATAGCGCGTCTAATACAAAAAACAAGACTCACTGAAGGTGCCACACTGGACATGGATTCACATGGCAACCATCTTAAATATATCTAGCAAAGGAACAAACTCAAACTGAACACGCATCACCCACCCAGACACCCGACACGCAAGCCAGCATCCCCTACAGATGTATGCCGTTACTTCTTCAGCATTCACTTTGTCACATTTGCCTCATTATACCCTTATTTCTTCAGTCTTTCACTTATTCTAACATTCACTTCATCATCACAGAGGGGGATCCCTTGAGCCCCCTTCTTTTCTAACCCATATTCTTCCACCTAACCCTTCCGTGACCCCATCCCTAACCGTACAGTTAACCTTACCATATCCATTGCCACCTTGACAATGTGAAAATGCAGACAAAGTCAAGAAAAGATGGAAGTAAATGCACGAAGAAGTAAATGTCTGAAGAAGTTAATGCTGAAATGCTAAGCGTTAAAGAATTGTTTTTGGTGAATTAAACGGGGGATACCTCTCCTACACATTCCACTCTGCAAACTCACATGCACACAAAATCAAGCATCTACCCAGCGGGCACCCAGTGCCTGGGACACCCTACCTCTTCACATCCGCACTGCACCCTCCATCACCACTTTCAGAAACATGCCTGCCTCCCCACACACAACCCTGTCGAACCACCACCTCCCCTGCTACCATTTGTCTATCCTAATCTTCCTATCCTATCCTGAAAATATTTTGCAACTTCAGTTTAATTTCCCACCTTTTCAACCTTTGAACCTTGTAAAATGCTCTGAGACCCTCTGGCTAGGGCCAGGGCCAGCACTGCACAGAAATCCCAATAAAATGAAATAATAGCAAACACACTTTGCACTTAGTGATTTTCCTCTTGATATAATCAGCACAGGTTGCAGGTACGCCTTTCTGGCCAGTACAGTCTTGGGATGATAGCTAAGGGGCAACGTGCTCGCCTTGGAAGCAAGAGGACACTGAGCAACCCAGGTTCGATCATATCATATCATACAGAGCACTGCTGCGAGAAATCCACATTGCACAAGATCTCTGCAAAGGCATCAGAAAGGCCCATTTCAAAATCCAAGCTGTGGACAATGACATCAAAGGAAGCTTGCACGTGCTGCCCGCCATGGATGGGTAAGACAGAAAGTTCTCCCAGCAATAAATCATGGGCGGGCCAGCAGGTCACCCACAGAGGAAAAACCACCAGGTAACAGGAGGCCATCTTCTGCGTCTGGGAAGCCTTCTCCAAGAGAAACAGAATGCGTCTTCCTGTGAGAGAGGAAGGGCGGTGCGCGGCGCTTGAGAAGTCGCAAAAAAAGCCCATTAACACCGCCAGGCGAGAATAAAGATCAGGTGAGAGAGGATGTCACCCCATGGCCTCTGGCACGCCATTTCTGCTGCCTCCTGGAATTGCGCTTTCCTGAAACAAAGGAAGAGTGTTATGAAAAAGTGGGCGCCAAGCATTTGTAGGAAAAGGAGATACCGGTCAGGCGGATAGAAGGGACAGAGACAATGGCATTCGTGTGCAGTAAAGCGAAGGCAGCTGAGCGCGAAGACAAAGGTGTGTGCACCGGGCCAACAAGATGACTGCACCGTGGGGAAGGAAGGCGGAAGGTGAATCACGGCTTTGTGTGAAAGACACACGGGCCTGGGTGTTTATCAGTGCCGTGGCAGAATCTCTTTGGCGGCCTTGGCGAGGGCCTTAGGTAACAAACAGGAAAGTCACTTGAAAGATGGTTCTTCATAACAGCTGAGGTGTGAGATTCCGTGGTGGAACCTGAACACGAGCCAGGAGAAGAATGTCTGTCTTGGGAAAGGACATGGGTGTTGATAGCGCATGGCACATTTAAGGATGAGTCGAATTGTCTATGTAGTTTCAGAAAATTACATTTCTTGACACCCTTTCAACCCTTGAATGAATCATTCTGCAAAATGCACGTGGTAAATTGTGGAGGCATATTAATCGCATTTTGAACAGACTTTAACATGGGGGTTTTCCAAAGGGGAAATGAAAAACCTTTTTGCCCCAAAGATCTAAAACTTGGCCCCTTCGATTTTCAAGATTGTTGCCATGAACTTACATCTTATCAGGATTTGGGGCACTGAAAAATGTTTTTGAAACTCGAGCTGGCCAATTCTGACATATTCATGTTTTCACTGGTAGAATTGACTTTTTTTTTACTGGGGGCCCCCATGCTGCGAGTGGGGTAGGGTCGAGCAAGGAGATAATTGGGGCAGGTGTAGGGCAGCTATTGTAGTCACCCCCATAAACATTTGCCTCTCAGCACCTCAGAAGATTTATCATGAACGCCTGGAAACAAGCTCATTCACACCTTTAACCCCCCCCCCCAAAATGCACAGCAATATTTCCTGTACAGTGCACCATTGACAAAGGATTTCACAGGGCTCTTGCTCAGACCCTGAAGTGGTTTTGTGGGGAAGTGTCTCACCTCTGAACCAGGTGAAAGCATTGTAGCATTCTAAAGTAAACATAGAGTGCACATTGATTTCCCAGTATTCGGGATACATTTTTTGCCAGATCCAGCCCAATGACAGCGCTGCATGTTTTAAGATCGATCATATATTGTGCATGTGCAGAATTAATGTACATCTTTTGTACAAACTGTACATGTATGTGTCGGAGATGTTCATGAATACTATCTTTTTTATTGTCACCTGGTTATATATGGTTACATATTAACCTGATCCTGCATACTCCGTTGTATTGCATTTTATTGTACCTTTTTGTACCTATCGCGCTCAACCTTATAAATTGTATGTCGTTTATGACATTTTAATGTCATTTTATATCTTCTTATGCAATATTTATGCATATTTTAGTGAAAAGTTCTGTTTTCAACTAAACACAATACATAAATAATATATTAACCTTTACCCTTAAGTGCCAAGGACGAGTATGCTCGTCCTTTTTGCATAGACTTGCATATAGCCTGGCAGTTAAGGGGTTAGCAAATCCACAAAACATTTCATTACAATTTTTTTATATTAATAAAAAACTATAAACAATTAAAAGTAATGCTAAAAACAATTACAATCATCAATCATCATTAATCAAATTTGATATTAAATCTCACTGGAATATGATTCAGAAAGTAAAAGTGACATTAAGAAAATCTGAATCTCACTCCAGTTTCAACAAAAGTAAAAATCCTGTGACTGCTAAAACCAAGGAGGTAGTTCGACCTGCAAGACAAAATTGCCAAAAAGAATCATGGGACTCCAAAGTCAGCAGCAGTAAGAATCGTCTAAAGTATCATTCACGATTGCTTCTGCGTTCAGGGCAAAAAATTCATAGGTGCTCTAAAGTTTCAACAGAGTTTATTAATTTACAGATACGACAGAGGCCAACATCATTAGAAACCCAGCTATAGCGAATGAATACCTCCCCAGTCAAAATCAAATTCCATGTAAATCTAATAAACAAACGTCTAACAGCTCGATGGGGATGTATAGTAAGATAGGGGGCCATTACGGCAGTGGGTTGAAAGTCAAGTCTCAGATGTTGTAGCGCCTCATACGAGTGGAAGGAAGGAATGCTTGAGGCCCAATCCTCTCTGAAGAGGATTTGTTTTCCCTTTGTCGGATTATCGACCAAGTCACTGCCAGTGAGGCCCAAATCACACAGCAGTTGAACACACACATCTAAATATGCGCACACAAATGTATCAGAACCTTCATTAATTAACGTTTTTAAATCAGCAAATAAGGAGGACACATTCATTGAGCTTAAAGTTTTGTAGTAAAAAGATAGATATTTCCATTGAGCTCGACTTTTAAGCGAATAGAGGCCTAACTCGTACCTGGTGGCAACCAAAGGAACACAACTTGGTACCTGCAAAACATTCCCCCACATTTTACACTCCATAATAGGCAAATAATCAAGGGCCCACAATGGTAGAACTCTTACACCATATAAACATTTCGGCACAATTTTTCCCTCGTAGAATTTCACACAAAGCAGGAAGGAAAATCTGCCATTCCTAAAGTCAACCCAAAGAAGTTGGTTGCCAAGCACCACCGCACGGGACATTAATCACTCTTTGATAAGAACTGTGTGCTGTTTCATGAAGATGGGAAATCCCAAATATATGAAACTTTTGACCCTCTCCAGACCTTCTTGACCAACTCGCCAATTAATGTTTTATCGTTTTTCTTATTTGTGCAACGTACAACTTTAGTTTCATCACAATTAATCTTAACACTATGAGCCGTGGCAAATGTTAGAGAAAGCATTAATCAGATGCTGAAGGCCAATTGGTGTCGAACAGAAAATTAAAAAATCATCAGTGTGGGCAAACCAAACTGGTTTCAAATTTAGAATTTTGGGTGTAGCCAGTGATGCCATGATTAAATGCTCGGCTATTTCACACAAATAGAGATTGAACAGGCAGGGTGCAAGAACACAACCCTGCCTGACGCCTCTAGAGTTGGAAATATTATGCGACAGTGTTTCATCCCGATCAAGCAAAACTTGAATATTAGAGTCAGTGTGAAGGCCAAAAATAAGCCGAAGTAGCCCATAAGGGATTTCCCATCTTTGCAGCTTTGCCCATAATAGGCCACGATCAAGTGCATCAAAGGCTGCTGATAAGTCTATTGTGGCCAAGTAGAGAGAATCATATTTCTTCTGCCATACTTGACTCAGGGTGGCATTCAACATAAATCCATTCAACACAGAATTAGGCTGTTTCCAAAAACCAGCTTGCCATTTCAGAATCTGATCTGCTTTTGTTTTCCATGCTTCAAGATGCTGTAGGAGCAAAGCTGAAAATGCTTTACTAACAGTGTCCAAAATCGCTATGGGATGATAGTTCAGTGGGTCAGAATGGGAGCCTTTTTAATAAATTGGTAGTATATGAGCAGTAAACCATATTTTTGGAAAGGTATGCATAGCAGCTATATTCTTAAATAAAGTAGTCAGGATAGATGGCCAGGTGTTAGGGTCACCTTTAAATAGCAAATTTGAGAGATTATTTGGCCCGAGCGCCCATGAGGAACTAATCTTGAGATGACTTCAAGAATTAAATCACAGTCGACAGACAAGCTCCAATTACAGGGTACAGGGTGATTGCTGTCACCAAATGATCCTCGCCATCGGCCGCCCATTAAATACTTTGCTAAAGTGTATAACCCATTGATGTTCAGATACAGAAGACATTCTATGTTCAGGTTGGGTACTTTTCATGTCATTCATTAAATGCCAAAAGGACTGAGTGTCTTTATTTCTTAAAACCTGAATCATACTTTCTGCATCATGTTGAGTACGAAGAGCATGATTGCCCCTCAGCCAATTTCCATAGGATTGTTTAACTTCTAATTAGCAGATGTTTGCGATCAGAGTAAAAACTCGCAGAGGATTTCAGGGCTCTAATTTCTGCAGGCATTACCTTTTTCCTATTAACCACATTATAAACAAAGGAATGCAAATGTTTTTTAATGGGCTTCTTGACACGACAATGCCCCGGTAAACTATGGGTCAAAAGATCCTTCACAAAACCCTCTAATTTCTCTACCTAAAAGTAAGAGTATTTCCACTCCATCGAAAGCCATCTCATGGACTTTTTGAACAGAACCAGGTTTCTAACTGATTCGATAAATGGCTGGATTTACTCTTAAGGGTAGAGGAGCAGATGTAGATAGAGTATGATTAACTAAATCAAAATGAAACACAGATGACAAATAGCAATGATCACTAAAATCATTAGCAATGACAGGCAAATAAGTGCATATATCAAACAGCCCATTGCTCATAAAGATGTAATTTATTGTTGAATATGAGGTCACATTACTCCAGGGGAACTGACTTGGAACATCTTCGGTCACACTGCCGTTCAATGTCGTAAGGCCAAGGCCTTCTAGATTTTTTACCCAGGCCTGCCCATATTGCTTTTTACCTTAGGAGATTTGGGGAAGGTTGGTCACAGACTGAATAGATGAACAGCGGGCATTAAAATGGCCTAATGCAATGACCTGCCCCACTGTGACCTGCCCCCCTCAGGATTACTTAAGCTATCATGCAAATAGGTGTTGAGTTGCAATATGTCCAAAGATGAGTTGCACGTCAGCCTAATTGCCAAACATTATTGCAGTTGAGTGAACAATGAATGCATGCATGGATGTATGAAACATAGTAAGTAAACCGCCAAAGGGCCATCCCAAAGCTCTCTTTTTAGCAGGATGGAATACTACCATCTGTATGAAAACTCACATCAAAGTCAGAACTGGCTTAAGTGTGGTGGACCAGAAGCAACATGCCGGTAACACCGATTACTGGCACAGTTTCTGGACCGGCGAAGTGCAAGTCACAATGGTGGAATCAACATTACTGCACACATCATGACACAGTGCGATCATAGCCGAAAGCACCGTCAACGGAAAAAACTGCAGAAACCCCAGCGGGTGCGCTGGAAACACTGGGTCAATGGTAGCAAGGCAGCATTACGACTGCTGCCCACATGGAAACAACAGCACGGAAATGCCAGTGTCACCGTGAAAACCGCAGCGAAGGAGGAGGAGGCAAAAGGACCTTGCGAAAAACAATGGCCAGCAAGTAGTGCCACATAGGCGCCCACCAATACCCCGGACAAGGGCCACACCCTGGAACCTGACGGACACCCAAATTCATACCCTCTACTTCTTGAACAGAGACACCATCCTCACATTAGTAGAGCTCATCCATGACGGCATCCATAGAGCTGTAGGGATCCGCACTGCCATACCCCTGCTGCTGAAGGTGTTGTCCGTGCTGCATTTTCTGGCAACTGGTACTTTCCAGCACGCAGTGGGTGAGTGGGCATTGAGCTCAGGTCCTCAATGCCCTCCTCCTCCATGTCCCACAGCCCATTTCCCTGCAAACGATGCAAGCCCTGGTCAATGCCACAAAAATCAGGTTCCATGCCCTTGCCGGCATGCCCAACGTGCCTGGGGCCCTTGAATGCACACACATATAGCTAGTGGCATAGCATTGCCACAGAGGTAATCTATCGCAACCGCAAAATGTACCACTGCCTGAATGTGCAGGTGGTATGTGACGCAGATATGTACATCACACAATGGTGTTCGTGAGCATGTTCAGCCTGGCCTCCGTGAAACGTAGCTTGCGCTGGCATCTCTCTGGCATCCTTCATGCCATTACTGGTGGTGGACTTGCACAGTCAGAAGGTGTGGATGCCTACTGGAACCTGCAAATGGCTGCCGGTGAGTTTACAGTCCCGGCGATCACATTATTTCTGGTCCAGTTGTTTCCATTGCAGCTGGAATTGACATGCTGGAAACAATGGCACCGTTATTGTGACTTACGGTGCGTCTGATTTTTGGGCATTTTCATGGTGATTCCCTGGTGTCAGTGACAACGTTTCCACCATGCCGGAATGCAGCCGACAGGTTGCAGTTTGCTGGTGGCTCCGTTGCTACCGGTGATGGAATCGGTGCCACCGGCAACATGAAATAACTGGACAATTAAAGGTAAACTGGTAATGAGGCACGTACTAGCTGTAAATTGCATGCATTATGAAATGTAAAGCTTCTATATGCGTCTCACACATATACAATCTCACATCAAAGTTAGACCTCACTTTAATATGAGTTTTCATATAGGACATGTTCATTTCATATGACTGTACACCAAACACTCATTTGCTACTTACCCATATTCGACATAACACACACACTTATGACACAAGCCCTTACGCCACATTTTTAAGACAAATGCACTAATGACTTGCACATACACTTACAACACACACTCTTACATCACACACTTTTATGATACATGCTCTTACAACACACCCTTATGACACATGCACATGTGACTCAAACTTATGAGACACACATTAACAGCACACCCTCTTATCCATTGGTTCTTACACCACACACCTATGACACACACACACTTATGACACACACTCCCTTACGACACACTCTTTACACAATCCCTTATGCCACGCAATCTTACGCCAAATGCTCTTATGTCACAAGATCTTACGCAACATTCTCTTATGACACATACTCTCATGCCGCATGCTTACAACACACCCACTTTTTACACATGCTTACTGTTAGGAAAGATTGCCCTTAGGTGCAATTTTCCCTCCATTTGTGAATCCCCCAAATGTTTTGCTTTCGTTTAGAGTGCCTAACCTGACTCTTTTCAGTGGTGCACAGCCTTCAGCGGCGCTGCCCACAGGCTTTATCTCATTTGTTATGAGGAAAATGACACGTCCTTCAGGCTGTCAGTACTGGGAAACTATGTTTCCCTTAGTCTTCGACTTCGTTGCCATTTCTTGGTAACATTGTATCTATGTGCCAAGTACCTTACAGTACCGCGCAGAGGGATCCTTTTGTTTTATGGCCCTAGCCATCCTCAAATGATTTTTTGGTGTTGTACAAGTGTGCCTAGGATGTATTGGTGGCAGCAGTTTACTTTTAAAGTATTTTTACTTTTTATGAACCACACCGTGTTTACCGTGTTTGGCACAAGACTGTGGTCAGGGCCGTAAATGGCCATGCCATGAAGTTTTTTGTTCTGTCCTTTGGCAATTTTGTCCCTTTGCATTCCCCCAGGTCGAGAGAGCCAGGTATTCGTTATTTGTGCATGCAGCCTCTTGCGAAAACCGCAATTTTTGCAGGTCCCTGCATGTCACGTGTGCTAGTGCCCAGGAAGAGGGTTGGGGCTGTCTGGTCCCAATCCATACTACTGGTGGCAGTATGTCTGGTAACCATGAATGAGTGGAACCACCGTGGACCACAATTGGCCCACGTCTGGCATGCATGCAAGAGAGCAGATATTCTATTGGCTATCTGAGATTTGAGCGTGAACTGAATTTTGGATAAGAGAAGGGGCTCTGCATCCATTCCAAGTTGATCTACTGAAGCTCACACCAAACCTCATAAGAAGCCAAGTATCCTTAAGAAGAAAACAGACTCAATGAACCACCTTTGACATGCTTGGAAGGTTTAGCACCCTAACCCTGCTGTTGTACCGTCGGACCCCTGTTTCTTTTCCGTACCAAGAAGGCCTGCAAGGGTGCTTCATCCCTTTGGAACAGTGGAAAAAATTACTCTCAGCTTCTCCTACTTACCCTCGGAAAGAGCCTCTTTGGAGGTGTTCCTGGACCATCCAGTGAACTGACAAGTTCGGACAGGAACGCCGCTGGCCGGAGTTGAGACATGAGACGCTGGGAATCGCTAGTTTATGGTCCTGGGCCATCTCCTGCCAAAACATGTTGTCCTAACTCCTCTGGGTCGTGATTTACGAGAGCGCTCCACGCCACAAGCATTTGCGGTCCCTGGGTCGCCCCACTCTGGTGACCATCACTGAAAGTGCCTGCATTTCTTACCTCCCGTGTCCTGAGGGGAGCCGCACTGGAACAAACCTTCTTCCTTCAAGGGCTGAGAAAAAGAAAACATTCCGTCACGGATGATCGTTCCGTACCGCAGCTGCTAAGAGATGTGGCGTCCCAAAACTGCAGCGTTAACACCAACAGGTGAAGTGGGGTAGACTGCCAAAGGTTGGTCTGAACTGTGTCGAGGGTTGGTGAGTACTTTCTTAATTTACCAGTGGCCCCCTGGCACATCCATTAATTTTTACGCATGAGCGTCCCTCAAAAGATACTCCCCTTGGCTGGGATAGCCTGCACTCCCTAGCTATTCCAGACTCTGAAATTCACTCTATCCGCAATGGAGACCCTCTTCTAATAAAAGGGAACTTATTCTTCATCGCCTCAAGCCACTTCCTGAGCAGCTACAGCACCCTAAAGAAAACCTGCTTTTTAGTTTACGCACGACAACGTGTTGTTAACTCAGAACTGTACTTTGAGCACTATGCTCCTCTCTTCGTAGGGCTGAACTGCATAAGATAGGGATTGTTGATGAAGGACTGCCTAAACTGATATCTGTGTTGATTTAACCCCTTTACTGCTAGAGGTCGTGATTATTTCCTCCCCCCATCATCCTCCTTATGGTAATCGCATTATTGTGTATATGTTAGATAGTGTATGATCGTGTGTGGTATTGTTTCTTCATAACTGTGGTTTAATTGTGTTTTGATTATAAGGCCCAAATGTATTTTTGATACATCTGTCTAAGACTAATCTGTGGAGTTCTACAGTGTGTGCTCATTGTGGGCTTCCGATCACTCTCACCCCTCCTGAGACATATTCTTGACCGCCTTCCAAGCTACCGTAGATTGGTCTGGTTTGTCCAAAAGGTTCCCCTATTCCACTAAACTAGGGTTGCCTCCTAAACCTCTGCCCACTAGGGCAGAGTTTAGAAATCCATCTTAACACTTTCAATGCACATTTACAACACACACTCTTGCGTATTCCCTTGCACCACAAAGTCTTATTCCATGAGCTAATATGCCACATGCTCTTATTGCACACTCTCACAATACACTGTCTTAGGGCTCACAAGCATTGGACACACACGCACGTATGGCAAACATGCTTATGATACACAAACCTATAACACACATACTTGCGGCACACATACTTATAAACAAACACACTTTTGATGTACACACTTGTGTCACACATATGACACACACACCTATGACATACACACTGTGAGGCAGGCATGGTATTACAAGTGAAGACACAGACACAAAAGGTACATGTTTCGAAAACCTTTATTAAACTTCACTGGGTTTGAAACTTCCTATCTGGCCCTAACTCTATCATGGGAGTAGTCTCGGCCATCAAAGTAAACCAAATAGTCCAAGTCAGTGTCGGTCATTACGACCCTGGCGTTAAGGGTTTAACGTCGCCGTAAAAGGTGTCGGCGCCGTTAAACCCTTAATGCCTGATTACGAGGTCCCTTTGTGGGACCAGACCTTAACGGCTGGTTTTACCAGCCGTTAAAGTAGGGTGGCGCAAAGGGACCTTGGTGCTAATTACGATACCACAATTTGCGGTACCGTACTTAGCGCCTTCCCCAGTCCCATTGAGCCCTAAGGGGCGAAAATGGGAATGGGGAAGGGTCACGGTGAATTGGGGAAATACTGCCCCGCCAACCTTGGAATGGGGCAGCATTTCCCCATTCCACCATGGCGGACTCGTTACAACACCGGCACCAACCATGGTGCTAATAGCGCCATGGTTTAGCGCCGGGGATGTAATGAGGGCCAGTCAGTCAAACCTGAATAAAAGTCTGTCATAAACCTAAACTTGCCCGCATGCTCTACAAAAACTACCCGTGGCAAAATGTATGCAAAAACAAAAGAGTGTATCAAAAAGAATGTCAGAATGGCAATGCAAGTGGTACACCACTCCCTTCCGCAAGTTCAATGCACTGGGGCTGTTTTAAAGTTCTTCAAGGTGGCTGGATTACACAGTTCATATGGCTGCTACAATTCAACAGTTCGTACTGTGTCCTTAGACTTCCCTTGCCTTGGCTTCAAAGTCACTTCAGTGGTTTCAAATGTTGTAACAAAGTTTTAACACAACAATCTGTCACAATGGACCCCTAAGGCTTCCCTCCCCCAAGTCTGGGTTTCACTTGACTTTAACCATAAAACATGCTTATTCCTTTGCAGGGTTCCCTTCCCCAACTCTCTTGGTTATCACTTTTAATGTTCACGTCGAAGACCTTAAATTTGGCTTGGTCTTATGCATGAACACTTCAACCAGATTCTTACAACAGTTCATACGTGCACTCATGGCACCAATGCTTTCTGGTACTTGTTGTTTCTTTAAATAGCACTTTCTATTCACAATTGCCTTCTTAAAACCTTGGAAGTGCTTCCCGCATACATCGATTTCCTGAACACATGCCTTCGGGATCATGGCTACTTCTTCACTTAGCCTCCTGCTTCGTTTTACACTTCAAACGCTTTTACACTTTTCAATTGTAGCCTCTCCTTCTCTGGGAGTACCGCTCACAGTTCACAGAGACATTTGAAGTGCGATTTCATGCCATAGGCCCACTCCCGACTCCTTTGCTCCTCCCCAACTCTGTCATTCACCCGGGAGGGATACTGGTCCTCCCTAACTATCCTTCATCTGGGTGGGGAATGGGCAAGCTTCATTTACTTCAAAGAAATGCTCCATCCAGCTTCTTGGTTCCTCTTTGCAAACCCTTGAAGCCTTTCGGAAATACGGTTCTCTCTGCTTGTTTTCTTGTGCTCTACTCAGCATTTGAACAACCTCTGAGACCTCCAATCTCCCCTACTTGGTTTGCCACAGCCCCACTTGAGCGGTTCCTTCTCGTACCCAGCCTCACTTACCTTGTCTTTCTGTGCTTTCTTGTTGCTTTAAACTTCAAAACTACAAGTTCCATAATGCATCATTCTCGTTTTGCTCCCACTTTGCTAGCTCCCTGCAGCAGCATCTTTTCTGTTCCAGCGATCTTGGGAGTTTTAAGTTGTTGTACTGTTCTTGTCAAAGGTTAACCCGCTCCAGCCACACACATGCCACTGGGTCTCTACTTTTCACCCCGAGTAGTGCAGCGCTGGCGGCTCCTTCAATGGGATCAGACTGAGGTCAGGGTCTCACAACCTGCCCCTCAGCCACCTGGGCTTTAGTAGCTCACTCAGGGAATGAGCACTGGCTTCGGCACTGCAGCAAACTGCAGCTGTCCCTGTTCTGGCTCCTTGGAGACACAGCTCCCTCGCAACACTACAGTATCCCCTTTACACACAGGGTCAGCGTCCTGGCACTCTGTCCTCCTCCAGCCTCTCCAGGCTTCTCCCAGCTGCTGCTTCTTCCTCCTGGATGCCACCTTCCATCCAGCATCCCCAGCTTGCTCAACTCTCTCTGTAAAACCACACCTTTTATAGTGGAAAAGAGAGTCAAGTGGAGTCAGGTGTGACCAGTCAATGTTAAATGCCTGAAATGGGGAGACGGAGATGGAATGAGATTGGAAACATCCCCTAGAAGTAGAGGGAGAGGTATTTAAAGTACAATGGAAAAGGGGGAATGCCCTGTATTGTTGCTTGATGTTTGGATCTGTTGGGGCTTAATAAGAAAAGGGTTGGTATATTCTGGTTTCTAGTTTTCGAGGTGTTGTAGTAATAACAACCGCTGGATGTTGGTTTTCGTTTCCCTTGTTTGGATTTCCCTCTTCTTGATGAAAAGTCATGGGATGGAGTGGGCCCTGGATGAAAATAGCCCATGAAGGCTTCAGGGACCTCTTCCTTCTCACTCACAGTACTGTTGAGATACTGTGTCTGCAGTTTACTGCAAGCAGGAATGGATGATGGGTGCAGTGTTTTTCTGAGCTAAGATGGAGTTGATGGTCAAGTACAGTTGAAGCTTCTCCTTTGTTATTTGTGGAAGATTGAAGCTTTCGCGGACTTATCTCCTTTGCCGCAACCGTCACCATCTTGGAGTGCCCAGCCTGGCCAGCCACAACTTCTTGCGTGCCAACTGCTGAGTCTTTGAGTTCCTGCAACCTGGCTAACAAAAAGGGGTGCCCTATTCATATTCTGAACAATCAGGTTGCTGCACTTTTAAGGCCTAGGCTTGGGGACAGTGTGTCGAGCAGACGAGCTGATGTCTCCTATGAATGTTTAAAACAACGCACAGTGGTTGCTAAGTGACAGCAGTCTGCAGCGGAGTGCTTGGCTTTTGGCTGCGTGACCTTTATTTCCTTTACTGAATTGCAGGAGTGCCCAATTCATATCCTGGAACAATCAGGTTGCTGCACCGTTAACGCCTGGGCTTGGGGACGCTGTGTCGAGCGGACAAACTCCACGCCCTTCTGAAAGTTTAAAACAATGCGGGCACCGCAAAGTGGTTGCTGAGTGCCAGCAGTCTGCAGTCTGCAGACAGCAACAGCCACAGCCACGGAAACGGAATCTTTGGAGTGACTGCATATTTCTCACGTGAGTACATTTTGCCACTAACATTTAAACTATGACGCTTACACACACAAATCATACAACGTACGGTATGCGTACAAAAGAATGTCTCCAGTGACTTGAAGGGAGCTCCGCTAGGAGCACAGCGCCCTGTGCACGGCAGCTCGGAGACTGTAGGGGAGAACCCCTTTGATCTGAGCAGAGGCTAAGCAGAGACCCAATATAACTGGAGCTTGCGGTCTGCATTTGAACAGCTGATTGCGGGCTGTGTGGCTGGGGTGAGATTAACTCATTAACAACAGTAGCGATAACATTTGCTCAGCCTCTACTGCCATTAAATAAACACAGAAAGCAAGGTGGATGTCGGCCTCTCAGAAAAGACGAAAACACTGGGCTATGACCGCAGGGTCATTTTGCCTCGGCGGAATAAATCCTCAGGAGGGGGCGAAGTAGAAATGGTCAAGGATCCCTGCTCTGAACAGGAAGAGGGAGGGTAGGAGAGGGCCCCAACTGAAGAGTGGGCCTGCAAACCATCCAGTGATAAGGGGGAGGAAAATCAACAGCCGAGACCGTGTCCCATTGATGTCAGGGTACACATTGGAGCAACAACAGTATCACTGTTGAATATCTTGTAAACAGAGGGAGAGGGAGCCAAATGCAGTCTAGAAGCCCTCCAGTACTGAATGGAGTAGAGCTCCAGCAACTCTACCATAAGTCAATGGACAAAGTGCAAACAGCGCAATATGGCCGCCTGGCCAGCATAGCTGCTGGTAATCTTGCAGGTGGTCTAACGTCAATTATAGATTCTGACCCAACGGTCACCAAAGAAGCAACAGTGTTTTATAGATTTGGGAAAGCCGACCTTATTGCCCAACTAAAAAAGCATGCTCAGTAGTCACTGAAATCTCTTTGGAAACCTAGAGCCCCAGTTAATCCACTATCCAAACAACAATTCTTCTACAGTAAGGCAGAGGAGTCTGCCCTTGGGAGGCGGAAACGAAACACCAGACTTGGGCGAATCAGTGAGACATGATACATCTCCTTGTTCTTCTAAAGGGCGGGGAGACCGTGGCACTGGCTCAGTTCACTCGAACACCAAACTGTCATAATTACAAACAAAATGCCTAGCAATAGCCTTACCAAAGGCACAGAGGGATGTCAGTCAGCTGAAATGGAGCAACGTCAAAAAAGAACTACAAAAGAGCTGGACTTATGGGGGTCCTCCACATTGCAAAGAAAAAAGGCAAAATTGACTCTAGATAAAGCCCAACAGTGGAGCCCACCGAGTAGACCGAATAGAAAATGCCTAAGACCATTTTCACCCCAAGATGACGGTAGGTGATCCGGTTCCTATAACAAGGCCAAAAACGTTGAATCCCTTGCAAGACCAAGCAATCAAATCAAGGGGAAATGTTTCACTGGACACTGAAGCAGCTCCTGACTCTAATCTGAGCAGTTTAGAGATTACAGTAAATGAGGGGTGCTCTCCCCCATGGACCTTAGTACGTTAAATCAGCCTAACTAAAATGAACCATCGACTTCAAGGGCAATGGAGCCACTCACTAGCATCCTAAAGAAGAAGTTCAAGATATTTGCCAAACTGTCGTAAGGGAAGACGTGTGCAACCTAGACAAATCACCTCAAAGCAAGAGGGATGCTTTAAAATTAATTTAAAATTACCAAAGAGAGGAGACAAGTGAACACTGCATAGTTTTAGCTCAAAATTTAAAGCAAACTTAGCCTCGACCCTCACAAAAGGAACAACCGACCCTGAGAAATCTAATTATTCCCAAGAATATAGTGAAACTCTCACCGGAGGCGAGATAGAAAATTGATCTCACTTCGAAAGTGGAAACCATAAACCCTAAAATTAGAGGGTTGCGAGGTGGTCGGGAAAAACCAATGCATGAAATAGAGGTGCTATCAGAGGATGAGCAGGTGGACCTAATTAACCTCTCGACCTACACTTCCCAGGACGAAGAGGAAATTACAATTCACGAAGATAGGGAGAATGAGTCTCCTTCTTGGAGGCATCCATCCAAGGAGACTTGATCGAATTGGAGAGTAATAGTGAGGATGAAGATGTTGATGGAAAGCCCCCCCCCCCCATAGCAGAGAGGATAACAGAACAAAAATCCAAAAGATCTTTCATAGAAGAATAGAGACGGTAAGCCCTGCAAGGAGGATAGACCGACTCATCGGAGCAGCTGGGGGAATCAATGATGCTTATCAAGGTAATTCCCATGATACAGAGAAAGGTAGTGACCAGAACGAGTCACGTTCATTCTTCAAGACCTTGGAGCAAAGAAGAAATGAATACCAGAGGGATATGATGGCCAAGAGGGGCAATCACTGTCTAAACTCACAGAAGCCCCACACATGAGAGCAAGGTCGAATGAAAAGTAATCAAGACAGGCCTAGTGAGACATTTAGATTTCTATTGGTAAGGGTGTTAAAAGACAATCTAATTTTAAACAGAGCAAATGTGTTACGCCTTTTCCATAGCATCCGAGCTCTAAGGAGGATTCAGTCCAAAGACTGTTTGGACAAAGCAGTGATCTATCTGTCCTCATTTGAGAAAAAAAATCTATTATTGGGGGTGAGGGGGAGATTGCTTCCCATGGGCGTTGCCCTATCAAATTATGATACAAAAGAACAGTATATACAGAGAGTACTCAAGGGTGGAAGCAACTCGGCACCAGTAAGAAGACCATCTGTGAGAAGCCCCATCGAATTCAAGCAAGCTAAATGAAGGCTAAAAAAGGACCATAGGTTTATCCATCCGACTCAAGTGTCGGCCCTAAAAAAATCAGAAAATAAAATCAGAAAATCCGTATAGTAGTAGCAAATAATCACACAGTAGAAGAGCAAAGAGACCCTGATGGAGCTCAGCGGCATGACCAGGATGAAGCAAGTTGGGGCTGGCTGGCAGGGGCCCTGGCAGCGGGAAGGTCGCGGGCATAGCGCCCTAAATTGAAGGTGGAAATGTCCAACAAAATTAATTTTCACCCGACAGTGCTTTGCAGCTGGAACACCAGAGGCTTTGCACACCTTTTTGGAAAGGGGGCCCTAAAGTTTGATGACTTTGATATTGTCTGCTTACAAGAGACGTGGTTGCAGACATCCCCCCTCCCGGATGGCTTCACTATCTATTTAAACCCGGCAGAGAAGGGTCAATGCGGAATACCAATGACGGGACTCTTGATGGCATTAAAAAACAGCTGGGGCTTTAAAGTAATCTCTGAAAGCCAGCCATCACCCCTTATACAGGCTATAACAATAAGGACGGGAGCCCAACAAAGAGAGCCTGCGAAGACGGTAATGATAATTGAATTTTACTGGAATGCTGCCTCTCCCAAGGGAGGTGGTTTCACTAGTTCAGTCTTGGACCTTCTAGACGAGGCAATGGGTAGCTGGTCAAACTTGGACATCATGCTATGTGGCGATCTTAACATCCATTGCTTCGACGCCAACTCAAGACTGATTGAAGAGCATATTACATCAGCCCCTCCACAAGTATTAAGAGGTCTTCAATGGAGGAATGATCTAGCTCTGAGAAACATCTTCTTGGCAAATGGGCATACCACTGGGGACATACCAGCAAAGCCAACGTGGAATAGGGGCCGGGAGAAAAAAGTATTAGATTACATATTTGCTTCAGACAATATACATGTTCACCTGTCTAACTTGGCGGTGTATGATACTGACCTCAGCAATCACATCATTGTAAAAGTAACCATCAACGGATGGACCACTGAGCCAGTTATTGAAACTCAAGGTAAATTAGTAGTTGGTCAAGGCAGAAATAGAGTGACTATACAGCCTGAGCTCACTAATGACTCCAGCACATTCCAAGGAGGGAATGCTCATCCTATGGCTAGTCCCTATCTTAAAGCGTTCAACCATTGTTAGGACTACTAACCAAAAATGTGGATTTACTGCCTGCCACAAATTTGACATTGAGGTACTGAAGAAGAAAAAGGAACTAAAAAAAGCAGTCAGAGCAAACTTCATAGAAAATACAAAGGAGTCGAAGGATAGTACAAGGCGACTGAAACAAAACTTTAAAAACTGGTTAAAAGGTCATAAGTTCCTAATGCTCCAACAGGATGCTGACAAAATTGTGAATTTAGTGGCCTCAAAAAACGCATCTGAAATGTGGAGGATTTTGAATGGTATAAATGCTACACAGGCATCCTCGATCTCAAACCCGATACCATCGAAGATATGGGTGGAGCATTTTAGAACACTGTTTGCGAAGTCAGAAAACCCAGAAGTCATCGAGGAGGACAGCCCAGAAAGGAGCCTGGTCTTTTTTGACTCAGAAGAGTGCGATCTTGAATTTAATTAGTAAGGATCATACATCTAGGTCCTCTGGCCCCAATGGCATTACGAATGTAATGTTGAAGAAAGATCCGAAAAATGGGCTGGCAGGAGGCACAACCTGTTTGGGAAAATCAAGAGGACAATAAGAATCTTGGACAAGTTCAATAAACGTGCCTATCTTCAAAAAGGGCAAAAGGTCCAATCCTAATAATTACAGGCCAATCGCCTTACTTGATGCAATTGGCAACATTTTTGGATCATTGATTCTAGATTCCCTCACGACATTGAGTAAATCGTCAAACCACTACGACCAATGGCAAGCGGGTTTGTGAAGGGATAGAGACTGCTTTGAATCTTTTTTTGATTAACATCCTAAAGTCCAGGGCTAAGAGGAAGAACGGCACTTAAATATATCTTGCATCAAATGACCTAGCACAGGCTTTTGACACAGTTGATAGACAATACGTCTGGGCTAAGTTAAAAAAAACTGGGGCTGTCCACACGATATAAGAGATGCTCTGAAGATGCTACACACGGACACCACCTTACGAGCGAGGTTAGACCACACTGGAAACTTGACAGAAACCATTCGTACATCTAATGGATTGAAGCAAGGCTGCCCAAGAGCCCCAGCTATGTTCAGTATATTAATATTGGACATCAAGAATGCCTTTAAAAACCTCAGAAGCTTTCCACATAGTATAGCTGGAGAAATGATCAGTCGCCTACTTTACACAGACGACTTGATTCTTTTAGATCAGACTCAGGTGGGCCTACAAAGGCAATTGGATGCACTGGCGTGTTACATGGGGTCCAAAGGCCTAAGAATAAATGTTCAAAAATCTCAGATCCTGACCTTTGGCCTCAAAAAAGGGAAGAAAAGGGTAAAGAGAAATCCTGGTATGTAAATGGGGAAAGGATGCTGGAAGTGGCATCCTTAACGTACCTGGGCATGTGTTTAAATGACAGTGCCGTTGATGCCCAGAGGGAAACAACGCTGCGAAGCAAGTCAAGGAACTTAGCAGCCCAGGCACAGTTGATACAGGCACAGCACTGCAAATGCTCCTTGACTCCAGTGATTGAATGTTACTGTCTGAAAGTGATGCCAATATTGACATATCGTGCAGCAGCGTCCTTCACTATGTCCACTGGGGTTTGGCCTCAATTCAAAGGCATTTTCTGGAGAGGAGTTTTTTCTTAACCTAATTGTGTGCCTATCCACGTCATACGGGCAGAACTGGGACTTAGCTCATTGTACACCCTCACAGTGTGGAAAACATTGTCATTTTCTCGTAAGTGCATTATGGAAAATACTGAGGGAGGTTTTGCAGTCCTAAAGAAACCAATGATTAACAAAACTGACCAGTTGCTGTTGGCCTGCAGGTCGGCCTTTATAGCTATGCTGACAGACATGAATGAATCTGAAGCGAGCCTCTTGGTGAATCCAGCGCAGATAAAAAGGAAATTATATGACCTGGACTGGATAGATCCATTACAGAATAGGAGAAACTCTAAGCTCTATGGGAACAATTTCCCGGACATAAGGGCCAGGGGCACGGTCCCAATCTATCTGTCTAGATTCCCTTGTAAGTACCAGCGTATCCAGTTTATGCGCTTCCGCTTTAATCTGATGCCAACAAAAGAAGTTATGGAAGTAAGAAAGGAAAAAGAACAGCAAGACTTTCAATGCAGACTGTGTAAATCCAAAAGAGAGTCCCTGTACCATTTAAAGGGAAAGTGTGCTAAAAAATGTAATTGTCCCGATTGTTCGGGCATGTGTTTTACAGCATACTGAGATTCATCGTAAAAAAACTTTCCCATGCATCTTACCTTAGTTTTCCCCACTTTTACACATGTGAAAACAACAGGTTGGGCATGGCCATCTTGTGCTAATCTTATCTGTTGATTCACCGGCCTAAGTTCGAGTGCCCCTGCAGCAATAAATCATATCACCTGCCCCTGAAGCTGACATCACTAGATGCTTACAGCCCTTTTCACAAAGCCAATGCACGTCTCTTGTCAAGGTTCTCTGTGCACAAGCTATTGACGTGTCTCCATGGAAATTGATGGATGCCTCTTCCCTCAATAACTATAAACAGACCCCTTCTCATCAGACAACATCAGAGTTGCTTTTTCAATCGTTTCTCTGTTTTCTTTAGGATTGCCTGTGACGCGTTTCTGCTCTGTTCAGCTACTTTCTTAGCACAAAGCCCATGCGAACAGATACTTACACTAGCATTACTATGGATTTCAATAGTTAATTCCGTTTTATAAAAAAACGTGTCGTGTAATGGCAACAATACAGCCCCATCAGTACGAGCCAGAGTATTCTGAGGAGGAAGTAACTGAAAGAGAAATATGCAGAAATGATGGGGAATCGAACGATAGTTGGGAAGATGAATCACTAGAGCATGAGCCTGAGCCTAGTGGCATGGAAGACGTTTCCACCTGGTGTAACTGCCATCACTGTGAAGTCATGCCAATCCAGATGGAGAACTGCTACTGCAAAGAAAACTCTGGATGCTCTGCCTACATATCAGAAGAAGACGCACCACCGCTATGCATTACAGAGCTGCATGACTTCAGTGCAGCCTGTCTCACAAGGACCAGGGTGAGGATTATGATGGTGCTTATGCACGAACTTCGCGCAACAGTTCGCCCTCGGAATCCAGAAATCAGTAAGTGTACTCTAGGTGTGATGTTATTTTGACCACTGAGACGACTAACATTTCATGTTTGTCAAACTATACTTCTCTGTGGCCCAAACCTTTTTATGGATTAAATGGGTATTCACTTTTGTAATGTGTCTAGACTTCAAAGCCCAAGTTCATTTATCCACAAAATAACTTTTCTAAGGGCAACTATGCCATATAATTCAGGATGCATTTTCAAGTAATGGTGGTACACCTATATGGTTAATCCAATTACAGTATGTATGTTCCTCTTCCACAGGTAGTACAGGCTGGTGGACTACCGCTCGTTTACATGGTGGCTTTATGGCAGGCTTGGTTTCCGTGTTCGACAAGTAATACCCGCCTGTATCGCTGTAGCCATTCGCGCCACATTCCCCAGTGACAGCGGACAGTACAGGGGATTTTCACACACTCTTGCTGCAACCTCAGGTATACAATTTGTAGTTTGTTTGTGCCATCAACATCACCAAACTAAATAAAATACAAATGAGCATATACGAATAGTTGTTTCAATTTTTCAGTGAATCAAGAACACGCTCACTCGTTTATGAGGGACATGAAAGAATGGTTTGTGCCTTTTTGCGCTCACCTCCTCCGCAACAATCCAGCCCCCCTCCATTTTACCTCACTCCGGTACTGGGTGGGTTGGAACAGCCAAGGTGCCAAACACCAAGTACACTTCAAAAGGGATCTTCTGCACAGTGACCATTGTTCCCATGGCCTCCCCAGACCCAGTGTCTCTAGGCGCCCCTCTTCAAGACCCTGCCCCGGCAATCCACATAAGTGTGTCTCTCTTCTGCGGTATTCCGGGCCTTTTGCGCTCGCCTCATGCCCACCTACCCCCTTCACCCCCAGTATCAATGTACCAGCATCACTGATGAGATTATGAATAGGGTGCACATTCAAGCGTTGGATTGGTGAGGGGCATACGGAACAGTTGATACTATATAGGAAACAAGATGATAATTGGCCACCGTCTCTCCGTTGCTCTTGGCACACGTGGGCCAGCTGAGCTCATCTATGCGGTGTGAATGTCAGGGCAAGGGAGCACACATCTTTGTAACTAAACTAAACAACAGGATTTGATAAAGCAGAAATAATGGCACACATAAATCCTTGCATTAATAGGGTTAATCAGGTCCCATGATCTAATATATTGGCATTCTAACCTTTACCCTTTTGGATTCCATTTGATACTGCAAACTCTGCACCCATGCACCCACCCCAAAGGTTTGATCTGCCATGTGGCCTGCTTGGGTCCCCATAAAATAGGTAGATGTTTGTTGTTTTTTGGGAAAATATATTGCCACACAGGATGAGGGCTGTGGTGGGGGTCCTGGAGTGATCGGGGCGCTGGAGGGTCAGACGGGTATCAGCATGAAAGGAACTGGGGGGTCGGAGCTGGTGGGCACTGGACTGGTGGGGTGGTGGTTGAGAGGGCACAGGCAGTTTAGTGGGGATGAATGGGAACTTGGTTTATGACTTCTCACTGTCTCACGCTCTTCTCAGAGCAAATTTTTCGGAAATCATACTACAGGATTGTAACAGGGCATGGCTGGCTTCCGTGAGAACAGGGCTCACACAGAGCTGCCAATGGGGAGGCGATGGTGTGGGCTAGCTGTGCGAGGTGCTGGGGATGATGGTTGAGAGCTGCATTTCTACATAGAGATGGATTTTCCGGCCTGGTAGAAAAGATGGCGTTGGGACTAGATCAAAATGGTTTCTTATGACTGAGCTGGGGGCTATAAAGTATGGGTTATTTTCTATGGGCTGTGGTGCAACAGAATCTCGCGAGGGTTGGCTACGCCTCCCCCCCTTGGTTATTATATGTGGTATGTTTCTAGAGTCACACAAGGGTGAGGGGCAAAGATCATCTCCTTACCAACAACGGTGACCATTGTTCTCATGGTCTCCCCACACCCAGTGTCTCCAGGATCCCCGCTTCAAGGCCTAGCCCTGTCATTCCACATAAGTGTGTCTACGTTCTGTGGTGTTCCAGGCCTTTTTTGTGATTGCCTCATGCCCATCCATCACCCCTCCAGTATCAATGGCATTTCGCACCTGTTGCCATGCGCTCGCAAGGGGGCTGGGTGGGTGTGAACGGCCGAAGGGGGCTGGGTGGGTGTGAACGGCCAAGGTGCCAAACACCATGTACACTTCAAAAGGGTTCTTCTACATGGTGACCATTGTTCTCATGGCCTCTCCAGACCCAGTGTCCCCAGGCTCCCCTATACAAGACCCTGCAACAAACACGTCACACATCACACATTCACATACGCACCCACTTTTCTAATCATTTATAAACAGCTTGACATTTTACAGGAGGACATCTCTGTGCTCTGTAAGGTATCTGTTTACTGTGCAACTTGTTCCCCAGATACTTGCTCCCCTCCTTGCTGAATCGGCTTGTTTGTTCGTCCAGGTAAGTGTGATAGGTCACCGATTTACTTCTCTATGTTCATCGATTGCTGATCTGCATTTTTTTCTCCATTTGCACCCATTGTACCGAGCATTGTAATGTACATTTAGCTCAATGACTTCACCATTGTCTAATCTTTCTAGTATTTTGATCTCGAAAAATAGCACATTGCATCAATGTCCATTGTACTAGAATGTAATCTTTCATGGTTCATGTTTCTGAGCATGTTCCCTTTTGATGCATGAAAGTACATTGAACGGACGAGTAACACTTACGATTTGCAGTATAGCAATCATTTCTGTAAGACAGTTTTCTCTGTGTGCATTCGACAAGGTTACACAGGTTTACCTTCTTTGACTAAAACAAATATTGCATAGAGAGGCTGTACTATAATTACATCAATCACATGCATACAGTATTTCTTTTCATTATTTATATGTATTTTTATACAGATCTTACTAACTTATCAAGAACGCCAGCTTGTATCGGTCTCGGTTTCCCTTTTATGCGCCATGCAAAAAGTCTGGGCATGGTCCTGCATACATTCCCAAGGGATATTGATTTAATAATAAAATGGGTTAAATATTGTGGTTTTCCGGTGCAGCAGATTGAAAATAGAGCCCAGGATGTCTTAAAGGATGTGAGGGCCAATCGATTCCGCATCTGCAGGCGGCACTTTACCAACGATATGTACCAACAATCCAAGTACACAAAAAAGCGCCAACCCAGAATTCTTCGTAAATTGCTTCCAAATGCAACTCCAACTGAATGTATGCACACGCTTCCTACGGTGAGTACTACATGATCAATTAGGTGTCTTTTCTTGTTCTGTAGGATGATGGGCTGTATAAATAAGTACTATCTATGATCTCTCGATCTAAATCTGGTAGGATACTAAAATGGTAACTTCCTGAACGAATTTGAGATTTCTGTGTATATTTACTTCAAAACTGTCTTATTAAAGTTTCCAAAGCAACCAGATTGTATTACATATTTACTATACTACGTTACACTATACTACATCGGTCCCCGTTTTCTTGAGCCTCTAATAATTCAGACAATTATAACCATTATAAAACAATGCCATAGTTCACATCGAAAGTCTCATAATGTTTTCGGAATCGGTTGCTTGACATGTCCCTTTTTTGCGTAGAGCACAGTGATGGAAGCACATCAAGTAATTTTATTGTACTAATCCTTTACGAGAATGTGATATGATTGCAATTTGAAATAAAATGAAAATGTTTTGTGGGCTGTTGGTTAGTAACACTAAGTGACATTTATGGGTTTCTCTCTATATGCACCATCGTCTGCATATGTTTGTCTCAGTTGCATTTTACTGTTTTCATCCGTACTGAAAAAAGTACTGTGTTACAGGGGGATGCTGGAACTTCGACTACAATCACTTCCTGCTGCAACTGGTCCAGAGTATGAGGTATGAATATTTACAGTTCCCTTGCAAGAATAAAAGTAAATCGTACCAAGTATTTTATTAGAGAGTGAATGCATGTGACCATGCACTGTTTCAAACTTTTATTATTTTGGTTCGAACGTTACACTTCCTCCATAATGCATAATACATTTTTTAAAAGTTTGAGGGCAGCATTACAGTCAGTATGTTTGCCACAGTGATCTTTGATCAAGTACATGTGACATCTCGGAAGGTTGTCAGGTGAAATCTGAAATATATATTATGAATAAATAACGTACACTGTATTCATGGCTATGTGGGCAAGACTTTATTTTCCAGTATGATAGACTTTTTCTTTTTTTTAATGAATATTCAATTTTAGGAATGTACACAAGCTGTTGAATTAGAAGAGGAGGCACATGGACCAGAAAGGAATCCCACTGTTTCAAAGAAAATCAAGAAAACAAGGGTAACGAACAAACAAGTGTGTTTTGTAGAAGTTTTTAGACTGCCATTTTATTCATATGTTTTCATTTAAGTGGTATGTGCTGTTTGTGTGCTATACATTGACCATGTTTTTAAACACATCTCTTAGAGGCCCAGAAGGAAGAGAAGTATAAAGACACAGAAAACAAATGAAACCAAAGATGTCGCTTGCCAAACAGATTTCACAATGGAGCAACTAATACTTGAGGCGCAGCGTGGTCCAGTCAATAATAAGACTTGTGATACTTATACCCAATGGCCGGAGACTGAATGGAATGTGATCAGCGAACCATGTAAAGTGTCCATGGACCATTGCTACCATGTGACAACTCGACAAGATGAAACTGAATCCAATGAAGAAGCATTGCAATTCCTCGCAGATCCCTTGACACAATCTACACCCGCAAAAAAGTTCCACCCAAGAAACATTCCATTTTAACTGTTTCTCCAATTCGTGTGCAAATATCACAACCTGAACTAACAGAGACTGAAGCTTCAACGCAATTGACCAAGGAACTTGCTAAAGATCTTGTTGTAATGTGACTTATATTGAGATGATTGATGTCACATGGAACCTTCTTGTGACAATGGTTCTGATGATGAAGTCAGAAAGTTCTTCTTTACTCATAAGATTTCATGTTGAGCCGATAGAGTGTTTTTAAGTTGCTTCAGGATTTCAGGTTGCTTTGGGGGTCCTTATATCTGTTATCTTACAATAAAAAACCCAATAATCAATACAGGGTGTCCAGTATCTTGCTCCCCAACAATGGCGACGAGGATGGGTTGAAGTGGACCGGACGCCCAGCATCAAGAAGAAGAAACGCTGCTCTGCTCCACCGAGCGTAGCAGCGGCGACTGTGATACAGTGATCCTGTACTTTATCTTATCTGTTACGATAAGAACAAACGCCGCTCTGCGGAGCATAGCAGCGGCCATCGTGGGACTGTGTTTTGCTTCAAACTTCAAGTGCCCCCCGCTCCAGCCCCTCCGAGATCGCAGCATCGTTTGTGTGATCCCGCCGAGCCCCTGCAAACAGCTGCGATGGCTACACTGTTGCGCGTCGTCAAGGCAAGCATCCCGGGCCCTAACCTATTACAAGGTATAGAGGCGCTCTCGCAACCGCATACGCGCGAGTCACAGCCTGGAAGTGCCTTGTTAAGGGGGCAGCCTGCATCAAGTGCTTATTGTTAGATCGCAGGAGAGAGAGAGAGAGTGAAGGGGGCGGGGCGAAGAGGGCATGAAATATGGAACTGGAGCACAAATGGAAAGTTCAAGTCACCATGGCTGCAGCGCATATCTTGGAAAAGCAGAAGCGCAAATGGCCTGAATCTGTTTAGTGGGAAGCAGTCAAGACAGCATCAAAGGACATTTAGAACTGGAAGAACAGGAGCCAAAGGGTCCTTGCCTGCAGAGAGGAAACGTGAAGCAGTTAAGGGAGCAATAAAGGATTGTCAAAAGTTCATTTCAGACAGTTTCTGTGTATATAAAGGCAAAGTGAGGACTTTTCAGTAGCACCAAAGCGTGAAAGAATTGACCTTTTACGATCAGACCATGATTGTTGGGCACAATCTATCTCAAGTGTTGAAGATTGGCAGATCAGTGCCACCAGAGATTACCAGAGCGACACCTTACCACATCATACAGAAGAGCCATATAAGCAATTTGTGGTGCGTTGATTACGGTAACAATCAACTAGGACGTTTTCTCATTTCATTATCTCAGAAGGATCCAGATGTCACTATTCCTGCCCCCAGCCCGCTGGCATATCAGGCTGGAGCCAGGTCACGGCCACCTAGTCGGCCCCTAAGGGCCTCTCCATCTCCCCAGACACCAACTTGGACTCAGACTTGGCACCTTTGGCACCAAGCTCACACACAGTCCTGAGATCCACTTAGTATTGGACTTGCAATGTAGTATGGGGCAATGGATGCCCCCATGTAATTCAGTTCCTTGAACTGGATGAGCGGTCTAGTTTTTTGGGTGTGGCTCAGCCCAGGGATACCTGGGATACATACAGACTATTTAAACCACACCCGGCCTGAGAAACATGCTTTGCATTTCTCTGAAGGTGCAGCGTGACACTCACCGTGCTCGGATCTCCTGAAGAGGCCCACTTCTTTCTTCAGCGCCTGCGCACCTGCAAGATTAAGAACTTAATTGTCAATACTCACCTCGAAGAGCATCCAACTTCTGTCCAGCTCTTCCAGTCTTGCGGATTCCTACTGCAGAGTCATCTCCATCTCGGCACGCCGCGCCCTACCAAAGGGGAGAAAAATAGAAGAAAAGACGTTAGTAAGCATTCTGCAATACTTAGCTCTCTCGAATTTGCAAATAGAGTTTAATCCTTACCTGAACACCCGTCGATCGGACAACTTCTGCTCCGGTGCATCCCGCCGATCTGAAAAAGGGGAAAAGACACATCAGGTTAGCGCAAAACATTTAAGAGGTGCCGCACATCGCACTTTCTCATCGCAGCTCATCTCCTCAGCTCGCTTCCATGCTGGGTTACTGCAGCACCTAAAAGGACACAGAAAAGACGAACATTGGTTAGTGCTAAGGAAGCCAATAAGCATCACGCTCCGCATTCCTACTTACTTCAGCAGCGCATCACCATACTCAAGACCTTCATCACCTAAGGAAAGAAAGACACAGTATTAAAGGGACTAGAGCCATCAGAACTTTTGTAAGACTCATTCCAATTACCGTTCGGCTGAAGCCGCAGCAAGCCCAGTCCGGTGGGCCCGTTCCAGTGTAGCAACTAGGCACCCTCCAGCCCACAGCACCCCTGCATCGATGGCAGGACGGAGAGTGCCCCACATCAAAAAACAAGGTGAGGAGAGGTCTGGGGGAAGGTTGGGACCCAGGGATGAAAAGGAGGGCCAGACAAGCAAGACCAATAGGGAATTGACCTCTGATAATACTGTGTTTCAGGCCCAGTGCTTGGTTGCGCAGGTCCATGGAAGGGGTCGGAAGTCTGGACCGGCTGAGTGGCGTCCCTGTGGATATCAGGTGAGCGTTACACCAGATGGCTTTACCTGGTATACTGGGCCGCCGATATTCATTCCTACACCCGGTCCTCCAAAAATGTTGTGGGCTCAGTGGCGCAAGGGTTTTATGCACTATCTCAAGGTGGCAGGCGGAAATTCGTATTCCAATGAAAGGAAGCTGGCTCTGTTATTACATTTCTTAGGATACGTGGGGCAAAGGGTTTTTTAAACACTTCCACAGCCATCTGGTGATGTTAGTGGTGACGCAACTAATGAATTTGATACCGCCCTACTCAAATTGGATTTACATTTCAATCCCAAGACAAGTACAATATTGGAGAGATTCAATTTCCGCACACGCGTGCAAGATCAGGGTGACTCCGTGGAGGAGTATGTGACTGCATTGCAGCATTTAGCTTTGACATGCAAATTTCAAGGGTCATTCGACGAGCATATTCGTGACCAATTTATGACTCATTGCAATTCCAATAAAATTCGTCAAGAGTTGTGGTTGAGGGATGAGCCCAACCTCAATGAGGTGTTGGACATTGCGAGACGTGTGGAACACTCTTTAGCTTGCGTGGCTAAGTTATCTAAGGGAGGCTCCAATGAGCCAAAAGAAAGTAAAACAGATATACTGAATGTGGTTGACACTAAGAATAAAAGAACAGGAAAGAACAGACAGGCAAATCGTGGAACAGTAGAGGATAAAAGAAGACAGGGAGGACTGCAAAAGGCAGGCAAAAAGGATGAAAGACTATGTTTCCGTTGTGCAAGCAATACACACTTTGCATCATCTGTGGTATGCCCAGGTCGCAGAACCATCTGTGCAAAATGCAAAAGAAGAGGGCATTTTGCGAACTGCTGCAAATATTATCAGATGGGCCAATTTAACAGCAAAAAGGTGTTCTATGTTAACGAGGATGAAGAAGAAGAAAGATCGTCCGATGAAAATGCCACGCTGCCGTTGCAGAATGTTCTTGTCAATACAATAAATGTTGTGTTAAATGGGAAGTATGAGGATGAAAGTGACCATTCATATGCCACCGTGAGTGTGAATGTACATTTGGTACGCATGATGGCTGATTCAGGACCTAAAATCACCTTGGTGTCCAGACAGGTATCTGAAAAGGAAATGAGGGGAGAAACAGTAAAATTGTTGAAACCTGACATCAACCCTGGCGGATATAACCAGGACAAAATTGAGCTGTTAGGATACACTCTGGGATGATTTGAATTTAAAGGCCGTAGTTGCAAGGGGAAAATATATGTCACTAAGAAAGGACAAACTTTGTTAGGATGGAGAGAACAAAAGAACCTAAATATCAGGCTTGATCCCAATGGAGAAGAGCAAGTGCTAATGGTGTCAGTCACGCCTGTCATGAAACATTCCAGAGTGTTTAGTAAAACCGTGGCAGAAATTAGAGGAATGCAGCATCAGATATTAATAAAAAGGGGGAGTGTACCCGTATTCACAAAAATCAGATCTGTCCCGTTTGCATTGCGTGATGGAGTCAAGAAAGAATTGCAAAAACTGCTGAGAATGTGTGTCATCGAAAAAGCAGTAGGCGTGGAATGGATCTCACCAGTAGAACCCAATAATCAATACAAGGTGTCCAGTATCTCGCTCCCCAACAGATCTCGACTTCAGTTGTCCTAGTACGGGCGATTTGTCCACCACAGTCGAGTCACAAACCACATTCACGTCATACGATTAGCTATTAAAGGAGGAAAAAATACATTGTAATCGACAGATGCCTGCTAGAGATTGTACAGATGCTGAAATGTGTCCATACATTGAGGGGGAACATATGCAGGGAGCCATGGGTGAATGTGTCTCGTGTATTACAAGGCACTAACCTGAAAATCCAAACCAGCTGTGTCAGCATCCATAATACATTTTCATGGTCCGCTCAACCGATGCTGGGCAAAGTGCCAGCTGGAAATCTACTATGTTCCGCAGCTTTAATTTTTAGTGGGTCAACTTTCGGTAAGATTTCCAGTTTCTGTCAATTTGTGGGAGTTGAGTTCCTTGCTAAAACCCAGTAAAACAAATATCGAAGGGAATTCTTGTCCCCCCGCTATTAGTAAAGCATGGAAAATTGAACAGATGTCAATCGAAAGCACATTCTCTGGCAAGCATTTCGGGCTAGCTGGCGACGGACAGTGTGACAGTACAGGATTTTCAGGAAAGTACTGCACATACCACTTTCAAGACATGGAAAGTAAAAAAATGGTGAGTTCGGAGATAGTGCAGGTATCCGATTGTATATCTTCTGTGGTCATGGAGAAACATGGTTTGATCGAATCCATCGAACATCTTCAATTGAGGTTCACCTCCACACAAAGCTCTTGCGAAGATCATGTATGATAAAACGCTTTCAAGAGACCTGACTTGATAGACTTGATAGCCGCTGACAGGCATGTTTCGATAGCCACGGCCATGTGAGAGCAGTTCCCACACATTCGTCATGTATGGCACATTGCCGAATCAGTCAATAAAGAAATTACAGCTGCTGGTAGAAAAAGGAGTTCATAAAATATCAAGTTGTGTCAGTCTATCAGCAACCATCTTTGGTAGAGCGCCAGAACTTGTGATGGGTCTGTAGAAATTCTACTTGAAAAATGGCGTTCATTAATGCACCATTGTTCCAAAGTACACTCGTGGACAGAAAACCAACATTTTCACGAATGTGCACATGGACCTTTATCGAAGGCGAAAGGAATGCAAGAAGACGCGGTTGGTGCCATGTTCACCTCCATACAAAGCTCTTGCGAAGATCTTGTATGATAAAACGCTTTCATGAGACCTGAAGGGACCGACAGAATTCTGTCATACCAGAGATTTGGAAGTGTTCTACAATATGTGCCGAAAGTACAGGCCCAAATGGTTGCATTTCGGCATAGACAGTAAGACTAGCTATACTTGAGCACAACGAGAACGTTAGGAGGGAACAAGTGAAAACTGCTGGAAACTTCAGGATGCTTCATTACCTCATGGCTTTTACCAATTAAAGCAAACAATGGGTGGCCAAGCCAATATACCAGGAAATGGAATTCGAATTTGTGAAAGATTTGACATTGAATGTGTTGGCCATGCATACCCATGGAAACGATCCTGAATTTGTTCCTAGGATGCATTCAGTGCCACAAAACATTGCAAGCGAGCCATGGCCACCAAAAGTGGAACTTGTAGAGAAGTTGAGTTCAAGATTAAAGTAATGAGTAGCTCTCTTCTTAATCTGCCCACAATAACACTTTCGATATGTTCCCCAATATTTGTACATTGTACATCAAAAAATGAATGCTATTAAATTCATTTTCAATGCTATAAAAAGTATTTTAAAGTATTTAGTTATGCAGATTAAATTTGGTGTATGATTCATTCATGTATATCTTTTACCTTCCCATCACTGATATTACTGTTCTCCGATCCATAAGACACATGTCTGCGATTGCTATTGGTGATATGTTTGAAAATAGAACTGCCTTACACATCAATGCTGCACTGCCTATTTGGGTTGCAGAAATACTGATGGGCAAATGGATATTTGCCATCAGTCAATGGTACACTGAGGCTTTCTGTCTTATCAAACCCTCTTCCAGACCCAAACCACATATGCAGTGCTTGGCACTGGCATTGAAGGCCTATTGTGGGTAAGATTATCATTGCAACGATCATTTGCCTGACCTGTGTCAACCCATAACTTCCAGAACGTTGTGCTTTAGCAGTGTATTATTTTTTCATACACCTCGGCGAGTGGGCACCTTTTTACAATCAGAGACTATTTCAGTCTTTTGATGTGTGTGTTTTTGGGTTCTCCATAGCACTACATAGCTCACCATACCATCCAAAATGTCATTTTCCAATGTATCCTCTTTGTCAACTTTATGGCAATAAGTACCTGTTGTTGCTATGTTTCCATACAGTGTGACTCTGTGTTTTGCTTTGCATGTGCCCCTCTCTGTGTCCTTCCCTTGTGTTTTCCCAGTCCCCTCCAACACCATTCCTCTTCTTTCCTCACCCTACCAACTCTATGGTGCTCTCTGTCTCTCCTATCATTTTGAACTGTTTCTTTATCGACTATCCTGCTCTCCTCACTGAATCTGGTAGGAAGAAATTTAAGAAGGACATCCTGGTCTCCAACTGAGGCCTCCCAATCGCTGATACCTATACCAGTGCTTCCTCTGGGAAAACCCACACCGACATCCTCTTTGTCGTTCCCTCGCCACAGCTATGGACTCTACATATGGTCTCTGTGCTCTCTCCTTATGGCCTAGTATGATCTTTGTCTCTGTCTTCCTCTGTCTCCCCTCCCTTGCCTCAGCTTGCCTTGAAGCACTTGTGCATATGTGCGTTCTCATATCATCGTATGATATCGTGGTCTGTTTAGGACAGACACAAAAGGAATCTTAAGTTACACCAGGCTTTCAGTGCCTTATAATATCGGTTTTACTTACCTTGAGTGTAACTGTTGTCCAAAACTAATTTGAAGCCATGGCTTTCCCTACTCTGTGAAAAACAAAAAGCAACTGTCATTGAATATTACAACCCAAGGTCCAACTCTTCTAGAATGTCAGTTATTCAGAATGCAATCCGTAGCTTATACCGTGCCTATTATAGACTATGTGATTTCTTGCTGACATTCAGGGTACAACAGATAGAGTTTCCCGAAGGAATTCGATGTTGGCTGGGTTGGCCTGCTCGCACCTGATTTCGAAAACTGATCTGCCGCCATGGGCACACCCTAATGTAATAGTGGGAACCAATTCTTAATCGTCTCAGGCCCCCTTCCTGACTTGCTATGGGATTCCCAAGAAGATACGCTTTTCGCTTGACCATTGCGATTGCGTGCCTTCGCGCACTACTGCAATGTTGAGCACAAAGCTACAGACTTCTCAGGACCGCATTTGAAATTCAGGGAACGAATCAGAATAATTGTCTAACGCCTGTCCACGCTTAACCTATGCACACGCACGGCCGATTGTTACAAGGCCTAGTTGGATCATGAATACAACTAACTTTGGTATGGGCAAGCAATGTAACCTGTCTCGCTTGAACGTAGACAGGGCTGCCTCAGGTGGGATAGTTAGGGTGAACAGCTGTCCCCTGTTACGCTCACAACATAATGAATACAAACCTCTCGGGAAAGAAGCAAACAGATAGCTTGCAGGGTTTAACAAGGTTAACTTTATCCCGAAATTAAAAAATAATCATCAAAGGTGGCTGCTCTACGTGAGAATTAATGATTTTGCCCATAGAAAGGCCACAGCGTCGTGAATGACATCACATATAGGTTCATAACCAGCACTAGTGATGAGTAAGACAGTATTGAAGACTGCGCGGCCTTGGTGGATGCCAGCCAACAATTTGTTTATTTTTCATGGGTTTTTCGAATGCCACGTGGGTCAGCTGTGCTCATTGCTCCATGGAGTGAAGGTCACTTCGTGGAATGATGCTTATGTGGATAGAAGAAAATAATCAGTTCACACTGCCGCGTCTTGTCTGGTATGTTTTAATATTGTGGCATTCTATCACAAAAACGAAACCTACCATGCATACACACTGAAAACAAGCTTCAATTGTTATGTGACCTTGGACGAAAGGGAGAAACCTCCAGGCTAGAAGGACAGAAGCTGTGGAATACCCGCAAAAATGATAACATTTACTGTGTTGAAAGTGGACATTGGAACATTTAGTTTCAATTTATGCAAACCATTGTTCGGAGAGGACACTGCGCATTACGCCAAGATATGATATGGCATTTATAACGCGCCTATACACAAGTGTTTCAAGGTGCGACTAGGCAGGGGAGGGGGAACAAGGGAGGACAGACAACGATCCTACTAGGCCAGGTGTCATTCAGATCGCACAAGTGCATGGGAAGGGGAAGGAGGAGAAGTGCGAGGGAGAAGGGGGAGAGGACAGTGCAGTACATGGGATAAGAACCAAACAAACAATGCATAAAAAATAAATAGTAAGTAAAAATACGGCCCACTGGTGGCAAGTGCAAGGATAAGTGCAGACATCAGGTGTCAAGTGCTGGTGGTGGGACTGTAGGGATACAGAACCAGTCCCCAAGTGCGGGGTAGCCGGGAAGGCAGTGCAGGAGTGCGACTGGCAGGGGAAGGGACCTGGGCCCGAGATCAGAGGGTGACCAGGTAACCAGTGCAAATTCAGTGTCAGCCAGAAAGTCAGCAAGGGAGAGGAGGAGAAAAAGCAGAAGCAAAGAGAAAGATTTTGAGGAGCTTCCGGAATCGAAGATTATTCTCCTCAAGTTTCAGGGTGGCAGGGAGGTTGTACCAGAGGGAGGCACCAGCCGAAGAAAGAGATCTACCACCAACTCGTTGTTTGGAGAAGCAACTGACACTGAGGGAGTTTGAGGTAGATGAGCGAAGAGCTCGAGGGGGAAGGTGTTTAGGGAGAGAGAGTTGAAGGTATTGAGGCCCCAGGCCCCAGAAGGCCTTGTGGACGATGCAGAGGGTTTTGAACTTAATCCTCGCAGCCGCTGGGAGCCAGTGCAGAGACTTCAGTCCTAGAGAGATACGATCCCTGGATGACCAATGAGGCAAAAAATGATCGTACATGGTAGCAGTACAATGCTAGGCAGGCTAGGCACAATAAGGCTATAGAGCGAGGAATGCGATATTCAGTTTAGCTTATTGTAGTAGTCTGCATGGAGGAGGGTATTTCAATGTTAGTTGTGGGGGTGTGGATTCGTCAGGAGTTTCGAGACAAGAGGTGGTTCTTACCCATGGATATTTGGTGGGGCAATCGGGCATTTTCTCCGTCTCTTTCCGGCGAAGGCTGGCTAAGGCAGACGATGCCTTATGTGGAAGGCCTTAGTTGGAAAGGCACGGCTGACGCCATCCGGTTTGGGCGAGCTGGGAAAAACGAAAGCTCAGCCAATCCGTGATTGCATTGGTCTCTTACCAACGAGTAAACAACGTTGCGACGGCCATTTTCGGATCCCTCCTCGTGGATCCTCGTAAATAATGGAGGTTGCGGCAGCGATGTTGGGCAGATGCAGGGGGCATGAGACACGCCAGCGGGGGTGGGGTCTCTCAGGTGCTGCCTCTTACACCAATGGGCTTGTATAATGCTGGGGTCAAGCTGATGTCGACATTGGTCGTTTCTCCAGGGCGTGCAAGGTGGTGAGTGCTCCTGCCCTACCTCCAGGCTGCTGCTGCTGCTGTGGTGCGGTGTCGGTGGATAATGAGACTGGCTAAGGCCTTATGTGGAAGGCCTTAGTTGGAAAGGCACGGCTGACGCCATCCGGTTTGGGCGAGCTGGGAAAAACGAAAGCTCAGCCAATCCGTGATTGCATTGGTCTCTTAGCAACAAGTAAACAACGTTGCGATGGCCATTTTCGGATCCCTCCTCGTGGATCCTCGTAAATAATGGAGGTTGCGGCAGCGTTGTTGGACAGATGCAGGGGGCATGAGACACGCCAGCAGGATTGGGGTCTCTCAGGTGCTGCCTCTTACCCCAATGGGCTGATATAATGCTGGGGTGATGCTGATGTCGACATCGGCCGTTTCTCCAGGGCGTGCAAGGTGGTCAGTGCTCCTGCCCTACCTCCAGGCTGCTGCTGCTGAGGCGCGGTGTCGGTGGATACCCAGGTTATCACGGAGACGGTTGAACAGGATGGCATGGTAGACTGTGTCAAAGGCAGAAGAGAGATCACGCAGGATGAGAACGCAAGAGGTGTTAGAGTCAAGGTTGGAGAGCAGGTCTTCACGGATATTCAGGAGAGCAGTTTCCGTGCTTCTGGCAACTCTGAAGCTAGACTGATGGTCATGAAGACAGCCAACAGATTCAGTGTGGATATTGAGTTGGGAGATGGTCAGTTTCTCCAGGAGCTTGCCAAGGAAGGGAGTGATGGAGAGTGGGTGATAGTTGGCTGGGCAGGAGGGGTCGGCAGTGGGTTTCTTGAGAAGGGGGTGCACAAGGGAGTGCTTCAGGGGGGATTGGGAAGACACCAGTGGCGAAGGAGTGATTGCAGAAATCAGCCAGGGCAGGAGTCATGGAGTCGATGTGGTCCTTGATGGCTTTGGAGGAACAGGGGTGAACCTGTTTCGACGAGACTTTCATAGATCGGACTTGTATAGCAACCTCGTCTGCGGAGAACAGGGGAAAGGTAGAGAAGGAGGGAGAAGAGGTGGCTGTAGAGAGGCCAGAGGAAGAGCAGGGAGTGGGGGAAGGGAGTGGAAAGGAGGAGAAAGAGGACAGGATGTCCTGAGTTTTAGAGATGAAATGTGAAGCCAGTGCCGTACAGAGGGCCTGGGAGGAGACAGGAGAGGTAGAGACTGCGGCAGGATTGGCCAGTTCCTTGCAGATTTTAAAGAGTTCGGCCGAGTTGCTAGATGCCGCAGAGACGCAGGCTTGGATAAGCGCTCTCTTCTTGGATAGAACAGAGAGCCGGTATTGCCTTTGCAGCAGGCGGCAGGCCAGTTTCTCAGAGGATGTACATGAAGCACGCCATTTCCTCTTGCCCACCCTACACTTGCGTTTTAGGGTGACGAGGTCGGAATCGTACCAGGAGTTGCACTTGGCTTCGGGCTTCAGGCAGATTCTCATGACAGGGGCAAGGATATCAAGAATATCAGATAAAGCAAAGTGGAGTGTGGAGAGGACTGTTTCAGGATGAGAGTCAGCCAAAGGGGGAGGGGGAGATGAGAAGGTGGCAGTGAAAGCCTTAGCTGACACGCACTTCATGGGTCGGATGACCAAGAAGGTGGGTGGCAGTGATGGAAGTGGCTTGGCCTGAGGGGTAGGGAGGAGAAAGTGATCACTCCAGGAGGGAGGAGTGGTGAGAGGGACAGAGAGGGGAAGGTCTGAGGAGATCAGAACATCCAGAGTGTGCCCTGCAGAGTGAGTTGGGCCAGAGGGGAGAATAGTGAGTGAGAGAGAGTCGCAGAGCTCGTGAAAGAGTCCAGAGGGAGGACAGGCGGCATCCAGGTGGATGTTGAAGCCTCCAAGAAGGAGGAGTTGGGTAGTCGAGACCAGGAGGGAAGAGGAGAGGTCCTCCCACTCAGAGAGGAAGGAGGAAATCTGACCATGTGGCCGATAGATAGTAGCCACAGTAAGAGAATGGCTAGGGGAGAGAGAGAGCCTGCAGAGGAGGCATTCGAAAGAGGAGTAGGCCTGCGTAGGAGTGACAGAGGCAGGAATCCACTCGGGGAAGATCAGGGCTACAGCCCCCCCCCACCTCCTAGAGTGGTAGGCCCTGGGAGTGGAGAGGATCTTGTAGCCGTCAGGTAGGAGGGATCAGAGGATATCAAGGTCAGGTTCTTCCAGAAGGCAGCAGATATCAGAGGAGTGTTTGACAGCAGAGCAAGAGTTTATAGTGGCAATATGGAGAAGGTTGCCATCCCTGAAAGACTTCTGGGGAGGGGTACATATCAGAGGTATGCCCTGCAGAGGTGTAGAAGGAGCCCGAGAGCGAACAGCAGGAGGATAAAGGAAGTTAATGAGGCGCGGGAAGCGTCTATCAAAGAGGTGAAGGTTGGCCTGGGGGCCTTGGACCAGGATGGTCCCATTAGAGTAGACATTAATGATGACTTTAGAGGAATGGAAGGATGCCAGGAGGGCGTCCCAGCGGGTGCCACCATTAATGCGAGAAGAGGAGAAATGGGAGAGCACAGAGACCAGATGAAGGGTCCACAGGTCTGGCGAAGGCATGACAAAGAGGATGTCGGTGAGAGTTTCCTTGGAGGCGGCACTGGTGTAGGTATCGGCAATAGGGAGTCCTGGGTTGGAGACCAGGATGTCCTTTTTAAACTTCTTCCTACCAGGTTTAGTGAGGAGAGCAGGATAGTCAATAGAGAAGCAGTTAGAAAAGATAGGAGAGAATGGAACAACCGAACATAATGTAAGTTGAACTATACATAGTATTTTTGCAATTAAAAAAGGGGAAATTGTTCTATTTGCATATGGGAGAAAATACAATTTGATGTAAATAGTGGATGGAATATGTTGTTTCCGTATACCGTGCCATATTTAAAAAACCAAATGCGTAACTTGCGGTTTCTTTATAGTCTAATAACAATAGTTATTTGTATTTAGTTTAAATAGGAATGAGTGAAGGTTTGGATTTTTGGCCGGTATTGGTTACTGACATTGTTATCGGTAGTTAGTTGGAGCATATTGTGACAATTATTCATCAACGACCCTAAACCGCAACCTGTATGCAGGCTAGTGATATCTAAACCACTTCGTCCCCTAGAATATCAGAGTGTGCTATCAACGTTGCATTATTGGATGTGCCGGGGGCACAACATTTTCCAAGGGTACTTGGTTCGCTTTTCGATAGATAATATTCCCAGTTCCGTTACAATGCCATCTGTCTGTTGTTCCATTTCTGCGTCAGTTTCTCCATACTTTTCGGAGATATACCAACTTCACAGCGCTAACCTTTCATCCACATCGTAGTCTAAAATAGTCCCCCACGTTGTCTGTGCGTGTTCATTGTAGGTGGTTTGTGTTCGTGATTTGGTTTCATGCGTTGCAGAATTAGAGGATAAATTTGAATAAAGACCGGATAATAAAATATATTTTTATTCTGTTATCTACACAGATATATTGTACCGTTCGGCGAATGCCATGGTTTTCAGCTGCTGTGGAATGGCTTCTTCAATCAGCAATGGCAGATACGTCTGAATGCCTCGATTAGCATTGCCCTCACGTTGGACGATAGACCAGGAACGATATGCCCTTTGGAGGTACCAGCGACAAGGAGCAACCTGTCATCGTTTACGGTGTAGCAAGAAGCTGATGCGTTGAATACACATCTTCTCCCGAAAGGAAAACCATGTGCGTCGAGCCTAAGGACACAACTATTGGTTATTCATCACAATCAGTGGATCATGATAATATGGTTTTTGGAGCGTTCTTAGCTAAATAAAAGCACTTGTGAAATTGCAGATTACTGATGTGTTCTTTAAAAGAATTGTTTTCAAATCTTATTTGGGACGTGCTGTGAAACGATGTGTGTGTTGATCTTCCGGGTACCACGTTAACTGACGTTATGACATCGGTGATGACTGGGCGCGTTTGACTATGCTGCCCACTAACGTCATGAAAATAGGTGGAGCATATCGTTTGGATTAGTGATGTCAGCTTCAGGGGCGGGTGATATGATTTACTGACGTGAGGGCATTCAAACTTAGGACGATGGATCGATAGCAGAAGACTCATGGACCCAGTTAATGCTAGGAGAACAAGTCTCCTTAACATTGCCATTATTAGCCTTCTTTAAGGAAGCATTTGCGACTATGGAGGAGCTCAACTAGTGTAAAGTTGAATCTGAAGGAGCTTAGGAGATTCCCAGCGGTGGCTCTGTAAGAGCCTATTTGAAACATTATCACTTGTGAGGCATGGGGTTGCCCCTGATAAGACTTGCAAAACGTGAATTGTTGTTTTTTTATAATCTTTTTAGTAAAATGTTTTGTAGCAAAAAGGTTTGTGTTTGAAATCAAATGCTAATAAAACATGTTCCAAAAAAAAGATACTGTGTCACACCTGGGGTCTTCCCATGGGAGCAACCCCTGGCTCTCCTACCCAGGTGATCCTCACTCATCCATCCGAGGGTTTGGATACAAAAGCGACGGCCCTTCCCTGGCCACCTGAATAGGATATTCTCGAGGTCTACATGGGAAAAAACCCTCAGGTTTCTCACAACACTTACGACACACATTCTTACACATGTTCTTATGCAACATGCTTTTGCGCCATATGCTCTTACAGCACATGCTCTTACAACACACGTACTTATGAAACCCACTCTTAAAACACACACACACCTATGAGACATACTCTTATGACAAGCACTTATGACACCCTCTTACAGCACACTTGCAACATACAAACTTACCTTACACACACACCCACATTTATGACACTCTTACAACAAACACTATTATGCATTGTCACAGATAGCCACAAGAACACACCAAGGGGCTCATCACGGGTTGGGCGGTAGCTCTTAAATGCAGCGGTAATGCTTTTACTGCCGCATTTTAGGGCTGGCCCTATTATAAATTGGGCAGAACGTTTTGAGTTTTACCTCCAGCTTTTAGCGCCCCTACTCAGGATCCGGCGCTAATTGCACCAGACCGAGTAGCAGTAGCGCTTTTTGCGCTGGCGGTATCCCGGCGCTATTACTGCTGGGATACCGCCAGACTTGTGATGAGGCCCCAACTCTCAAAAACAGTTCAAGGGTTTTTATAGAAGTAATTGAGCAGGTGTTTACTAAGGGTTTCCCCTCTCTCGTCTCAGTCCCTCAACCCCAGCTAGGTCACTAGAGATCATTAGCCCATAATGTCTTACCACTGACTGACTGGTCATAATAGCATAAGGGCAAAAACCCTCTCTCTCGCTCTATCCCTCTCTCTCACTCCTTTTTTATTTCTTGCTCTCTTTCTAGGTCCAATTTAAGTGAATCCTAACCTAGGTACCAGAAAATAAGCTAGTAGAGGAAGCAATGCCTTTGAGACATTAAGGTCTCACTTGGGCCTTTCCTTACACACTCTTGTACTCTTCGTGCGGATGTTCTGCCTTCTTTTCCTTGTATCCTACATTCCTCCCTTTCTTCCTCCCACCCCACACTACTACTCCCGCCTCTTCACACTATTGCTACACTACACCCCACCCTCATATTCTCCTACAGTCACTCTCCTTTCAATCTACCAGTCACCTTCCCATTCACTCTCATTCACTTCCTAATCTCTTTCTGATTGTAAGGGCTACGAGCCCATGGAACAGGTTGTAAGGAAAGGAGAGGGTGAAACCTGCAAGGGTGAATGGTGGGGCCACCCTACACGGTCGGACCGCCACAGCGTGGGTATAACACCAAAAAGAGCACTGCAGGAAGTGGAAGCAGTCACGACCACACATGACCGCCACACATGAAGGAGCACTGCTGCAGGGCGAAGCAGGAGCTCAGGGGCAAAGGAAAGCTGTCACAGCAAGACCAAGTGGGGAAGTAGGCCAGGAGGAAAGCAACCCGACGGGAGACTGCAACCCGATGGAAGACTTGTTCAAAGAAGAAACTAGGGAAGCGCGGAAGACCGCACAGGCGGGCATAGGCAACGCCGCTACAAACTGCGAGCACCTGGGTGCAAAGATAGTATCGGAGGCAGGGGGACAAACACAAACACACAGAGGGTGTCAACTAAACCTACCAGGCGGGTGCAGTCTGAGGAAAAAAACGCAAGGTTCCTAACCCCGAGGACACAGGGCCAGGCAGTACGGAAGACCTCATTGCAAGAGAAAAGGGGCAGGGTTTGGGGGGATTTTTATAACCTACAATGCATGATTGATCCTGATTGGCTAATCAGCCACCTGCCCCTTTTTACGGCGAACACTAACGACGGATTTATGTGTTTTTCTCTGTACCCTTTCAGAATCGACAGGACTTGGAGGGGGGAGCACCTGAGCACTGCTGGGCTTACGAGGACCAAGAGCCAGCGGGTTCATCCTTACACTGGAAACTACCAGAACAGACGTGCACCACCCTGGGCTGCTTTTAGGCCCACCCAAAGAAATAATTTTTCTTGCATTTCTTAATTTATTTTGTCAATAAAGACAAGAATTCTGTTCAGGCACCTGAGTGGTTCAGACTCTCCTTACATAGTTTGGTGGCAGCGGTGGGATCCAGAAAAACGCCATGGAAGGGATAATTAAGGCCTTGGCAAATGGGCAACAGCAGCTGCAACAACTGATTCAGGTACAAAGTCACCAGGCCCAAACAGACCGACTGGCGCTGCAACAAGCGATACAGCTACAAGTGGCCAATCAAGATGCCCTGAAACTGGTTACTGAAGCAATGGTTTCTTCCAGAGGGCAGGCACATGCTCCAACAAACGTCCTGCAGAGGTTTGAACCAGGGGAAGACCCAGGCTATTTCTTTACTGACTTTGAGAGGGTGGCACGCAGCTCAGAATGGCCCGTGGAGAAGTGGGGCAACTTCATAGCATCTTTATTGACAGGATCTATGCAAGGGGCATACCAGGCAGCAAACCCTGCTGGCAACTCATCTTATGCCAAAAGAAAAAGAACCATCTTGGAAAGAATGGGCATCGACAAAGAAGCATATCGCGTGAGACTGAGGGAGACAAGACTGCGTCCAGGAGAAACACCCAGGCAACTCTACTACAGAATACATAACCTGACTGACAAGTGGCTCAAGCCTGGTACCAGCAGTCTGCCAGAAATGACAAAGAAGGTCGAGCTTGAACAATTTATAGAGGCACTTCCGGCACTAATGCAGTGTTGGGTGCGCCAACATCACAAGCTGTCATTGGCTGAAGCAATTGATATAGCTTCAGCCTTCCAGAAGGCTAGTGGTACTCGGCCCTCTCCACATGAACCAGCCAAACCAGCAACGGCACGGGGACAAGCTACCACCGAGACAAAGCCCCTCTGGCCAGAAACAAGAGGAGCAGCATGGCCCACCGTGAATCGTCAGCCCCAGTGCTTTGACTGCGGAGAATGGGGGCACATTGCCAGATTCTGTGCCAGAATGACAAAGTCTGAACCTATGGAGATAGGATACATCCAAGGACGGGAGTATCAACAAAGAAGAGAGCCGTACCTAGGGGAGGTGTGGGTCAATGGAACGCCAAGCCAGGGACTCCTGGACAGCGGCACGAGCCGATCGCCATCCGACCGGAAGTAAGTGGGGCAGGGATGGTTGGGGGGAACCAGAATACCTATTAAATGTGTACATGGGGACACAAAATCCTACCCTGCAAAGTTAACAGGGTCAATTCCAAAATGAAGGTTGCCATAATGCCCCACATAATGCCCCACTTACCAGCCCCTTTCCTGTTAGGAACTGACTTACCCACGTTCCAAAAATGCATAGCTGACACAGAGTGGCTCAGGAATGCTCCTGTCTCCCTCACTGAGATCACACCAAAAGGGGTCAAGACACAACGTAAGAGTAGAAGTGAGGTGAGAAAGGAAAAGAAGAAATGGCCAGAAACTCAAATGTTTAGTGGTCTCATGGATTGGCTACCAGAGGACAGAAAAACAACCTTCCGGAATGAACTTTTGACGGACCCTACCTTAAAAAGTGCAAGAGAACAAGCCCACATCAGCCCAAGCAGGGCAACCGGGTATCCATGGTTTAAGTTGCATCGGGGTCTTATATATAGGGTTACGACTGACCAAGCAAATAGGAAATAGAACAGTTTCTAGTTTCTATCGGGTTCCAATCAACTGTGCTTAAACTGGCCCACAACGAAGCTACAGGGGGCCATCTGGTATGAGAAAAAAACCAAGAAAAACTACTGAAGAGGTTTTACTGGCCTGGAATATATCGTGAAGTAGCTAAATACTGTGAAGAATGTCCCACTTGCCAGAAGACCATCCCAACCAAGCCATTACGAGCCCCTTTGAAACTCATGCCCCTCATTAAGGGACCATTCTATAGAAATGATATAGATATAGTCGGTCCGCTAGAGCCAATCAGACATGGTCACCAATATTTACTGGTCGTGGTGGATTAAGCCACCAGGTACCCTGAGGCCTTTCCAATGAGGGGGATCAGCGCCCCTCAAGTTTGCAATTAGCTGGTGCCCTTCTTTGCTAGGGTAGGTTTACCTGCTGAAATTGTGACAGACCAAGGAAGCAATTTCGTCTCAGGGGTGATGCGAAGGGTTTGTCAGCAACTTCGCATAAAACAAATCTGGACTTCAGTGTGCCATCCCCAAACAGATGGACTTGTAGAACGTTACAACAAAACGATCAAACAAATGCTAAAAAAGGTGACAGCACCCACAGGAAAGGATTGGGATTGGGTAATACCATGGGTACTCATGGTGTTGAGGGACACCCCTCAGTCCTCAACCGGGTTTTCACCATTTTAACTATTGTTCGGCCACAGACCCCGAACTGTTTTAGACATAGCAAAAAGCGAGTGGGAGGAACAGGAAGAAGAGTCGCACCTTACCGACTATATCATAGACTTGCAGTCACACCTTACTAAGCTGAGAGAACTGGCACATGAGAATCTGGGCAGGTCTCAGTTGGCTCAAGAGAAATACTACAACAGACATACTAGAGTTCGCAATTTTAAAGTGGGTGATAAAGTGCTTGTGTTACTCCCTACCAGGCATAACAAAATGCTAGCACAATGGAGGAGCCCGTATAAAATAGCACCGGTTCTCGGACCTATGAACTACTTGGTTGAACAGCCAGACAGAAAGAAGAAAAGACAGAACTACCATGTTAACCTCTTTAAGCAATGGAAGGAGTCCAACCGTTCCCCTTTAAGAGTACAGACCCTTGTTGTAGATGCACCTCAGGACGCCTTCCAATCAGTACAATGGGGAGTTCAACTTAGCCAAGAAGAGAATGAACTAGAAGAGCATCTCACCCCATTGAAACATGTGTTCTCATTTTTCCCAGGAAGGACATCCCTGGTCGAGCATTCCATTAACACTGAGCCATCCCAGACAGTGCGGGTATATTTATTTATTTATTTATTTATTACATTTGTATAGCGCACAAACAGCCCGAGGGCATCAAGGCGCTGTTGCTTGCAGGGCGCTTAGTTACAGGGTGCATACAGTTGGAAAATGCATTTACATGTTTGTACATTGATACATCAGGGTACATAGTCGATATAACATACAAATTACAAAATACATTTTGAAGTTTGTCAGGCTAGGCTGATGATTGTGGCGTACCTCATGTGAAGAGCGTAGTTTTCATTGCTTTACGGAATGCCATGAGGGATACCTCGCCTCAGAGGGTAGGAGGTAGGGCATTCCAGTGTGAGGGTGTGAGGTGGGGAAGCTAGAGCCACCTGCTCTAGTTCTTCTTACCAAGGGCACACAAAGCATATTGGTTTAGGGTGATCTAGTTTTTCTTGTGAAGGTGGAGGGGTGGATCCTTTGCGATAGGTATTCAGGTGCGGAGAGGTGGATACACATGCGGGTCAGTGTCAATGCTTTGAATAAGATCCTTTCTTTTATTGGGAGCCAATGGGCTAATTTCCTGGCAGCCGTAATGTGCTCTCTTTTGGAGATGCCTTGGGCAGTGCAGAGCGAGTTGTTCTGGATGACTTGTAGTCTTTCCAGGTTTTTTTTGCAAGTCCCTCAGAAGAGTACATTGCAATAGTCTAGCCTTGAGCCAGTGATGGCTCTGGCTATTTTGTGCAGTTCTCCTTGGAAAGAAAAGGCCTAGTCACGTTAATTAGTTTAGCATGGTACGCTGCAGAGGAGGCAATTGCATTGACTTGTCTATTCATGGATAGGTTTGAGTCCAGATACACTCCGAGAGTTTTGACTGAGTCTGAGTTTTAATAGAGTCAATAGTGAAGTGACAGAACTGTGTGTCAAGGTTTTTAGTGGGTCATGGGATCCTATCAGAAGGAGTTCTGTCTTTTTAGAGTTCCATGCTTGGATAGTGTTGTAGATGTTGTTGAGAGTAATGAACTCTGTGTCAAAGTTGCCAGTGAGGGTGAGGAGGATCTGGGTATCGTCCGTGTAGTTGGTGTAGGAGATACCCATTGCATCAAGGATGAGGAAGTGCGGACAAGTAAAGATGTTATAGAGCATGGGTGAGAGGCAGGATCCTTGAGGTACTCCACAAAGCATGATGGTTGGTGAGGCGGAGGCCAGGTCAGAGAATACTTGCATGGTCCTTGCTTGCAAGAAGGAGGTGATCCAGGCCGTGGCGTCGGGGAGAATCAGGCCATGGAGGAGAGGTGGTGGCATAGGAGGTGGTGGTCTACGAGGTCAAATGCCGCGGAGAGGTCAAGGAGTAAGAGTAGGGCTGGTTTGCCTAGCTCTCTGGCATCGTCCATCTGTTTTTTTAGGTCCAGAAGGGCGGTTTCAGTCCTGTGCCTTGGGTAAAAACCAGATTGACATAGCCCTAGGAGCATGTTTTCTTCAATGAAATGTTTCACCTGCAGATAGGCTGCTCTGCCCAATATTTTGAAAAAGAAAGGGACGGTGGTGATAGGCCTGTAGTTATTGGGAGAGGTAGGGTCAAGTGTTGTTTTTTTAAGAGGGGGCGGACCCAGGCTTCCTTAAGACAGGAAGGGACTTTCCCTGTGCCAAAAGAGGCGTTGACAAAGGCTGTCAGGAATGGTGCAAGGGTTTCGGCACAATCCTTAATAATAGTGGCAGGGCAGGAGTCACCCTTGCAGTTGGATGGTTTTATGTTTCTCATGAGGTTGATCATGTCTTGCTCCTGTATGGCCTTGAATGAGAATAGCGGGGAGGAGTCCAGGGAGGGGTAGGGGTGGGGATGTGAGTATTGGGAAGCACCTGTTTCATGGATTGTATTTTAGTTTGGAGAGAGCTCAACTTTTTGTGCGTGGTTGTTTGAATTTCATCACACCATCCTTTATCTTTGGTGGAGTTCTGGGGGCGGGGTTGGGAGTCTCTAGCTCTCTGAAGATAGAGAAGATTTCTTTTGTATTGGATTTGGCATCGGAGATTCTGGATTCAAAGGATTTAGCCTTGGCATGAATGATTGTCTTCTTGTACTCTTTTGAGCGGGCATTGAAGTCAAGTTTGTCTTTGTCAGAGTGAGAGGTTTGCCACTGTGTAAGGGAGGCCCGTTTTTCCATGCGGAGTATGAGGAGGCCAGGGGTGAACCAGGTATTAGAGTCGCTAGTGGGTTTAGTTTTGCGGGGTTTGAGCGGGGCTATGGAGTTGACCGCTGATTTGATTACGACATCGTAGGATAGTGCAAGGGTTTCTGGGTCAGTGTAAAATGGTGGTCTGAAGGCTGGGCCCTGGAGGGAGGGTATTAGCCTTTCTTTGGTAAATTGGCGGGAACGTCTTGGGAGGGCTGGTGGCAGGGGCTGGGGAGGGAGAGTAGAGGAGTTGGTGGGGATGCTAAATGTGATAATGTGGTGGTCAGACCATGGGGTGGGGTATTGCCCATGATGATGAGTGGGCAGTTGTGCTGGGCGATCCAGTCCAGGGTGCTGCCTAAAGTGTGAGTGGGGTCAGAGATAGTGTTCCTGGACCCTAGGGTCTCAAGGGCTGAGTTGAGTGATTTGGTTGCTGTGTCCTTGGTGTCATAAAGACCTAGGTTGACGTCACCGAGAAGGATGACTTTGGAAAGTTTTTTGAGGTTGTCCGTGAGGAGGTGAATAAGTGAGGCCTGGAAGTCGCCTAGGGGGGCCTTGTGGGTGGCAGACAAGGTGTATGGCAATGGTGCAGTGAGGAAAGAGGCTGAGTTTGAGTTGGAGAGTCACTGTTATTGTTCATGGATTTCTCTATCTTTTTAACGGACAGGCAGTCTTTGGCTATTAGCGCTACACCTCCACCTTTGGATGGGCGATCTTGTCTGGTGATAGAGTAGCCAGGAGGGAGTGCAAGGGAGAGTGCAGGCCTGAGGCGTCATTCAACCATGTTTCGATGATCATGAGGAGGTCAAGGTTGTGGGTGGAGATGAGGTCATGTATGTCTAGGGTGTGAGCGTTGATGGACCTGGCATTGATCATGGCGCACTTGAGATGAGGTTCTGTGGTGACTGGGGGGGGATGAGTAGGGTGGGCGTGGTGAGAGGGGTGGTGGGCGTCTTGGTGGTTCTGGCCTTGACCGTATTGGTGGTCTTAGTAGTCTCATTTATGGGGTAAGGAGACATAGAGGAGGAGGCATTCAGTGCATTGCAGTTAAAAATGGGGGTTGGAAGAATGTGGCATTTCAGTATTTGCATTGGGGGTCCCATTTTCAGGGGTGACAGACACAGGTAAATTAGCATTCAGTACATTGCAATTAAAAATGGGGTAGAAGAATGTGGCATTACAGTATTTGCATTGGGGGTTTCATTTTCAGGGGTGGCAGACACAGATAAAGTAGCATTCAGTACATTGCAATTAAAAATTGGGGTAGAAGAATGTGGCATTACAGTATTTGCATTGGGGGTCCCATTTTCAGGGGTGGCAGACACAGGTAAAGTAGCATTCAGTACATTGAAATTAAAAACAGGGGTAGCAGAATGTGGCATTAAAGTATTTGCATTAGGGGTCCCATTTTCAGGGGTGGCAGACACAGGTAAAGTTGCATTCAGTACATTGCAATAAAAAATGGGGGTAGAAGAATGTGGTATTACAGTATTTGCATTGGGGTCCCATTTTCAGGGGTGGCAGACACAAGTTAAGTAGCATTTGGAACATTGAGGTTTAAAAATGGGGGAGGACAGGTGTAGTGTCCTGGTATTGGTGTAGTGGGCCTTGGGGTGGGCTTGAGGTCCTCCTCATTAATGTCAGGTGTGATAGGGGTTATGGTTACTACTTGGTGAAAGCTTTGCGGGATGGAGGAAGGCGTTCTTGCACCCAGGCTTGGACCTGGATTCGGGATTGTAGACGAGCGTTACAGGCGCTCATAGATAGTGGCTGAGATACAAGTGTGGCCTCATGTGTGCGGGCACGTAAACTAAATAGTCTAGACAGCTGATCCAGCTGGAGGGGGCGGGGGAAGTGCTCGCAGCGGAGCTGCAAAGATCACAGGAAGCCTTTTCTCTTGGCCTTCGCTCATCGGCTTCGCCTCTTGGCCCTCTCCCCCTCCATTTAAAACAGGAGGGGAGGAGCTGGCAGGCGGACACAGCGAATCAGGACATGGGGCTGCGGCGGTGATTTTCGCTGCACCAGTTGTTATTGTTGCCTCCATGGCAACACGGGCATCCATCTTGGGTGATTCTTGGACAGCGCAGCACGCGGCAGACAAAGGATCGGAACACATGGTTGTTCCAAAGCAAAAGTGAACAGCTGATCCAGCATCCAGCTGGAGGGGGCGGAGAAGTGCTTGCAGCAGAGCTGCAAAGAGAACAGGAGGCCTTTTCTCTTGGCCTTCGCTCGTCTGCTTCGTATAGACTTCCAGAATCCCGAAGAGCTGCGATTCAGGCTGAAGTGGATGAAATGTTGCAGCTGGGGGTCATAGAGCCCTCCACCAGCCACTTGTCATCACCTATTGTCCTGGTTCCGAAACCAGAAGGGTCCACACAATTTTGTATGGACTATTGGTAAGTTAAAAGCCATATCCACGTACCAAGCTTACCCAATGCCACACATTGATGAACTTTTGGAGAGGTTCGATGCAGCACTATTCCTCAGTACAATAGACCTCACTAAAGGATACTGGCAGATCCCTCTCTGAAAAGAAGTAAAAACGACATTTTCCACACCCTCCGGACTATATCAGTTCACAGTTCTTCCCTTTGGCCTTGATGGGGCCCCGGCGACATTCCAGTCTCTGATGAATAAGGTTCTAGACCCCCATGAACAATACAGTTCGGCCTAATTAGGCAACATCATCGTCTTCAGTAAAACCTGGAGCGACCATTTAGAACACCTAAGATTAGTGGTGGCAGCTCTTGAGAAGGCCGGTCCTGACATCAACCCCAAAAAGACCGTCCTGGCAACAAAACAGACCAGATACCTGGGATATCTGGTTGGAGGTGGTATCATCAGACCTCAACTGGATAAGGTGGAAGCAATACTTCCGACTGCCCATGCCCAGCAGCAGAAAGCAGATCTGTGCTATTTTGTGATTCGTGCACTACTACCTTCGCTTTATACCACTGTTTTCCACAATCGCAAATCCAGTGACCAACGTCCTCTTACAAGGGTAACAAACTCCAGGAAGAAGATGCCATGGCAGCCTTTAACCAGCTCAAGAACATAATCTCAGCACTACCGGTGCTACACTGCCCTGACTTTGAGAAACCATTCTTTGTGCAGACAGACGCATTGGGTACTGGCTTAGGCGCTGTTTTGACACAAGGGATGGAAAACGAATTGCATCCAGTGGCTTTTATCAGCCGGAAACTGTCCTCATCAGGCAGCTTAAAAAGAATGCTTTGCCATAAAATGGGCCATCGAGACTCTGATATATTACTTGATAGGCCGCCCTTTTACAGTTTTTACGGACCATTCCCCCTTACTATGGCTCGCAGTACAGAAAGACTCCAACCAAAGAGTTTTGAGGTGGTTCCTCACATTACAAGCATATTGTTTCCAAACCATCCACAAACCCCCAGCTTTTCAAGTACCTCCCGATTACCTCTCCAGGAGTTTAGATCGGCCCGAACAGGTCGATTTTTCGGGAGGTGTATGTAAGGGCTACGAGCCCATGGAACACGTGGTAAGGGAAGGAGAGGGTGAAACCTATGAGGGTGAATGCTGGGGCCGCCCTACCCGGTCGGACCACCACAGCGTGGGTATAACACAAAAAGGAGCACTGCAGCAAGAGGAAGCAGTCACGACCACCACACATAAAGGAGCACGGCTGCTGGTCGAAGAAGGAGCTCGGGGACAAGGGGAAGTCATCACAGAAACGCCACGTGGGGAAGTAGGGCAGGAGGAAATCAACCCGACGGGAGACTGCATCCCGACGGGAGACTGCAAACCGATGGGAGACAGCATCCCGACGGGAGACTGCAACCTGATGGAAGACTTCTTCAAGGAAGGAACCGGGGAAGCGTAGAAGACTGCACAGGCGGGCATAGGCAACGCCGCCACAAACTGCAAGCACTTGGGTACAAAGATAGTATCGGCGGCAGGGGGACAAACACAAACACACAGAGTATGTCAACTAAACCTACCTGGCGGGGCCCAGTCTGAGGGAAAAAACGCAAGGTTCCTAACCCCGAGGACACAGGGCCAGGCAGTATGGAAGACCTTGTTGCAAGAGAAAAGGGGCAGGATTTGGGGCGATTTTTATAACCTACAATGCATGATTGATCCTTATTGGCTAATCAGCCACCATCCCCTTTTTAAGGAGAGCACTAACGACGGACTAATGTGTTTTTCTCTGTACCCTTTCAGAATCGACAGGACTTGGCGGGGAGAGCACCTGAGCACTGCTGGGCTTACGAGGACTAGGAGGACCAAGAGCCAGAAGGGTACATCCATACACTGAAAACTACCAGAACAGACTTGTACTGCCCTGGGCTGCTTTTAGGCCCACCCACATAAAGGAAAAGACTTTTCTTTAATTTTTCTTGCATTTCTTTATTTTTTGTCAATAAAGACAATAATTCTGTTCAGGAACCTGAGTGGTCCAGACTCTCCTTACATAGTTAGTGCCACTAACTCACATTGCTTGGACACTCACACCAAAGAACAACTTTCTCCTACCAACAAATACCTCACCTTGCACACTCCTTCAGTAATCCTCTTCCATGTTCTTCTGCGCCATCCTTCCTCCGCTTGGTCTTTTGGTCCTCCTTCGGCTCCCTTGACCTCACCCTGAACAATCCACACATTCTTGTTTCTTGTGCCCCTTTTTATCCTCCCCTTTCCTCTACATTGGTTCTCTCCCTCAGCTGGTTCCCCGGGTTCACCGCTAGCTTTCTTCTCCCCAAGTGTTGGGTTACAGGTAAGCAATCATGTATAATGGGATTTAAGCCCCACACCCTTCTTGTACGTGGGTCTGCCAGCATTTGGCTATGGCAGCCCACTCACAATACAATCAATGTCACAGTTCAAATCAGAGTGGAACAGAGTGCCTGATGTGTCAGTTGATATGGGGACTCCTCCACGGCCCTGCTGAAGATAAGAATACTGCCACAAATTGTGCCTCAGAGAGTGTCTGAGGTGCGGGCTGGATGTGCAGACAAATCATGCCAAAGGTAAGATACATCATCAGAGTCTGCATCACGTAGAGCACTGGGATTACCAGTTTAATGTGTGGTTTGCTCTGCAGTCCCACAATTCCTTGCTGCCTCTCTTGGGTTGCTTGTTCTCACCTTCAATTTCATGCCTGCTGGGCGAAGTAGTCCTATGGACAAACATAAAGAAAATGTCCATCATTGTTCAATGCAGGTATGAGATGAGAAAAGTTGGAGCTCAGTTTGCTGAGCCAAGCACAGATAGAAGGGATAGAGATTGGGCCCTCCCAACTCCCCCACCCAACATCAGGGGCAGGATTGTCTCTGGTAAAAACTGTGGTAGGCCACATGTCCAGTTTGAGACTCTCCCCATATCCTTGACAGAGTGAGGCCCCTGACCTTGTCACACACCTCCACCCTTTCTTCCAACTCCCCTTCCTCCTCTCAGTCTTTGTCTAGCAGGGGATAGCAGGAGGGAAAATCTAGATTGGACTTTTTGGGGATGTTTGAGAGTGAATGAATATAGCTGGAGGGTCAGGAACCATCTTAGGTTGCGAGGACTGGTGTCTTTGTTCTGGGCCATCCACACCAAGGGAGCCCTGGGACTGCCGGTTTAATGTGTGGTTTGCTTCACAGTCCTGCAGCTCCTTGTTGCCTCTCTACCGGTTGGGTTGCTCATTGTCTCCTACACTAGTCCTTATGGATGCTGTATTCCTACAGGACAAACAGAAAGAAACTGGGCAGCATTGTGCAATACAAATATGGGACAAGAAAAGGTTCTAATCTGTTTATTCAGCCAGGCACATGTAGAAGGGACAGAGACAGGGGCCCTCCCAACTTCCACACCCCGATTGCGGGGCAGGACTGGATCTGGTAAAAGCCCTTATAGGCCAGAGCCCCAGGATGATAGGGGTCCCAATACCCTCTTGACAGGGTCAGGTGCATGACCCTGTCACAACATGTTCTAACAACACATGCTCTTATGCCATGTGCTCTCATGGCACACACTCTTAAGATGCAAGTGTTTCTTGTATTACATGCTCTTACACTACACGCTCGTGCACCACAAGCTCTTATGCCAAGCTTTTATGACACACACTTATGAAATACACTCTTACGACACACACCTTTATGACACACACACACTAACGATACACTCTTACAACTGTTAATGTTTGCAGCCCCCAATGGAGGGGGGAGGATCAGTGATATGGCAGCGCCATAAAGGCATCATATGATGCACAGTTTTGGCATGTGGGTAAATGATTATGTCTGGAGGGAAAAGTCTTGTTTCTTGTGGACTATTGCACCAACCACTGAATACCTGAATCATCTGTAGCATCATATAAGCCTGTGGATCTCTTGAGTTCACTGGGTGAAGGCCACCCAGCCTCCATCTTTGTTTCCAACCGGCCTGTGCTGGTTGACAAAACGGAGCCTTATCCCGCAGTGGACGTGCGTATGGAGGCGATTGCTCGACGCTCCTCACCTGAGGAGGTGGATGTCGGATGTTATTAGAATCAAGACGTGGACCCGGCAGAAAAGCATCACGTGATTGCTTGTAATGAACTGGAAATAGGAGAAAGACTCAGATAGGGTACACAGATGCCTATTGTATCAAGGGGCGGGGTAGATCAAACGGAAGTGATCGGTTCTGAAGGGGGTCTGACCACTGAGGTATTATATGGGCAGGTGAATTGTAGGACGGGTTGGGTTGGCTCGTGTGGTTGGGCATGGTGGAATAACTTTAAATATGAGGTAAAGGCACTCAATTTCAATGCCTAGTTATCTAGTAATATGACCTAGCTCTTTGTAGCGCAACTGGTTCCTTAGATTGCGCCTAAATCTTCTAACAAAGAAGGAAGTGCAAGGAAGAATAAATAAATGGCCTAAGGAAGAAAGGCACTGTCAATTCTGTAAGAACTCTCAGGAATTAGAAACGCTGAGACATTTGTTATTACATAGTCCCAACTTGTAAGAGAAAAGAATTCGGCATACCAGTACGTTCTTCGATCACTTTAAAAGTACGTTAGACGAAAAAGTATGGGCAACTATGTTTAGTGGGCATTGATATGATATGATATGATATGGCATTTGTAACGCGCCTATACACAAGTGTTTCAAGGTGCGACGAGGCGGGGGGGACAAGGGGAGACAGACAACGATCCTACTAGGCCAGGTGTCATTCAGATCGCGCAAGTGCAAGGGTAGAGGGGAGGGGAAAAGTGCAAAGGGGAGGTGGAAAGGGGAGAGTGCAGTACAGGGTTAAGAGCATACAGGATAAATAACAAAGGCCAGCTAGTGGCAAGGGCGAGATAAGTGCAGAAAAGTGCTGGGAAGGGGGGCTGTAGGGATACAGACACAGTCCCGCGGTGCAGGGGGTTGCCAGGGAGGCAGTGCAGGGGAGAGTGGCTGGGCCAAGGACCGAGAGCGGTGAGTGGATCAGTTGCAGATTCAGTGCAGTTTCAGTAAGTTTAGCAAGGGGAGAGGAGGAGAGAAGGCGGAGGCAAAGAGGAAGGTTTTGAGGTGCTTCCGGAACCGGAGATGGTTCTCCTCGAGTTTCAGGGAGGAAGGAAGGCTGTTCCAGAGGGAGGCCCCTGCAGCAGAGAGAGATCTGCCCCCAACTCGTTGTTTGGAGAAGCGGCTGACCCTGAGGGAGTTGGAGGCGGATGAGCGAAGAGCTCGAGAAGGAAGATATTTAGGAAGAGAGAGTTGAAGGTATTTTGGCCCAAGGCCCCATAAGGCCTTGTGGACAATGCAGAGGGTTTTGAACTTGATCCTCGCAGTCACTGGGAGCCAGTGTAGTAATTTCAGTCCTGGAGAGATATGGTCCCTGGGCTTGAGGCCAACGACAAGTCTTGCAGTCCTGTTCTGGATGAGTTGCAAAGGGCGGAGAGTAGAGGCGGGCAGATTTAGATAGAGGCTGTTACAGTAGTCCAGCTTAGAGAGAACCAGGGCTCTAGAGACAGTGAGCTTCTGGGGGAAGGAGAGGAAAGGAAGGATACCTCGGAGGAGGTGGAGCTGGTAGTGTGACTTCTTAGAGACGCCGGATATGTGAAGAGAGAAGGAGAGTGTGAAGTCGAAGATGACCCCGAGGTCATTATGTATCTTTAAGCTTAGCCTGTGTCAGGTATCTTTTAGAAATATACCTTTTAGTGCCCTATCGGCGAAAATGTTAATGGTTCTAAATGATGAATTGTGATGATGATTTATGTACTGATGAATTTTTTGAAATGTGTGTACCCTTTTATACTGTTTTATTGTGAGGTTGATTTCTTTTTTCAACCATAAACAATTAATTAAAAAAACAAATAGGATGCTATGGCCTTTGCAGCACCCACAAATGCAATATTTAAAGAAACTAGATGAAGTACAGATAGGGGGTCATTATGAGGTGGCCGGTAAGTGGTTAATGGCGCCGGTAAAGGTGCCGGTGCTGTTAACCCCTTACTGCCCTATTACGAGTCTGCTTGCGGGACCCGCAAAGGGCGACTGTTAAAACCAGGTGCCCTTAGCGGGTCCCACTAGCAGACCAGGGAGCTAACAACGGGCCCGTTATTAACGGGCCCGTTGTTAGTTCCCTCCCCATTCCCATTGAGCCCTATGGGGGCTCAATGGGAATGGGGATGTACCGGGTCCGGGTTCCTCGAATGAGGAATTACCGGGTCCTCCAAGGTTGGAATGACCCGGTAATGCCTCATTTAAGGAACCCAGACCCGGTACCAGGTAAGGGGATAACCATGCCGCAAATTGTGGCATGATTACCTCCAACCTCGTAATGACCCCCATAGTGTTAGTGGGAACAGGGTGTGTTGGGAAGGAGATGGTGCTGGATATAGTTTGGTAGGGAGACATCTTTTAAGAGGAAAGGATTGTTGTGTGAAATTAGTAGCTCCACCAACATCAGATGTTCATTTCGCTGTTCACAGTTTATAGTTTTCTGCCCAGATACAGAGAGAAGAAGAGTAAATGTGAACATTTGAAAGGGTGGCCTAAATTGGTGCCACACAGGTTTGGGGGTCTGGAAGAAGTAGAGGAAGTAATTGGCTAAGTGATGGATATTTCAAAGAGCCTGCATGTGTTATAATCAGTATATAATGAGCAGGAGCATGCATTTAAAGTGGGCCATCATACTGCTACTATATGCACTCCAGGATATGAATTGTGTGCTGTAAACCAAGAAGTATTGTGAAATCAAAAATAAGATATCGAGGCTGAGTACCCCAAAAGGAAATACACCAAACGCTGGTTACAAAGAAAGATACAAAGATCTTTATTCTATACTGAACAGTTTCAAAGGACAAAGCAACAGATAGCTATCAGGCCCTCAGTACAACACAGCGAACTCCAGCCCTGTTCGGTGTGCTCAGTGAGTCGGGCTGTACATTGCAGTTTGAAACATGATGTCCAGCCCACTTGCAAGTTAATACATCACTGATCTAGGGTTCATGCCAAGTTCATACATTTATACATTTAGGGTTTACCATTAATACATTCACCAACAAGTTACAATGGCAACAGTGTGTCTTCGGATTTCTTGTTGAGCCTTCTCATACATCTTTATACAATGCAGTTAAACAAGTGTTCACATTTCAGTATTTGAATATATTATGTTTAACATGTGCTCGCGGATTAGCTTCGTTGGCATAGGTAATCCTCAATACACAGGTCAACGAAGGACAAGGTCTCAGTTCATGACCCCAGCATGTGGCCTGCAGACAAGTCACATATTAGCTTGTACACAGAGGTCAAGACGGCCATGTTACATTCGGAATGACACTGTCCACCATCTTGGAACACACAGTGGGCCTCATTACACGGATGGCGGTAGGGATTTACCGGTACCGGTAAAATACCGGTACCAGTAAATCCCTACCGCCTTACTACGAGGTCCCTTTGCGGGTTGAGGGATTTAATGCCTGCTTTTTGCAGGCGTTAAAATCCAACCCGCTAGGGGTACTCGGAGCTAATTACGGCACTGCAAAATTGTGGTGCCGTAATTAGCGCCTTCCCCATTCCCATTGAGCCCTATGGGGCAGAAATGGGAATGGGGAAGGGCAATGGCGGAAGGGGGATTTACCGCCCCTCCAACCTTGGAATGGGGCGGTAAATCCCCTTTCCGCCAAGGGCGGTGCCGGTATTTTACCGGCATGAGCCATGGCGCTATAAGCCATGGCTCATCGCCTACCGTGTAATGAGGCCCAGTGACTTTAGACAGAGAATCTAAAATGGCGGATGGACCTAAAATGGCGGCTTACTCAGATCTAAGGTCAAGACCTTGTAAGGCGGATTCTCTTCGCAAAGCGGCTTGGCTTAGGCCAATATACATATATTTATACTATATAGGAGGCACGATATGATTTCCCGTTCGACAAACCCTCCTTTTGGCCTATGCCAAGCGCTAACCCACTTCTAATCATTTTACGAACAATTCCACGTCTCAATGTCCTCACACCCTGAATCACTATCCGAAATATCTATTGCCATTAGATCAGTTATCAAAATATCTTTCAGCATATACTCATTGGAGTTCTTGTCTGGGGCGTGTACCTTGCGTCCTAATGTACCCATCGCCTGTGCGCAACATCCCCCTAGCATCGAACATATACTAGGAAGACACTGTATACAGCAACAAAGAAACAACAAAATTCCCAAAATGATCAGCAAGACCGAAAGTACCTTCCAACTCCAAGATCACAAGAAGTCCCAGAACCAAGCGCTAAGATCCCAGTTTCCCTCGGGAACATGCACTTCTGAGCTAAGGACGTGCAGATTTTGTATTGCCTTGAAGATAGTTGGGGAGGAATCTGGCACAAAAAAGCAGCAAGCGGACCCCACTAATTTACACACTCCACCACGTTCAGCCAGAATGACATCTAATGCCATCTGGTTCTGAAGTGCTACTAATCTTATTGCTTTCTGTTCTAATGTCATATTATAGAGTATGTCTGTGGTCCGGTTGATGGTTCTCTCCAGTACTCTCGCAAGTCTCCTGATATCTTCAGAGTTCATTATTTGTCCCCAAAATGGAACAGAAAGTAACTGAATCGGGGCTATGGCTAACAGCGTAGGAAGGAGGCGTGGCATCCTTATTGCCTATAGGAGCTATCTTGAAAGAAATCAAAGATTGAAAAGGAGGAGACAGTCTATCAGAAGGCCTAATAGAAGCAACATTAAGCCTGCTCCTATTTGCAAAAAGTGAGCATTCCAGGGGCGTAAGAACACGCTTCTCAAAATTATTCAAATTCGTACCGTCAAAATTCCCCGAGATGCTTGTAACGCTCACCTGACTCCCACGGAGGCGCTGGCCTGGTTCGCGCTGCTGTGACCTCTTCTAAGGTGATGTGCAGGGTTCGGAAGACGGATGGACCGGGCCACTAAATCTGGCTTGTCTGGCTCGCAGAAGTATCCTTCTGTAGGCGAAAATAGGGGATTAACTGTCTGCGGGGTAATGCAATCAGCCTCCCACATTCCCCTCTCACCCTCCCCGAAACCCTTCTGTGATTCCTCGTAGCATCTCACCTTAGGGTCTGGAAGGACGAGCTCTCCATCCTGCTTCTGATGCAGGGGCGTGTTGGTATCCAGTTACTTCAATAGATTTTCTGATTGGTGAGAACCAAACTTGCTTGGCTTCCAGGTAAGTTTTTTGATAAGAGGTTCCCCTTGTGTCCATGCATTAATGTACTAATGCTAGTGTCTTTTTCCCCATAGGGGCCGGGGTACGGAATGCCGGGGAACAGGCACCGACCCGAGATGAGAGGTGAAATCCTTGTAGAAATCAGGTAAGTCTTTAATGAGCGTTTTTTGGTAATGTCTTTTCATTCACTCATTAACGCTGATGTCTCTTTTTACCCTTACGGGCCGGGGTCCGGAAATGCCAGGATGCGTCGCGGACCCGAAATGAAGAGGGAATGAATCAACAGGTAAGTCTTAACATGGAAATTTAGCTTTCCTTATTCCCTTCTCTCTCTCACCTTTTGCTCTAGTCTTTTTCTCCCTAGGCGCTGGGGCGTGACTGCAAATCCGGATGATCGCTGCTGAACATGGAGGCGCCCTGTAAAGGTGAGTGGAATGCGGCGCTGCAGCGATCAACGCGATGAGCTTTTAAATAAAAGTCTTCCTTTTCGGGATTGTCGGCGAGATGTCTCCGGGATGCGGGTTTAGCAGGTAAGGACTTTTCCTTCTTCTGTTCTCTTCTTCTCTTCCTTTGCAGGTGATCCAGGATGCTGGCAGGCGTGGCAGAAGTCAGGATGCAGGAGCAGACACGGTGAGCGTCCAGCTGCTAGATGCAGAACAACGCGAAGCACGTGTGGCTGTTCGGGTGGGGTTTAAATAGCCTTGGAGGTTATTCTTTTCCAGGTATGTATCCTTCCTCCAATCAGGTATGTATCCTTCCCCGACCACGCCCAGATGGTAAATTAGTCCCACAGGTAAAGTAGTTCCTTTCAGGCCTCAAGGGGGCCGGGATCCTGCAGCATGGTCTGCATCAGGTAAGTGCACCCAAGCACTTCCATAATGAGCCTGGCGCCTATGGCGCCAGGACTGATGTCTTTTATGAGCCTGGCGCCATAGGCGCCATGACACTGTCCAAAGGGCCCTTATATGGGGTTGCTGGGTACTTCCTTGGGGACTGGATGTCCACTTTCGGGGACGCAGGGCTTGAACCGGCTCCCCGGGAGCGGGCATCATGACAATGCTATCGTTCCATCGGCCAAAGAACAGTGCTGTAAGAGAGGCATAACAAGCAGTTGTCAAAGGTAAAGGATGAATATAGAAACCTATCCCCTTATCCCTGTGTTGTGGTAAATGTGAACGGACCCAACAGTTGGACTTATTAAAGATAGCATGTGTAGCATTCACGATGAGCAATATTGTATTATTGTGTTATCTCTGTCTGTGTCGAGAGTCCCTAGGAGATAGAGTATGCAGATGCACAAAAGGAGTAGAAACAGTGGGTACATTTTCAGTCGGTAACAAGGTTTCGAGCGGATGTACTTCTTCTAGATACCAGAAGCCTAAAACAATGACTATTGTAAAACCAATTAACATTATAAAAAAATAGCAGTACGTTTTCGGGCCCTAACAGTTTGTCCATTTTCACAGCCGGTCACATGTCCATTTATCAGTCCTGTACGAGTACTAGCGGTTGCAGGCATTGTAATCTTCAAACCAACACGTCAATTTTATTTAGCTGGTGACCCCCAGGCCGAGCAACTTCTTAGTCCTTCCACAAACCCTAGCCAACAGAATCCCCTTTTTCAAACAATAACTTGGGCCAAAAGCAAGCCCTTGATGATTTTTTTTTCTTCTTCTTCTCCGAATGCACAGCCGAACCGTGCCGTAAGTATATTTCCTTGGATGCAGATTATACCTCATTGTCCCTGGTTCTGATTGATCCGAGAACAACATGTCGTCACTTCCCGTTGGAAGCGACGTATCAAGAGCAAGTGAAGATGCAAGATCCGGAACAACAGCTTCCAGAAACAAAACCTTTGGAGAGTGTGGAGACAAAATGGCTGCTTCCCCAGGCCTCACGGGCTCAGAGAGAGCCTGCGATGCACTCTCAATGCTGTTTACTGCTTCGGGATTGTTGGTTGCAGTACTGGTGAGGGGTTCTGTTTCTTCTGTATTGTATGGCACTGGTTGTGGAATCCTCTTGACGTGCTTCGCGTGGATCCAATTTTTCCAGCCTGCAACCCGCACTGCAGTCTGTGTGACCAGCAGGACTTGGAAGGGGCCCCGCCACTGAGGTGCAAGGCAAGAGGATCGCTCAAATGACTTTGTCAAAACCCAGTCACCGGGCCGAATGCTATGACCTGGGCCCTCGTATCGTACAGATAAAGCCTCTCGCACTGGTGATAAATCAAATATAAGTTTTTAGTCAACTGGCTACAGTAATCTGAAAGAAGTACATTTTCAACATTTCTCAAAGAATGACATTTTGGAAGGTTCCAGATATTAACAGGTCTCCCCATTACCACCTCAAAGGGAGAGAGCCCAGTCTTAGTTTGAGGGGTTGTACACATGGATAACAACACGATCGGTAAGGCGTCCGGCCATTTTAGTTTGGTGCCGGCACACGTCTTAGCGAGCTTGTTCTTGATAATAATGCTGTTGTGTCTTTCTACTAACCCGGCACTCTGAGCGTGTCTGGCTGAATGGAACCGTTTGTTGATCTGTAATCCCGCGCATATCTGCAGAATTACAGCAGCGACAAAATGTGGACCATTGTCCGACCAGATGACTCTTGGTAGCCCGAACCTAGGAATATTCCTTTAACATAATTTTTTGCATCAGGAAGTAACCATTTCCCTTCAACTATGTCCACCCAACACCCATCATCATCGAGTTTCCCCAAGCCCTCAGCCCATTTCTTGGACTCTTCTAATGTGGCATCAGCTTGGATATCCCTTACAGAATCAACACCCTAATCCATTACAGGGGCATGTGCGGTCTCCCTTATCTGATTAGCGAAAGCGTTCCCTTTTCCTATATCATCTACAATCTTTTGATGTGCTGCACATTTTACGACAGCTAACTGAGTAGGGAGTGCAAGCGCTGAGAGCAGTTGTACTATTAGGGAGCCATGCTGGATCTTTGTACCATGTGAAGTTAAGAACCCTCTTTCTGACCAAAGTCTCCCAAAGTTGTGAACCACCCCAAAGGCATACTGACTGTCAGTGTATATATTCACAGTAAGCCCTACGGAAAGTTCACAAGCTCGGGTCAATGCTATAATCTCTGCGGCCTGCGTGGAATTATGCGTGATTCTCTTGGTTTCCACGACCGTGCTCAATGTAGTGATTGCATAAGCAGCTGTGGATGTACCATCCGGAAGTTTGAAGCAGGAGCCATCACAGAACAGCTCCCCTTGTGGATTGTTCAAAGGAGTATCTTTAGATCTATTCTACCCTTTGTCTCTAGTTCGGTAGTGTAAAGGCAGTCATGTGACTCTTCGTCACTGCAAGCAGTACCTTGCAAGAAAGGTAAGAGTTCAGCCAGATAAAGGACACAACACTTCTTAATTTGTATGTGTGGTGCAAACAAGATCAATTCATATCTCGTCAACCGTGCGAAAGTGAGGTGTTGCGTTTGAGTTATATTCAGTAGAACATCTACAGAGTGAGGTACCATCAGGGTCAAAGCATGGTCTAGGACCCTTCCCCCACACTGTTTTACAGACGCAGCAGCAGCAGTGACAGCTCGCAAACATCTTGGCAAAGCGCATGCTACAGGATCAAGAGCGGAAGAAAAGTAGCCGCACGGTCTATTCTTCCCTCCATGTTCCTGTGTTAATACAGCCAAAGCACATCCATCACATTCATGCACAAACAACACAAAGGCCTTTTCATAGTTTGGTGTGCCCAAAACCGGTGCCCAGCACAATGCAGTCTTGAGCAAATCAAATGCATGCTGGTGCTCCATGTTCCAGGGCAATGGCGAAGAAATGCCCTTCTTCGTCAGAGCCAACATCGGCTTAATCGTTAACAAAAAGTTGGGGATCCACTGCCTACAGTAAGAAGCCATACCTATCAAGGCTCTAACTTCTTTCTGTGTATTTGGGACAGACATGCTAGAAATTAGTTTTATCCGTTCAGGTGTCAATCTTCTTCCCTCCTTTCACAGGAGATAGTCTAAATAGGTGACCTCCTGGCAACAATATTGAAACTTTTTTAGTGAAGTTTTGTGACCATGTTTAGCCAGGTGAATAAGCAACAACACAGTGCCCTCCTTACAAGCACTTTCTGAGTCAGCAGCTAAAAGCAGGTCATCAACATATTGAAGCAGTGTACAGGTAGAGGGCAATTTAAGAGTATCAAGCTGTTCTTTCAAAGCCCTACTGTAGATGCTAGGACTTTCCGTGTAACCTTACGGTGCACGGGTAAAGGTGAACGAGCGTCCCCCTAAGGTGAACGTGAACAGGTATCTACTGCCCTTGTCTATAGGAATACTAAAGAAAGCATTCTTCAGATCCACAACACTAAAGTAAGTAGCTGAAGCCGGGATCATAGTCAATATTGTCGTCACATCAGACACAATTGGAAATTGTGGAGCGATGATCTTATTGATGGCACGTAAATCAATTATGAAACGAAAAGGAATTGCATTATCACCTTTTTTGTACACGGGCAAAATCGGACTATTGCACAAACTACCTGCAATCTCCTCAATCACCCCCCGATGCACAAAATCGGAGACAATGCATTTCAAAGCTTGCTCACCCTCGACTGAAATCTTATATTGTGGAATACGTGGCAGCTTAACTCCATGTTTCAAGACTATTCTAACAGGCTCGATCTGCAAAACGCCACTGTCATTGTCGTCAATTGCCCATAAACACTCCGGAACATTACTAAATTCCGGCGGTAAAGGTCTAGTCAAAAATTGAGAGACAGAAAGTTGCTGTGGTGAAATCATCAAACGCACTCCATCCGAAGAACAATGAATAACCGCATTTAATTCCTTCAACAGATTCAACCCCAGCAGATTCTCTCCACAATTCGAAGTCAAAAGGAATGGACAGTGGTCTGTAAACGGACCCAAAGGATAGGTACCGGTGAAGAAACCAGACAGACAACTGGTGTGCCAGAAAACCCTACAGAAACGTTAGTGTTCCCTGACAGTGGAATGTTTGGAACCCGAGAATGATCAATGGAACACTTCTGTGCCCCTGTATCTATCAAGAATAGTTGTTTCCTATTTCCCACTAACATTTCAACGTAGAGACCTTTCTGATTAACAGGAATAGGCATAGGTTCCAAACACTGCTTTGGGCAATCCTAGCGAAACAGAATATTGTACAAAGGAAGTTCTTCAGAGAGGTAAGCGGCAGAAGGATGATCAAATATGTTTCTAGTGTCCACACTCGGTGCCTGATTATCCTGCAAAAAAGGTTGCTGTGGATCCTGTGCAAACTGACCTCTACCAGGACCCTCTACACCCGGGCGACCTCTGGGTCACCTACCCATATTCCCAAATGTGTTATTCGGCCTTTGTCGAAGGACCGGGCATTGTGTACGCCAATGACCCTCTTGCCTACAATAGGCACACTGGTTAATGTTTACAGGACCCAAGGGCACATTTCCTTGTGGAACGTACTGACCTCTAATTTGTGAATTACCCCCTCTAGGGCCTCTAACAATTTGCTGTAATAATACCTTTGTCTTCAAATCACCTTTTCTCTTTTTGACTCTTTCCTTTTCATTATTGACACGATTCTCATAGTACTGAGCCATGTGCAGTACTTCTGATTGAGACTTCGCTTACCAAGCGCTCTCAGAAGACATAATTTGCGACTGGATGTCAGGCAATAATCCACACACAAATTTGTCTACGAATAACCTTTTCCCAGACTCTGTGCCTAAGTCTTGTCCACTGAAATCCGAGAATATCTGTTTCAACTGATTAAAGAACTCGGTAGCACCCTCAGACTTCCCTTGGACAAAGGCCGTAAGCTTGTCGCAAATAATTCTCTTTTCGGGAATTATAGTTTTCAATTTTGCAACAATTCTGTCAGGTAAAGTTAGTATCACCTGAGGCGGTCTCTCGCCAGCTGGTCTTTCTCCATCGAGTCTAATTATGTTAGCCCATGTATCTCCTAATCCTGCTACATCATCTATAGCCCTAACTTGTTTCCACAAATCTACGGGCAGGAGTACAGGAAATAACAAATCAATATCACTTAAAGTGAAAACTGAGGATTGCAGAACAGACTCTATTTCTTTATAGAACCCTGTCGGATTTTTTCTAATGTCGGGAATAGATTGTCTAATAGTGTTCACCTCCTGTTTCGAAAACGGGACGTGAACAAACTGTGACACATAATGTGCAGGAATTTCCACAGGAGCTGTACCCGCTACAACATTATCAGGGATCTCAACCTTTGGGACAAATGTCGGAGGAACCTCTCTCATAGGCAACTGAGAAGTAGGCAACTCCGAACGCTTACTAAGCAACAGAGCTAAATCGAGCGCTAAAGCAGCCGAAGAAGTGTCAAGTGAAAAAGCTCTCTTATAAATACTTAATAACTCTGTGGGACAACTAATCTTTCTTATTACACACTCATCCTGTAGTTACTCTACCACTATCTGTATCACTTTCCTCTGCATTTCTGGTGTATACTGACTATATGTGTCATATACTTCAACTGGAGTTATCGACGTGTCTGAGATCCATCTAATCGCGTCCTTCGTGCAAATTCGCATTTCCTCAGATATCGATTTACGACAAGGGAGGAATCACTTCTGTACACACATAATATCCAAACTATCTTCATCTTCGTCCTCATTCTGTAGCCTTTCCAACTCCTTTCTATTCTCAAATACCCTCTCAACATGCTCTTGTACTTTCTCCACAGTGTCTCCAGAGAATGCTAAGGTGTTCAGATCCCTCAATCCTTGTGGGAGATCTGTATTGTTTAATCTGTCCCACATTACACACAAGTGGATACCTAATCCCTCAATAAAAAACATTTTCTCAGGAAAATTATCCATATTAGAAAGTGTGGCAGAAACATTAGCTCGATCACCCCCCTCCATACAATGATTAGCCCACGCAATCAACTCACGTTTCTTCTCTGGAGGTACAGTGTTGCGAGTAACAACCCTCGATCCCGCTCCCTGACCTGCTACAAGCGGTGCAGGACCACTTGGAAGAGGGAGAGCAGGCAAGTTCAACGGAGGTACTATCACTGGTGCAATAGGAAAAAGTGGAGGAGCAGGTGGAGGAGCAGCAACAAAAGGAGGAAAAACGACTGGAGGAAGAGGAACAACAGGAGGAGCAGGAATAACAGCAGGAAGAGGCAAACCAGCAGGAAGAGGAACATACAGAAGTGGCGCAGTGGCACCAGGCCTTCGTTCATTTAACAATTTATCGATAGGTTCGTCGGAAACATGAAAGACTTTAGAAGGATAGATTCTGAATGCCAAGTGAGAAAGCCCTATCCATATTCCTAGCTGACTCAGACTGTTTATCTTGGTCATATAACAACGCTTTTTCGGCGTTCGTTTTATGACGGCGGGCATGTTTTTCCCTACTCTTAAGCTGCTGTAAAGCTTCTTTTTTCCAATTCTGTAATAGATCAAATGCTGCAGGTCTAGCCTTTTTCTTTAATATAATTGACTATAAGTACTCAATATGTGGGATTTCAAAACTACCATTGATCGGCCACTAAAGTTCGGAAGCATGTCTAGTTTGTCTGTGCCAAATATCATTAAACACTATACTACCAATGCCATGCTTACATTACACAGTACAAGCCGGCGACCCCTCCTGTGGTGCCGGACGGCTTAATTCCAAAGATTGTCTATCGCTGTGGAATAACGCCCTGAAGCAGGTAGACAATTTCCCAGGCATATCAGAATACTGGTGTTACTTGGTCAGTAATTGTATTTGCAGATACAATGCACCAAAACAAATGATCAGGATGCTTAAGAATCGGGTCACGACTCACCTGATCAATCCTAAGGAGGTCCGATCGGATTACAAAGTTCTTCTAACGAATTTTACCTTGTGTTTGGTGATTTCAGCAAAACTGCCCGCCTCGATATGTGGACCCTCGTCAAGATGCCGACTCGGACCGTGAGCTCACCGTCCAGGGATCGGGCCGTGCAGCGCTGATGAGGTGTCGCGTCTCATTCAGAAAGGGGCCCCTTTTTATTTATACTGTCCGATCACGGTCCGATAGCTTGCATCAACCTTCAACGAGCTGGCATCAATCTTGAGGGTCCCTATTCGGGCGCCATCTGTGAAATGAAAAAGAAGATATTGAGTACCCCAGAAGAAAATACACCAAACGTGGGTTACAAAGAAAGATACAAAGATCTTTATTCTATACTGAACAATTTCAAAGGACAAAGCAACAGATAGCTATCAGGCCCGCAGTACAACACAGCGAATGCCAGCCCTGTTCGGTGTGCTCAGTGAGTGGGATGTACATTAAAATAGTCGCACCTTTTATACAGTTTGAAACATGATCTCCAGCCCACCTGCAAGTTAATACATCACGGATCTAGGGTTCATGCCGAGTTCATACATTTATACATTTAGGGTTTACCATTAATACATTCACCAACAAGTTACAATGGCAACAGTGTGTTTTTTTTGGATTTCTCGTTCAGCCTTCTCATACATCTTTATACAATGCAGTTAAACAAGTGTTCACATTTCAGTATTTGAATATATTATGTTTAACATGTGATCGCGGATTAGCTTCGTTGGCATAGGTAATCCTCTATACACAGGTCAACGAAGGACAAGGTCGCAGTTCATGACCCCAACATGTGGCCTGCAGGCAAGTTACATATTAGCTTGTACACAGAGGTCAAGACAGCCATGTTACATTCGGAATGACACTGTCCACCATCTTGGAACACAGGGTGACTTTAGAGAGAGAATCTAAAATGGCGGATGGACCTAAAATGGCGGTTTACTCAGATCTAAGGTCAAGACCTTGTAATGCGGATTCTCTTTGCAAAGCAGCTTGGCTTAGGCCAATATACATATATTTATACTATATAGGAGGCACAATATGATTTCCCTTTCGACAGTATCTGAGCAGCCTTATATTACCACCACGGTGTGAGTCACAGTGTCTTCTCTTGTTTTTTCGTAGTGATATGGTGTAGGTGGAGCGGTCACCAACAAGGACCAGTGGTAATTAATACTGGACCCTCCAGCTCACCTCCCTTTCAGTCGACCCCTGCTCAGTGTGCTTCTTTTGCACTCTTAGAAATTAATCAGGAAACTCAAAGGTTGCAAAAAGACTGGGGCAGTTATTGGAGCATAACAAGGATGTGTGTCTGTATTACGAAAAATGTAACGTTTAACTACAGAATAAAGCCGTTTGTAGATGGTGCACAATCACAAACAAAGAGTTGGATTGAACCATAGATGAGGGACCAGTGATAGAATTCCCTGTGCAAAGAAAAAACAGGTGAATTGGGCATAAGGAATTAGTAAGGGAAGTGCTAGGTTAGTTGCACAGTAAATTCAAAGGGGGTGAATGTTATCATTTGCAGTCCCCAAAGGAGGATGGGGGTCAGTGATGCGGAAGCACCATAAAAGCCCCATATGATGTACAGTTTTGTATATGTGGGTAAATGATAATGTCGGGAAGGAAAGGTCTTGTTTCTTGTTGACTATTGCACCAAACACTGAATACGTGAATCATCTGTAGCATCATATACGCCTGAGTGTTTATTATTTTTCTTCACACCATAGCAGACATTGATAGGGTAATCCCCACCTATGCACTTAATGCCTGCTCTCGAAGGCTCTCCAAGGAGCAGGCACTATATGACTGCTGAGAAAGCACTTTAGGAAGCTCTCAAGGGCACTTGGTGAAGGCTACCCAGCCACCTTCTTTGGATCCAGCCAGTACCAGTATTCACCAGCAGACGTGCATATAGTGTCAGTTGCTCGATTCCCCACATCTGAGAAGGTGAACACCGGATGGCGCCAGATCAAGGACATGGACCCGGAAATAAGAGCATCATGTGACTGCTTGTAATGAACTGGAAATAGGAGAAAGACTCAGACCGGTACAAAGATGCCTATTGTTGTATCGAGGAGTAGGGTAGTTTAAATGGAAGTGATTTGTTCTAAAAGGGGTCTGCCCATAGGGGTATTCTAGGGGCAGGTGAGTTGGAGGGTGGGTGGGTTGGCTCAGGTGGATGGGCATGGTGGAATGCTGTCTGTTTATTGACTTGTAAGTCTAAATAAATGGGACCAGGTTTGTACATTCTGTACAAAGATTTGTAGTCCTTTTTCTTTACTTCAATACAACATACGCACATACACGCATACTTAAGACACACATTATTAGACATGTTCCTACATCACATGCTCTTTTCCCACAGGCTGTTACATCAAGTGCTCTTAGAGCATTTCTATGACACATGCCCTTATGACACACGCTCTTATACCTCACACTCTTACAACACACATACCTATGACACACACACACACTTGCAACACACACACTTATATGGTACATGCCCATCTGACACTCTTATGCCATATTCTCTTATGCCACACTCTTTTACACCACACACACTTATGGCATGCACTCGTACACCACACACTCTTACACCATACATTGGCACAAAGTACACTAATGCAACATGCACTGACATTGCATACACTAACTCCCCATATGCACATACTCCACATACCTGACGCTCATATGCCACACGCCCACATACCACACTGATAAGCCATAAACCCATATGTCATATACAGTACACCATGGTTATACATATGATATAGGCACTCCATCAAAAGTTAGGAGTTTAAATAAGGCATTTATTCACCTTCTCATAATAAGAGCTCCATACATGGAAAGTTTAGAGCCCTATTTGGCACACTTTTACACTTAGTATGAATCATACAAACACGAAATATGAAGTTATGAAAAACATGATTTATTTTTATTTTCTGACATGTTCTCAATTCTCATAATGTTAAGAACAAGCAAAAGCATAGGAATAAGCAAAACAATGGCAATGTATAGTGTCCTATATGAGCATACAAAGGTTACCAAAAGGGTCATTAACTTTACCCCGACATCTCTCCTTTTTTCACAGTACCTCATTACCTTTACCCAGCATCTCCACTACTAATCACGGCCCCTTATTACCCCAGTATCACCCATCCTTGTCACAGTTTCTCATTAGCAATGGATTCCTCAACTTCCTCGTCTGTCTGTCATCAACCCTTGCAACCCTCACCCTCGTCAGAGTCACTCATTACCCCAGCAACCCTCTTCATCGTCACAGTCCCTCATGTTTTCCACAAACCTCATCCGTGCTATAGACCCTCATTACCCCAGTAACCCTCATCCTCGCCTTTATTGAGATATTCTGCCCCGCCCAGTTGAATGGTTGTGTACAAAAAGTGTATGCTTTTCATTTAAGATTTGCTCTGCTTTTCAAAGGTGCTAAGTGGCCCGATATAGTCAGCTCCAGCTCTTCAGCTAACTATGCTTTGCAGTCTGGCACCAGTGTTGTTTTTCAAATTCGAGGATAGTATTTCCTGTCCCATCATATAAAGTGCTATTAGTTAAAAGGCCAGTATTTACTGAAGGTGTCACTCGTGACATGGAGGCGCTTCTCGCATCTGTCGCTTTAATACACATCACTGTGCTTTGCCATGATATCTCTATTGATATGTATGCAGGCTTGGGGGGTGTGGTGTGGGGGTGCCAGCGAAGTAAGTGGCATCCACATTATATTCTCAATGGTCTAGAGTATGTTATGCTGGCTATTAAATTGGTGGTAGGAATAATAATGATAAAAAAAAGCAATCATAACAATGTTTTTTACGTAATGAGTCATGACAGAATTCTTCTGCTTCTAAGCACTGCACTAATGAAGGTATTATTCACTAAAGCAGTGGTACTCAGTCTACCACAGAAAATGAAGCATAATGACATCCCTGCCTGGAGACCAGCCTGTGATATGCAGGTTGAACAGAGATCTCTGGAGTGAGCTCTAAGCATTGAGCTGTCTGACTGTGCTGCTTTTTGATCTAGTGGCCATTTAATATATAGCCTAGATTTACAGTAATTTTAGATGTACTTTTCATTAAAAAAAAACACTTTCATATGTCTCCTTTTGATCATTTCTAACATTCATAAGCCATATCAAAGACGAATTGAAGTAGTGCTATTGTTTATAATGTTTCTATCAAATGATTAAAATAATCATCAGCATCGTCCTGGTGAATAACAACAAGCTATCTGAAAATATGTACATTAGCCCACAAATGGTCCTGTGGGTAGACATTTTAGAACGACTATTTGCTAATCTGCAGCATCTGTTACAAATGAACAGATTCAAAGCCGAAGCCTGACATTGTTATGCTGAAAATACATCATGTCTGAAAGTAGATATAGGACCACATTGTGTCACTGAACTATGCAATAGATACTTCATTTTCAGTTATAGTGTCTATTGTATAGCGCTAAATTTAACACCTTTTGAGATTATTTGATAAGCTGTTTTGTGACCTCAATTAGAGGACATTGTAATAGTGTAGTTTGTTTAGCATTACGGTTTGAACAAGTACCTTTGTGATGAATGGTTAAGAAGGCCAGCATGGGAGCGCTAGAGAGCCTGCAGCCAAGATGGCCGAGTCTCTGTGAGCTCTGGGCAGGTCCTTGTACGAGGGTAGGCAGATCCACGACCCATCCAAGACCGCGTGAACACAAAAGTGTTTGAAGCCCTGCTGCGTTTCCCAGTAGTCGATGGCCCGAGTCTGGTGGCTAGAGATGCCCTAGAAGTGCGAGTATTAAGTGAAGACGCCACAGACGCGGGAGGCCAGGGGGCTCAGTGCAGCCTGCACGCGAGTGCCTGTGCGCGGCCCAGGAACCGCTGGCTGAGCAGTATATGCATCAGATGTAGGGCAGAGGGAGAGTGATCGTGTGCGAGCAGAGAGGCATCCCCTCCACTGGAGGTGAGGCGGCATCTCCAAATCAGCGGGAGGAAACCCGTGGCAGCTCCAAAAACTGGACCATCAAGCGGAGGAAAGGTGCTCTGGCAAAGAGAGGGTGGACGTCTGAATCCTGAGTCCCGTCTGACAGAGCAGGTGAGACGGGCCTATGTGACGGCAGAGGGACTGGGTGCCTGGATAGCTGGCGTGTAAGTCCTGAGCGAGAGAAGTGACAGCCCATCCCCAGTGAACACCGCCGGCTCAGGAAGGATGGGGGCACCGCGCGGAGCCTGTGCACAGCACCAGCTTGGTTCCCTTTCGAGTGCCGAGACGCGGACCGCTTTGGGGAAAATAAATAGTAAGTTACTGCAGCCGCCAGCAGCCGACCATTACTTATCTGCAACAGTGCTGCCGAACCCCCTCACCCCCGGGGGCAGTGGGAGATGAACGCTGTTGTTGGGGTGAGGCCGGGGACTATATAGTCGACACAACCACCATTAAAAGCTACTGTAACGGCCGCAATCCCCCCAGTGAACTCCCGGTAAGCAGTTGCCAGCCACGCGAAGCGCACAGGTGTTCGGCAGACCATAGCAGCTCCCAACGGCCCTGCGAGACGGATATGAGAAGGGCAACATGACTAACAGCACAAAGGCTAGGGTCCACGGCTTCCATATGACAGAAACTACTATCTCCCCAGTCACTTGCAGAACACGCCGCGAGGAGGCCCCAGACCCCACGGGCCACGTGAAATCCCTGCAGGCAGCGATGCTGCCCTGGATCCAGTTGGACGCGTGGGCATAACCCCAGAATCATACTGAGAAAGCTCTGGCAGAGCTAAGAATTGGGGGAAGAAGGAGTTAACCCGAAAGGCTGTCAGAGACATCACAGGGGGTCCCCCAAACCTGGGCACAACCGGGAAAAACACAGGAAGGACCTAGCGAACACCACACTGAACCGCCCTGATAGAATAAGGATCTGAAAGATACTAAAACAGTAGCGACTGGCGAACAGGGAAGGAGCCTGAAACAAGGGGCTACAACAACAGGTAGCCAAGCCCCCCTGGGACATACAACTGGTGCTGGGAGACCATGGGGGGGCAGCACCCAATCCCACACACAGTTCCGGGAACTAGCCAAATGAGGAACAGGAGCTTCACAGTGGCTACAGTAAAAGGGCTGGCACAGAACTGGTAACAGAACTGGTAACAGCCCATGCAGCATCTCCCAGAAGCACGACAACCGTGCCCGGGGACAAGTGAAACGAACCTCACAAAAGCTATATGGTGAAGGGAAACAAGCGGCAGTCACCCTTACCATTTACCAAAAAGGAAGGGAAGAACAAAGAAAGTAACAAGCTGATGGCCCCTCTAAAAGTTTCTGCAATGCCGTCCACTGAGCCCCAGGCAGTGATGACTGCTGGATCGAGCGGGGAACTCCAGTATCGGAGCTAACAAAGATGACAGAATGCAAGAACGCATAGATAAGGAAAGTAGCAGAACCTCCGAGGTCGAGAACAGGGTCAGTGCGCTTGAAGACACTAGCAATGAAACAACACAAGCAATCCGGGAACTGTGCAGGGAGGTGAAGACCACAGAGGCAAGAACGAAGACCTCGAGGCGAGGTCAAGAAGAAATAACATCAGAGTGGTTGGGATACCGGAGTCAATCCCGCAACAAAACATGGAAGTGTTCATGAAGAACTCTATTAAAGATGTACTACATGGGCCATCACTGTCCTCCCAGTTCCTGGTGGAGAGGGATCATCGGGTGTCACAGATCGCTCCGAGACCGGTACAAAATCCTCGCCCGATGATCGCGCAAGTTCTGAATAATCGGGACTGAGATTCCATACTACGGAGAGTGAGTGTAACGCTCACCTGATTCCCGTAGAGGCGCCGGTCTTGACTGGGCGTATACCGTATCTTCAAAGGTGATGTGTAACACACGGCTGGCTCTTTGGGCTGGACCTCTGTGCACTGTATGTTTGACTCGAAGGGTAAGATGTCTGCAGATAGAAAATATGGGATTAATGAACTGGGTTATTGAATGTCTCTCTCTTCTTCCCTTTCTCTTCTCCTGTAGAACCCCGAAGGTTAACGCTCTCACCTTAGGTAAGTGAACGCCGTGCTCTCCATCTGCCTCGGGGCAGGGTGCTGTAACCAGTTTCTTCACTGGATAAGGGGAGCAGGCCTCTTGACTTCAGAGGACTGCTGTCCGTCGTTTACTGCACGAACGGTAAGTTTCGAGTAATTCTAATGTCTTTAAAGTCTTTAGTAATGATGTCTCTTGTTTTGCAGGGTTCCGGCGATGGTGGATGATGGGCTGAAGTGAGTTGAAGATGGAGCCTGTGTGATGAATAGAAGCGCCTGGAAGCACGTAAGTAAGCGCTTGTTGCCTGCTTCACGATGCGCTCTAACTGTCTTTTTATTTTGCAGGTACAAGTTCGGAGCGGCTGCAGGGTGCCGGAATACCCACTGGGTTAGATGTGGAAAGGAGTAATGGCACGTGAGTATTAAAGTTCCCCAATGTCTTTAAACGCACCTTGTTTTGTCTTTCAGATGCGGGATGCAGCGCCGAAGGCCTCCGGAGCGTGCGGAGAGTTGGTAAGCTTTTGTCTTTCAGATGCCGGAATGCAGTGTGAAGACCTGAGCGCACGAAGAGTAGGTAAGCCTTTGTCTTTCAGAATGCAGTGCGAGGCGTTGGTGACAGCCGATGGCCCAGGTAAGTGAAGAGCTGTCACTGAAGACCGTAATGCTAACCTGTTCTTTCTTGTCTTTATAGGTGTTGCTGAAGACTGGATTCAGGATGGTAAGCCTTTTTCCTTAGGCCCAGGATCAGATGCAGAAGACACGATGAGCGTTCTGCTGCAGAGGATGCAGAATAATGCAAAGCAAGATTCATCCATCGGGTGTGGTTTAAATAGCCTCCTGTAGTGCTTAGGTGTCTCCTTCCACAGCCACGCCTAGGTAAGAAAAGAGTTCCTGCTTTCCAGAAGAGTTCCAGTGTTCTGAACCTAGGGAGTGGCTCCTGCCCCACCCAACAGGAAAAGTAGTTCCAAACAGAAGAGGATCAGAGGCTCAACTGGCAGGCAAGTAAGCAGCATGGTCTGCTGCAGGTAAGTCCACCCAAGCATTATGAGCCCGGCGCTTCCAGCGCTGGGACTGGGCATATTTATGAGCCTGGTGCCACTGGCGCCAGGACTGGGTCCAAAAGGTCCCAATTGGGACTGGTTGGCACTCGGAACCTGGGTTATGAATCTGCTTCCAAGGGAGTTGGGAAAACCCTGACCTTTTGGAAGCAGAGATCATGACAGTACCCCCCCCCCTCAAGGCCCCTCCCAAACCAGGCTTCTCCGGGGGTTTTGGCTTGTCAGGAAATGTTCGGTGAAATCTTTTGATTAGGCGAGGAGCGTGGACATATTCAGCAGGTTCCCAGGATCTCTCTTGGGGGCCGTAGCCATTCCAGTCAATTAGGTAAAATAGTTTAGATTTGGAGATCTTGGAGTCCAGAATGCTTTTGACTTCAAACTCGAGTTCCCCATCAACTAAGATAGGTTTTGGAGATTTAGTTAGTCGGGTTTGAGGTTGCACAGGTTTTAATAGAGAGACGTGGAAGACCGGATGTATCTTCATGTGCGGGGGCAAGTCCAACTTGACCGCTACTGGGTTTACTATGGTAGTGATGGATTAGGGACCAAGGTATCTTGGGTTGAATGTGCGTGGCCCTTTTAGAGGTAGATATTTGGTGGATAACCAGACTTGATCCCCTACTTGATATTGAGGGGCTTCCTTCCGATGTTGATCTGCTCCTTTCTTGTATTGTTCTTTAGCCCTTTGAAGGTGAGAAACAGCTTCCTTAAAGGCTTGGGTGATTGTAGAATGCAGGTAGTCTACTGCTGGTGTTTCAAGATCTTGGAGGGGATCCAACTCCGAGGTTCGAGGGTGACTGCCGTACAAAAGAAAAAACGGGGTTTTCCCAGTTCCCGAATGGACAGAGTTACTGTAGGCATATTCGGCTATCCAAAGGATGTCTTTCCAAGTTTTTTCAGTTTGTTGCAGCATGCAGCGTAAATACTGTTCCAGAGTTTGATTGGTCCTCTCGGTTTGTCCGTCGGTCTGAGGGTGGTGACTGGTCGATAGTCCCACATCAATTTGAGCCGACCGACAGCAACTTCGCCAAAAATGAGAAATAAATTGACTACCTCGATCCGAAATTAGAACCGAAGGAAAACCGTGCAGTCGGACGATGTTTTCGAGAAATTCTCGGGCCAGAGTTGCTGCTGTTGGCAAGCCTTTGAGCGGAATGAAATGCGCCATCTTGGAGAATAAGTCCACGATTACTAGAATCGTATTGTATCCGGAGCATGGAGGTAGATCGGTGATGAAGTCCATAGAAAGCGTATGCCAAGGGCGAGGTGGGATGTCAATAGGGCGTAAGAGGCCTGCTGGTCTTTCCTTTTGACTCTTGTTTTGGGCGCATACTCCACAGGACATTATAAAGTCTCTGATATCTTTTTTTCCAAGACGGCCACCAGAAGTAGCGCTTGATCTTTTCTGAGGTCTTGGCTATACCGGGATGTCCTTCCATTAAAGAATCGTGATAACAAGAGATTACTTCTTTCTGTAAATCTGTGCTGGGTAGGTATAATCGTTCTTGGAAATACAATAAGTTGTCCTTTACTGCAAAGTCCTTTCCTTGCAGATGCCAATTCTGTATGTCTGCTGGAGTTACAAGTTGCCTGGCTTTATCCTTAACTTCCTCTATGGATTGTGTGGCGATTACACCCAGAATTCTTTGTTCGGGAATGATTGGTACAGGTTTAGGGTTGATCAAGTGTTCTTCCACTCCCATCTGAGAAAGGGCATCAGCTTTACCGTTTTTTGTACCAGGTCGATAGGTAATTATGAAGTCAAACTCGGCAAAGAATAATGCCCAACGGAGTTGTCTAGAGGATTGGGCTTTTGCGGTTTTCAAATATTGCAGGTTTCGGTGATCCGTAATCACAGTAACGGTGTGTCGGGCCCCCAGCAGATAATGCCGCCAAGCCTTAAAGGCAGACTTGATAGCCAGAAGTTCCTTGTCAGTAATCGTGTAATTGATTTCAGGAGGCGAGAATTTGCGGGACCAAAATGCTACGGGATGCAACTGATTGGTTACGGGGTCCTTTTGTGATAGAACTGCCCCCATGGCAAGGCTTGAAGCATCAGTTTCCACGATGTAGGGGAGTTCGGGGCGAGGGTGTTTTAAGATTGGTGCAGAGATAAATTTAGTCTTCAAATCCTGGAAAGCTTGTTCCGCCTCGGTAGACCATTCAAAACGTTTGTTTTTCTTTAACAAGGCAGTGATGGGCTGGACTATTCGAGAGAATTCGGGGATAAACCTGCGGTAAAAGTTAGCGAAGCCTAACATGCTTTGCACACCTTTTACGGAGGATGGTGATGGCCATTTGAGAACTGCATCGACCTTCTTTGAATCCATACGCACTCCGCCAGGTGATAATATGAATCCCAAGAATTCAACTTCAGTCACGTTGAAAACACATTTTTCCAATTTAGCGAAAAGGTTGTGTTGACGCAATCTTTCGAGGACCATTTTCACGTGTTTCCGATGTTCAGATTCCGATGAAGAATAAACGAGGATGTCGTCAATGTAAACAACAACACACACATCTATGAGCTCTCTGAGGACATCGTTCATAAAATATTGAAAGGCGGCCGGGGCATTGCAAAGTCCGAAGGGCATGACCTGATATTCAAATAGCCCATACTTGGTGCGGAAGGCCGTCTTCCATTCATCGCCCTCTTTTACTCGTACCAAGTGGTAAGCTCCTCTAAGATCCAGCTTTGTATATATGCATGCTTTTCTGACTTGGTCCAGGAGTTCAGGGATCAATGGTAACGGATATCTATTCTTAACGGTGATCTGGTTCAGGGAGCGATAATCTATACAAGTTCTAAGGTCTCCTTCCTTTTTTGGAACGAAGAACAAAGCTGAAGAAGCAGGGGACTTGGAAGGACGAATAAACCCATTTGCCAGGTATTGATCCAGGTATTGTCGAAGGTGAGGTTCTCAGGCTCGGTGAGGGCATAAATTCTACTACAAGGAGGAGTAGATCCAGGTATCAGGTCTATCTGGCAGTCATAAGACCTATGAGGAGGTAGAGAGTTAGCCTGATCCTTCCGGAAAACATCTTGGTATTCTAGGTATTCGGGAGGTAACTGGGGAGTCTCTGAAGAAATTGCTGCCAGTGCAACACCAGGTGGAGGGTGACAAGTAGAGACACATTCTGGAAACTGGACCGTTCTTGCTCGCCAATCGATCAGAGGATTGTGTTTCTCTAACCAAGGTATTCCTAGAATAATCTGAAACTGAGGGGCCTTGATCACATCGAACACGATCTTCTCATGGTGTCCATCTTGACTTATTAGCGTCACTTCTTGAGTGGTATGCGTTACTGGCCCGGAGGCTATCTCCGTACCATCCACCGTAGTAATGACGTCCTTTACAGCCTTGGGACAAAGAGTTAGATTCATCCTCAAAACCATTTCATGATCCACATAATTGCCGATGGCACCGCTGTCGACGTAAGCTTCAATTGCATGTAATCGATCCGGATTATCAGGGCTAATGAGGACCATAGGTATCACGAAATGCGAGGTCACGGAACTGGTTTTCACGCTCGGCAAGAGGACCTCTATTCTTGTCGGGCGAGGTCGTTTCCCTGCTCAGAGTTTGTAACTTTGGTAACTGCAGCTCCTACTGCCTTCTTAGCAGGTTTCACCAGACAGTCTCGAAGAAAGTGCCCTGAGTTTCCGCAATAGAGGCATAATTGCAACTGTTTTCTCCTTTCCCGCTCCTTTTGTGTTAGAGGACCTTTCAGATCCCCTATTTGCATGGGTTCCCCGGAGTCTACTCCTTTGGAAGGAGTTGGCGGTTTGGAAAATACTCGAGCATCAAACTTGGAATGATCGGCCTTCCTGTTCTGCAGTCTGTGATCTATTTGAACGACTAAGTCTATGTAGTCCGAACAATCTTGTGGGGGATTCACTACTTGGGCTAACACATCTTTGAGCTCTCCACGTAGACCTCTATAAAACAGCGTAATCCTTTTGTCCTCAGGCCATTGAGTTTCCACTATCAGTCTGTTGAAAGACGCAATATAAGCCAAAAGGTCTTGATTACCTTGTCGCAACGAAAGAAGCTCATTGTCCAAGGCCTGCCCCTGTGAATGTCTTGCGAACAGTTTTTCCATACTGAGCTGAAAAGCTTGAAAATCATGGAGGACCGGATCATCTTGATTTACTAGAGGGATCGACCAGTCTGCCGCATTGCCACTAAGGTACGAAAGCACGAAAGCTACTTTAGCTTGATCAGTTGGAAAGGCTGCTGGCCGGCATAAGAAATGCAACCGGCACTGATTGATAAATACTGCAAACCTCTTTGGGGAACCAGAAAATCGTTCGGGCGGAGCCAGAGGTACATTCCGAGGTAGGTTGATCTGCACTGGATTCATAGAGGATGTAGAAGGAAGATTTCCTCCAGATGCGGGTAACGGGGTCTGTCCGGCTTGTGACTGTAGCAATTGTCTAGCGAGATCATCTGTTCGCTCCTTGGAAATAATCAGTTCCCTTCTTAGAGCGTTCGTTTCCTGACGGGCTGCATGCACTTCTGCCCTTAGTTCCCCAAGTAACTGGGCTAGTTGGTCGGTATCCGAGGTTTCCATAGCGCCTGGATGGGAGTTTTGTGGTAGGCTTTGCATTCTGTAACGCTCACCTGATTCCGGTAGAGGCGCCGGTCTTGACTGGGCGTATACCGTATCTTCAAAGGTGATGTGTAACACACGGCTGGCTCTTTGGGCTGGACCTCTGTGCACTGTATGTTTGACTCGAAGGGTAAGATGTCTGCAGATAGAAAATATGGGATTAATGAACTGGGTTATTGAATGTCTCTCTCTTCTTCCCTTTCTCTTCTCCTGTAGAACCCCGAAGGTTAACGCTCTCACCTTAGGTAAGTGAACGCCGTGCTCGCCATCTGCCTCGGGGCAGGGTGCTGTAACCAGTTTCTTCACTGGATAAGGGGAGCAGGCCTCTTGACTTCAGAGGACTGCTGTCCGTCGTTTACTGCACGAACGGTAAGTTTCGAGTAATTCTAATGTCTTTAAGGTCTTTAGTAATGATGTCTCTTGTTTTGCAGGGTTCCGGCGATGGTGGATGACGGGCTGAAGTGAGTTGAAGATGGAGCCTGTGTGATGAATAGAAGCGCCTGGAAGCACGTAAGTAAGCGCTTGTTGCCTGCTTCACGATGCGCTCTAACTGTCTTTTTATTTTGCAGGTACAAGTTCGGAGCGGCTGCAGGGTGCCGGAATACCCACTGGGTTAGATGTGGAAAGGAGTAATGGCACGTGAGTATTAAAGTTCCCCAATGTCTTTAAACACACCTTGTTTTGTCTTTCAGATGCGGGATGCAGCGCCGAAGGCCTCCGAAGCGTGCGAAGAGTTGGTAAGCTTTTGTCTTTCAGATGCCGGAATGCAGTGTGAAGACCTGAGCGCACGAAGAGTAGGTAAGCCTTTGTCTATCAGAATGCAGCGCGAGGCGTTGGTGACAGCCGATGGCCCAGGTAAGTGAAGAGCTGTCACTGAAGACCGTAATGCTAACCTGTTCTTTCTTGTCTTTATAGGTGTTGGTGAAGACTGGATTCAGGATGGTAAGCCTTTTTCCTTAGGCCCAGGATCAGATGCAGAAGACACGATGAGCGTTCTGCTGCAGAGGATGCAGAATAATGCAAAGCAAGATTCATCCATCGGGTGTGGTTTAAATAGCCTCCTGTAGTGCTTAGGTGTCTCCTTCTACAGCCACGCCTAGGTAAGAAAAGAGTTCCTGCTTTCCAGAAGAGTTCCAGTGTTCTGAACCTAGGGAGTGGCTCCTGCCCCACCCAACAGGAAAAGTAGTTCCAAACAGAAGAGGATCAGAGGCTCAACTGGCAGGCAAGTAAGCAGCATGGTCTGCTGCAGGTAAGTCCACCCAAGCATTATGAGCCCGGCGCTTCCAGCGCTGGGACTGGGCATATTTATGAGCCTGGTGCCACTGGCGCCAGGACTGGGTCCAAAAGGTCCCAATTGGGACTGGTTGGCACTCGGAACCTGGGTTATGAATCTGCTTCCAAGGGAGTTGGGAAAACCCTGACCTTTTGGAAGCAGAGATCATGACAGTGAGAGAACTTGGGGACCTCACTTATGAGAATGCCTATTTGTCCTTTTACCCAGACTTCACCCTGGTGATCCAAAAAGCCTGCATGTCTTTTCCTGGCGGTGAAGAGAGTGATCTGAGATCGAGCGGTAGAATATTCAATGCAATACCCCACCAAATTAAGGGTTCAGAATAATAGGCAGACCCACTTCTTCACTGACCCCGGGGCCGTACATGATTTCATTGACTCCTTGCCGAAGTGACCTGCAGGACCACACAAAGAGCGTATTTGGAACAGGACAACAATTGGGCATTTCTCCCGAGACCTTATGACTCTTGATCAGACTGGTGGCTGGTCGAACAGATGCTATAAGCGGGGAATCCCTGATGGGTATTGATATACTTATGCTGGAAATGTAATGAATCGGTCTGACTGCGTTTGTAAGAAATGTTATGCTTCAGGTCCTGGAGGTCACTTGGGCGGTGGTGTCGTGCATGCCTGGTCCGTAGCCCATGGTAAAGTGGTTGTTGAGGAATTTCATGGGGGGGTTCCAGTCACTGCAGGTTGGGGGTGGGCAGTGTGGGTGGGGTGTAGTAGTGATGGAATCCATTGGGGTAGGGGGTGTTTAGTTTCTGGGGTTGTTGGTTTAAGTTAGTCCAAAATGATTCACATCTCACGGAACTGGCCAAAAGCCTGATCTCTGGTTGGTTGAGCAGGTGGGGGGGGGGGGGGGGGTGCCTTTATATTCAGCCCTCATCCCAGTAATGGCGAATACATTAATCAGTTGGAATGTACAGGGACTTAACAACCCGCTTAAGGCTCGCAAGGTGGTGCAATATTGTGAGAAGCATGGGGCCAGGATAGTTATGCTTCAGGAAACCCACCTCATAGAGAAAGGAAATTAGGGAGTTGCCAGAAGTTGAGGAAACTGCAAATACTATACCACATACTCAGCATACTCGGCGGGGGTGATGGCATTGGTGCACAAGTCACTGGGGTTCCACACAACTGACACTGTAATTGATCCACAAGGGAGATACATTATTGTCTCGGGGTGCCTTGGAACTGCGATGCTTGCATTTGTTCACATATATGGTCCAAACGTGGAACACCCTGAGTTTTTTAACAGTATGGTAAGGCATTGTCAAAAATACACACTAACATTGAGTGGGTGGGAGATCTCAACGTGATACTAGACCCAAGGAAAGCTAGAACTACGGGGGGGTGGAGATGACGCTCCAGGGCAGTGGAAGCGACTCTGAGCGGCATGAGCATGCTAGAATTGGAGGATGTCTGGAGGCTAAGACCTGAAGGGGAGGAATTTTCACACCACTCAACGGCTCACAATATGTCGTCTCGGCTAGATTATATCCTTGCCTGCCCTTACCTTGTCACCGGACAGAGGACTGTGTACTGCTCCCGAGAACACTTTCCGACCACTCCCCAGTGTTGTGGTCCTTGCATCTGGACCTGGCAGCGCCTCACTCTTATTGTAGGGTCAACCCTGCGGCATTGTCAGATGTAGAGTTCAGGGGCAAGGTTCACAGCCGGGTCAAGAACTAGTTTCGCGAGAACCTAGGCACAGTACCGGGGCTGGGTACTCTGTGGGAGGCGTTCAAGGTGGTGCTTTGCGGAGGGTGTATGCCCCTAGACCTGGGAGTGTTAAAACTGATACAGAGGCAGTTAAATGACACTGAGTTTGAAGTCAAAAGGTGCGAAAGGGAGGCAGACAAGGGAGACGCACTGTGTGCACTCGCTAAGCTAAGGGAAGAACTGGACCGCTTCAACACTCTGGCTGAACGGGAAGTGAAATATCTAGCCCAACTGGCAATGGCCCTCAAGTATGGGGAGGAGGGTAGACCGGGCAGACATCTAGTGGCAAAGGTGAGGCATGAAAGAGGCTATAGGGAGATAACGGCTGTGAAAACGGTAGAAGGGGAGGTGGTTGTGTAGCCAAGTGCGATTCCAGAAGCATTCCGACACTACTATGAGACCCTGTATGCCTCCCGGTGCACACTGCCGAAGGCAGAGCTCGAAAAGCACTTTAATACAGCAGCTTTACCAAAACTTAGCTGCGAAGCAATAGAGGCCCTAGCAATGCCCGTCACGGCTGAAGAGAGACTATGCGCGATACGTGCTTTGCCATCCTACAGAACGCCGGGCACAGACAGGATTACTGCTGAGTTCTACAAGGAGTGGGGCCCAGAGGTAGCTCAGCATATGCTGGTGATGTGGGAGGAAGAGCTGACAGTGGGGCACCTCCCCCCACGATGCGTGAGGCAGTGATAACACTAATCCTTAAGCCTGGAAAAGACCCTCGTATCGCCAGATATCCCTGTTGAATCTTGATACAAAAATATTTGCCAAAATGTTGGTGGACCGACTGCTCCCACACGTCACACATATCATTCATATGGACCAATCTGGGTTCATCCCAGGGAGGTCGACCTCCTTGACCCTCCAGCGACTGTTCGCAATATTCGCCCAGATTGATCCTAAAACAACATGGCCAGCATGGTAACAGCAGTCAAGCAGTCTCTAGGACGATGTGGATGCCTCGCCAGCTCGGCATGAGCTAATGTGTTACAAAGCACCTCGCAGAGTGAACTGAGAAAAAAGCAGCTCAGTGAGATCAATCAGGGCAGTCTCAAGGACCTTGTGGACTCAACACCAGCTTACAGTGAGCTAACATAGCACTGCATTACACAACACCTCCCAGAACGAAGCACAGTGAAGCGGCAGGGCGGTGGCAGTCAGGGCAATCAGTGCTGCTGAGGCTGGAGAGGCCCCGTTTCAGAGGGCAGATCAGCTTCTGGGTGGCAGAGCAGCTCTCGAAGAAGCTCTGGTTACATATGGTAATTTCCATGACGCTGTAATGTTCAATCTTTAAAGAACCCCAAGGCTAGAAGGTTTGAGGGGTTTTGCGAGATCAGGAAGAGAATGTAGATAAGGACACGTGGCAAAGGAGCTATATACTTATGTATTATGCACCCTAGTCTGCCTCAAAAGGCAACTTCCATTCTATAGTTGACACTATAAACATCTTATGTTATTCAGCTACCTGTGATAAGCTTCAGCAACCCAAAGGAGCCACTGCATACCACCAGGGAGTGAGACGAAGGGAACACTCATACCAAGGGGCGCTGGGTATTGGAAATGAGTGGGTATGAATGCTGAACAAGCTGAAAACTGTTATAAGTACTATGGAAGGCCAACGCCAGTATATTTGAATACCAAACAAGCTGCAAGCAATTACTAGTGTTTTTGAAAGTTGAAACATGTAGCATTGAGTAACAAAGTGACTGAACGACATTAAGAGTGTAGTTGGAAACGGTATAGAACAAAAGCAAGTGATGAGCACTTATGAAGGACATACAAGCAAGGTGAATGGGAATTACCACAGAATGATATGTGTGAGCCACAAATGGTGGCCAAGTTAAAAGATTGCTAAGAAAGATATGAGATGTGAAACTGAGCACTGGCAAAACAGAAAAGAATCCAAGTAACTACAGGTTAAGAGAGAATAAATATGTATCGGCAAAAGCCAAAGGAATACAGAAAGAATACTGAACTGTACAGGGGGTATCGGTTGCATGACCTGTAATGGGTGGACCGTGTGGTCTGACAACTGCACCTAGACCGAGTAAACCTTACTTGGAAAAACCCAAGGAAAGCAAAGGTAAAGAAGTTTATGTTTTGCAACAATCAAGTGCACAGGGGTATAGGCTGTGTTACATGTAATCGGTGGACCGTGTGGCCCAACAACTGCGCCTAGACTGAATGACCCCACTTGGAAAGAGTCAAGGAACTAAATGTAAACAAGTTGGTGTTTTGCAACAGTTGTTGAAGTGAGTTGTAAATGAAGAAACATAGCCATTTATGTGCACTATTGAAAAACCTGGATGAACAAAATTTGAACTGGGATTGTTTTGAAAGCTGAAAATTTGAACTGGTGTTGGTTTCTAAAGTTGGAAGAGTTGAACTCTTGGGGAAGGGAACCCTGAGAATGTAACCGGAGAAATGTCTGGATGACCAAGAAGGTTTGTATTGCGATTTTTTTTTTATTTTTTCCTTATTTTATTTTCCAAGTTGAAAGATTTATACTCTTGGGGATGGTGACCCCGGGACATTGGGAGCTGGAGTGAACTCCTAAAGAAGAGAAACCAGAGACTTTGTGAAGTGTGGAGAACTTTTGGGGTAGGGTATCCTAAGACTTTATGAACTGCATTCAACTCTTGGAGCTAAGAACCCCAAGGCAGTTTTGGAACTGTTCTGAACATGAGGAAAAGGAAGTGGAGTATAGGCCAAGAGATGGAAGAAGCCTTGAACTTTATTTTTGAACACTATTCCTTATGCTGCTGATATCCCTACACATTATATAGAGGTAGTTGTGAGGGCAAGTATAGGTTGTGGACACAGACAGACGTTTGATTTGAATTTACTGACGCAGACTATCCTTAGTTTTCTTTAGGTAGGAAAATCCCACCTTAGTATAGGGCAAGGCCTTAATCCATCCTGACATTTAAGAAAAATAAAGCTTTCGATTACAAAGTTGAATCTGTTGTCTGTGTGTTACTTCATGAAGCCTTCACAGTGTGTACATACAGACTAGATTAAAGGTTTTACTGAGGGCTCTTATCGTGCGTGGATCCCGCTGATCTATAAGACCTCTAAGATATGACACATTAACACATGATTCTTGGAGCAGTGGAGAATTAAGATACAGTTTGGATGTGTAATTCTATTATTCCCATACCTAATTTAAGAGACCAGTGGCAGGATTAGGTTTTGCATGGATCTGATGTTTACAAGCCTGTGGTTCTGCTTCGACCGATGGACTGGGAACACTTGTAGCAGCGTCAGAGACCGGGGCAGGCATAGTTCTGCTTTGAACTTATTGTGTTTTGCTTAGAATTTACTTTTTCTTTTATTCACACAATTTTCTTTTTTACATGTAGAGTAGCACACATTATATTTAGTAGTTTTATGTGGCTTTTAAATTGTATTTGAAATAGTCTTTTAGCAGTTGTAATTCTTATAAATGGTTTTTATTCTTGGCAATCGTTTGTGGCACTGTCAAACAGAAAAGCTAGAACTTTTCTATCCTTTGGTCTGATCTCTAAAAGGTCTGTGGCCATTACAGCACACATCAAAGAGGACAATGATCGGATAGCTGAGGCTGAGAAAATCATTTGAAATATGAAATATTTGAAATGATTAGCAGAAGCACTCTTCCAGCCACAAACGCAAGCTCGGAACAGGAAAGGAGAATGGAGGCAATAGCTCCATTCTTCAATAATTGGAACCACACATGCCCCAGAAGCGAAATTGTCCAACATGAAGCAGAGTGACTTGATGTTTGTATCATTTACAACTCAAGGAGAAGAGGGGCAGAGGTGGATACTCTTGTGAAATGCAAGCAGACAAGAAAGAATCGCAAGTGGTTGGGATTAATTTAGAATTCCCACCAGAAATTCATCACCATCATCAGGCCCTTCTATCAGTGCCAATAGATGCAGAATCTGCTAATAGCCCAAGTGGGACGTTTTTGGTCAATTAGCTATCCAAAACGCAACATGTTATGTACTCTGCCTGAGAATAATGCAGGTCATGACATTTTGGATAATTCTACATTGCCTACATCAGAAATTATGAATGAACAGAATTTATATGATGGCTTGCAGGCTCCACCTGGGGATTTGAATTCTTATTTCTGGCCTTACATATTTCTAAGCCTCCAACTCACTCTAGAGGTACTGCAAACTTTGATGATTTCAATAGTTGCTTAATGTGTAATTGTCATTCATTTCCAAATCAATTTAAGGTCCTAATGTGAAAGATCGGAGACCAAAAGGAGGCAATGGCCTCTCTAAAAACACATTTGATTTACATTAAAGTGGCATAGAATGGTCTTAAACCAACTATAACAGACACACTGCCAACCTCTAATATCAGTTTTTTTTAAAGGTGGCTGTTCTCTAAACTACTGAGGATTTTTAAAAAAACAGCAGGATTTAGGAGCTGGGCTTAAAAACAGAAGAGTGGCAGCACAAATGCCAATGGTGCCTTGTCATGATGATATGACAGCGATACCTCACCCACACCAGTGGTCAATCATTAGAACTACCTGTTTCACACTATAACAATCCCAACAAAATAACCATGCTCCACTTTCCACTGCATGACTTGAATTAGGTAACAAGTCTTCAAAATAATTCTAGGAATTTTCTACACAAACAACTATGTGAAAAGGAGACAACAAACCAATGCACTGAGTTACGACTACTGAATAAAATCTCCTTCTGCCTTCAAAAAATTCCAATGCTTTTCTGCAAATGCACGTGGACTTACCACAACCAGATGATGCACCCAGTTATAGACCCTTACTATAATATCCTCAAGCCTGCAAAACATATCCTGATTACAAGATATTTCTGCTGGAAATACTGGCAAACAGAATCACTGTTATTGCAATCGGTAAACATATGGTAACTTGAAAGGTCTGCTTAGTCATGCCAAGTATTCAGTTATTCCCCATTTTGGAGTCTTGTAGGACTCCATAGGGATCTGCCATATTACTGTATACAATATAACTGCATGCAGTGATATTGAGTGTATTAATGCTTTTGTGTGAAGTTAATACCACCACACATTTTCAGGTGCAAATTAAGAGTTTTGGTAACGAAAGATGCAGTTTGGTACAGCAGTAAAACATGAAGTATTCAGGAATCCTAAATGTTTTATCACTAACACCAAACTTATAATCAGCTCTAAGACTTTTCTATGCAAGCAACACGTTTGTGGATTGGCCACACTAAAAAAACAGAGCAGTGAATGCACTCTCTTGTGTAGAAAGATTCCTAAGACTTTCCATTTGCAAAAAGATTTCTAAGGGCTTCAGTCTGAGTTTGGCGGTAATTTGCTGGTAGTTCTGCTGAAATATCACCAAAATCATTTACCACCACTTGGTCCCCTGGCTTTACCACAGGATTACAAGGTGAGGCAGTGTTAGCCCCCATTTTTGGAGTCCATAGGACTCCATGGGGTATTTGGTGGAATGACTGCAAGAAGGTGGTAATTCTACTTTGGTAATTCTGCTGATCTTTGACTTTAAAGTGGAGGATTTATCTCCAGGATGATGCTGGAGGTAAGTCCTCCACTTCAAGGTCAAACTCTGGATTTGGTGGAGCGGTTAAAACTGAAGTAATTCTGTTACTGCAGTGGCAGTAATGAAATTACCACCACGTTTTTACCACTCGGAATGAGGCCCAAAGAGTTTTATACACAAGCAACAAGTCAGGCAAAGATGGCACATTCAGTTACATACACAATGTATTCTTCACCAATACATTATTGGTGCCTCCTCAGGATTTGCTGTTTACAGATTTGCATGAGCTGTATACTGAAGTCAGTTGTGAGCACCTGAAGCTGTTGCAAATGAAATGTTAAGTAGCATGGACGTTACTTAACTCCAGACACTGTCAAAAACGATTGTAGGACATGGACTGGCAAATGACTTTGTCAAGCAATTGCGAAGTACAAGTTATATAAGCAGTTTTCTTTGTAAAGTGCTCCTCACCTCCATATTTAATGACATTTCCAAATTCTAAATGGAATGCAGGGAGCAATTGATTACTAACTAATGGGATTGCCCATCCAAAGAATAAGGAAACTGCTAATTTTCCTGTATGTCGACGTTTGTATGAACACTGGCTCTGTAGAATCCTCGTACCACCTTTTTACTTGTTGTCCAGACCTTCAGGGACCTTGTATGTCTTTTTTGTTTTTTATTTGAAATGTTATTGATTTTAAACATACCAAGAAGAAACAAAAACAGCATCATTTCCAACCCAGCACATACACCATAATCCCATTGCTGACCCTTACGTCAGAGCCACTTAGACATCCTCTTCACTGTCCCCTCTCCTGAACTATGGACCCCCCCATCTGGTCTCCACTCTATCTCCTTTCTCCTCCTCACCCATTAATGGTGGCGCTAGATGGGACGTCCTCCTTGCATGCTTCTCATCCTCTAGGTGCATCATTAATGTCTACCACAGTGGCACTATTATGGCCCAAGGCTCTCAACGTACTCTTCTACTTCTCGACCAGTGCCTGCCTTCTCTTATAAACGTCCTCCCCTCTCCAGCCACCCCTTCTTCCACCTCCCTCACTTCTCCACCACCACTGATGGGAGTATCATGCCCCTGTACAACCCCCTTGGAAACTCTTCAAAAGGTGGTAACAAGCTTCACGTAGCTACTATGAATGCTGGCTCTGCTTTCAAACACTCCTCTGACATATGTCTCTTTCTCAAAGACTTTGGCCTGGACGTCCTTGCTCTTACTGAGACGTGGTTCAATGCCAGCTCTGTCACTGCTCTTAACACTCTCCTTTCTGAGACCTACAAAATCCTCTCCACACCCAGACCCAACAGGACTGAAGGTGGAGTGGCCCTGATCTTCCCTGTGTGGGTCCTTGCTTCCTTCATTCCTATTCAATCCCACTCCTCTTTTGAATGCCTCACCTATAGGCTGGGGGTCTCCCACACTTTCTCCCTCACCCTCGCCACTATGTACAGACCCCCCGGCCCTATCTCCCTCTTCCTCTCTGAATGGGCTGACCTCACCACATCTCTTTCAACCTCTTCTCCCAAACTCCTCCTCCTTGGTGACTTCAACATCCACCTCGACTCTCTTGAATCTTCCACCTCTCAGTTACTGGTCCTCTGGGACTCCCTCCCTCTCACTATTCTTCCTTCTGGCCCGACTCACTCTGCTGGCCACACTCTTGATGCCCTCATTTCTGGTGACATCCCTATCTCGAACCCGGTCACCATCCCAATCTCCTCGTCTGTCCACTCTCTCCTTTCCTTCTATCTGGGGCCCCTTGGCCCTCTATCTGAGTCACCCCCTACACTGCCAATGTCCTTAATCATCATTCGACCAATGAAGCGAGTGTCAGTTGCTGCTTTTGCCTCCACCTTCATCCCCCCTCCAACACCTGCTCCTGACACTCCCTCTGACTCTGTCCTTGCTAACCTACATCTTGCCATCTCCAACACTCTCGACATCCTGGCCCCTGCCATGAGGATCTGCCTAAAACCTGCCACCAAGAAAGACAGCTGGTAGGACTCCAACCTAGCATCTCTGAAACGCAAGTGCAGAGTTGCTGAACCGAAGTGGCAGACCTTGGGCTCATCCTCTGAAAACTGGCCTGTCCCCTACTGCAAAGGTAATATCACTTCTCTATCCCCTCCAAAAAGTGGGTTCACATCCAAGACCGCATCACTGGTGCCTCTAACAACATAGCTCAACTTTTCAAAATCTTCACGTAACTTGCCAACCCACTTGCAGTCTCCACCTCTCTACTTCCTTACCAAACCCTTTGCACTACCTTGGCCTCCCACTTCACATCCAAAACTCAGGACATCCTGTCCTCACTCTCCTCCACCCCCATCTCCTCTCCCACTCCTATTCCCCTGCCTTCCTTGGCCCCCCTCCTCCTACACCCCCACTCTCCTCCCTCCTGAACATAATGCTAGACGAGGTCTCTAAGGTGGTCGCTCTATGAAGGCCTCCTCCAAACAGGTGCTCCCCTGCTCCTCCAGAACCATTAAGAACAACATCTCCTCTCTTGCCCCGGCCCTTGCAGATCTCTGTAACCACTCCTTTGCCACTGTATCTTTCCTTCAATCCCTCAAGCACTCCATTGTGCACCCTCTCTTAAAACAGTTGTCTGCTGACCCCTCCTGCCGGGCTATCGCCTTCTCTCTACTACCCCATCCTGGGTAAACTCTTGGAAAAGTTGGTCCTCCCACAACTCACCTCCCACACTGATCTCGCGAGCTGCCTTCATGACCACCAATCTGGATTCTGGGCATCCAGAGGCATGGAAGCTGCTCTCCTGAACACCCGTGAAACCATGCTTGCAAATATCAATTCCAACTCTCCTGCTGTTCTCATTCTCCTCGATCTCTCCTCTGCCTTTGACACAGTCAACCATTCAATCCTCATAAAACGACTCTGTGACACCCTCAGCATCACCGACCAGACACTGGACTGGCTGACCACCATCTCTACCTCTCGTGTTCCCCAGGGCTCTATCTTATTGCCTTGGCTCTTTAATATCTATCTTGTCCCTCTTGTGCATCAGATCTCCTCCTTCTATCCTCATTTCCACTGTTATGCCGATAACACACAACTCACCTTCAAACTTCCCTGTACTTCCTCCTCTTCCACCTCTCTCATCCCTGACTGTCTGTCCGCCATTCAGGCATGGTGTTCAGCGAACAATCTCTTTCTCAATGCAAGTAATACGGAGAACCTCCTCATCGGAACACCTGTACCCTCTTTACCGCCTACCCTTTGGCCACCCTCTTTGGGCCCTCTACCCTCACCATCTTGTGAGGCCAAAAACCTCAGGGCCATTTTCAACTTCATCCCTGCAGCACATTTTATGCCACAACCCACCATCTACTTCCCTACCTAGGTCACTTCGCCATCTAATCCTGGATAGAAATTAATTTCCCACCTATCCATAGCTGACCCACTCTGGCCAACCCAGCTTCTAACCACTGCTGGTATCTACCTAGATCCAGGATCTCCTCCCTTATTGCTGGTTCCTACAAATGACTCATCAGCGATGGCCAAGAGGTGACCCCTTGCATCCCAGGATCCTTAAGCCAAATGTTCCATATAACTCCCAAAACGGGGTATGTTCTCTGATTCTACGCTGTATTTTCTACCTGGGTACCCACAGCCACTCCCCTACTGTAGCTGGACGCAGGTGGTGATTTTCCAGGGAAACCCATTGCTTGCTCCCATACTCCCTCAAATGAGGCACCTGCATCTGCGCTGCATTATAATATGTGTGAAGGTCCGGAAATCCCACACCCCCTCATTGCTTGGGCAACACCATAGTATTGTAGGCCACGCATGGTTGTGTCCCCTACCACAAAAACGAAAGCATACACCCTTTGGCCTCAGTAAGTAGAACATCTGGTACCATTACTGGAAGCATCTGAAATAGATACTAACATCCTGGGGAGGAAGTTCATCTTTAGCGCCTGAAGATGGCCCATCCATGACATAGTGAGCTTTCGCCAATTCGCCATCTCACCATACAGAGGTAAGAGCAAATGCGGATAGTTGGCCTCACATAGCTCGTTTTACTTGCTGGTTATATCCACCCCTAGATACCAAAGGTTTTCCATTCTCACCTCCCCAGCTGGTCGAGTATCCCAGTATCCCTGGCACCCTCCTCATCAAACAGAACGGACCTAGTCCTGTTAATCTTAAATCCAGAGAAGTGCCTGTATGTCTCAATCACTGCCAATGTCGCTGGGACCGAGGTATGGGGATTCCTTACGTGCAACAGGACGTCGTCTGCGTACAACCCCAGCTTAAATTCCGAGTCCCCGACCTGGATGCCCTCTCCTTGGGAGGGGGTAGTCGAAAGTTTATCTGCCACGGGTTCCATACGCAGCACAAAGAGGAGGGGTGAGAGCAGACACCCCTGTCGAGTGCCTCTGCATAGCGGCAACCCCCTAGAATGCCTGCCATTCAGCACCACTCTTACAGTTGGGCCAGAATACAGTGCCTAAACCCCATAAAGATTGTTTTTCCCAAAACCACAATTACTCAGGACTGCGTATAGGAAGGTTGTATCAACCCTGTCGAAGGCCTTCTCTGCGTCCAGTGCAAGGAGTGTTGGATTGCCGCCTGCGCCCGAGCCATGTCCATCAAGTGCAGAGTCTTCCTCAGAGTGTCTGCTCCCTGCTTGCCCTTTATGAAGCCCACCTGGTCAGTTATGAACCAGGCGTTGCATCCGATGCTCCAATCTAGTGACTATAACTCTGGTGAAGACTTTTGCATCCACGTTGAGAGATATGGGATGGTATGAACCACATAAATGGGGGTCCCGCCCACATTTGGGGATCACTGTGGAGCCCACCCTGTGTCTGTGATATAGTTGAACAGTTTTGCTAGGTGCAGGTCCAAGAGTCCATTGAAGGACTTGTAGAACTCAACGGTATATCCGTCCTCCCCCAGTGCTTTACACACTTGAATCCTCCGAATTGCAAGGAGGATATCCTTCCGAGTGAAGGTTGCATCTGTCTCCGACACCTTGTCACCACTATGCACCAGATGTGTTATTTCCTGTAAATATGTCTCCATCTGTGCTATGTCCATCTGCCTCTCATTACTATAAAGCCCTTCATAAAACAGTGCAAAGCGTTTAGCTATCCGTTCAGATGATTTGTCCATGTCTCATTCCACTGCCTCAATATCTTCGACACATCACAAAGCCTGTTGAACCTGCAGGCATGCCGCCAGGAGACCTTTACCATTATCCCCTTCTCATAGTATTTCTGCCATAGAAATTGAAGTTGCCTCACCACCTTCTCTACTTCAAGAGATTTCAATTCCCTCAATCTAGACTGAACCAGGATTATTTCCCTTTTCTTCTCCCTCTCTAATCAATAACCCACCAAGTCATTGGGCGCCGCTGTTCACATCGTGCAGTGGTCCAGCTCTCGGTATCATTCACTTCAAAATATTCAGTGATCGGGTCCCTCATTTCCCCCCAAAACCCTTCATCCCCCCATAAGGAATCGTATCTGCCTCCTTTGCCACATGGCCCCCGGACACCCATGTCACCCATGACCCCCATGACCCCCTGGGTGCAACCAAAGGTCCTCGGAGCCTTCCACCCCTCCAAGCTCTATGCAGACGGCCTCCACCTAGGTCCAGTCACACAGACCACGCTCACCGTAGCATGCTATCTGTGCCTACTGTGTCTGCGGCTCCCACCCACTGTGTGTGCTCACCACCTATTGCACAGGGCCAGATCTTCAGGGCAGCAGGGCAGTTTCACGCCAAAGCTCCCCAGCACTTTGCCTCTCTTTCCTCACCCTGCAAGCAGAAGGCCGGGGGCTCCTCCGTCTGCGCTGTCCACTTTATCCAGTAGGCCCCCTGACCACCTCAAGCTGTCTCACGTTCACTGCCAGCCCGCACCAACGTCAGGGGACCAGCCCAGGCTGCTATAGCAGGTGGGGACCCACAAGTACGTCCTCCCACTGTGGACATCTCTATGACCTCCTCTCCTGGTGTCTGTTGGCTGAGCCACCAATTTGTCGCCAGCTCCACGGTGCTCCTGTAGGCAGTGGGGAGCCCGATCTCGGAGCTACTCCACTGCCACTTCTCCCGGCTTCAGCCTGCCTCTGCCCTGCATGCATGCGTTGCGCTGCCTCTCAGTGCACCTCTATTCCTGTATACATCAAGGCCCCGGCAGCTGTGATAAATGCCAGTCTCCTGCACTGGGAGGTAACCTGCGCTTAAATCGTTCTCCTGGGCGTATTCCAACCTCACCAGTGGAATCACCACCGTCTGCTCAACTTTTCACTTGTGGATTGTCAAGTCATGCACAGCCCTGTGCACCGTTAGATGTTCCAAAAGGGACGAGTGTGATGAAGCTAGACTCCTACACGGCCATGCTGGTTCACATCCCCTGGGGGTCTCCCTCATATGTCTTTTTTTAACAGCTTCGTATATAATCCTTATGTATATTGAACCTGACTCCTTTTTGCCTTATGTATTTTCGAGTATGGCAGAGGGGAGGAACGCAAATTAGGCCCTGGAGCAAAATTAGTTTCAATGGTGTAATTTGGCGGCAGGGAGATGATATGTGTAGACATAAACATAGGCGCCCCCCCACCTGCTAAACTGTGGTCATTTGCACTCCGCTGTGCAACTGAGTCAACACTGCCTACCATGCTCAAACGTCAGGCAGCATTAACAATTACAATTACACACTGTCGGCCATGAGCAAATGGTAGGCAGCTCTTAATTACAATTGTAAATGCTGCCTGCCATGCTAGCACTGCAGGCATCATGTACATGTACTGCCTGATTTATGCTGGCACATAAGACTTGCGGGCTTCATGGCGATCCCCAGTATTTGCACTTGCATGAAAATACATGCTGGCACAAATGTTGGGGCATTTGTATGGTGGAGAGAGGAAGGGAGATGAAGATAACACAAGTTGTGTTCCGCCTTTCCTTTGTGAAATACAAATAAACGAAAATGGGTTGTGGCGTTAATGGAAGGCGTAAAAGCCTTACACAAGGCTGTTACGCCTTCCATTAACATTACGGACTTTGGTGAAAATGGGCTCCATTGTTTTTTTCAATATAAACTAGTTTTCCTAAATAACCTGTGTATCATTAATAGTTTCTACAAATATTTTCTAACTTCAACATCACTAAGTCCCAAACCAAAACCAGAAGCCATTAGCAGCTCAGGACCTCACTTCCTGCCATGGTCTTTGCTGCTCTTTAGTTAACTGTTCTTTTAGAGGTCTCTCTCACTTATATCTTGAAATGTGTCTATAAAGAGATTTTGTGGTGACAGTGATACATGCATGTTGTTTGATCAGGGCTGAGCTGACTTTGCTTGCATTTATTTCACAAACTCAGTTAATTGGGATTTTTCCTTCAAGAATCGGCCCTTTTCGCATCCACTACACGTCTGTGTGGGGCTGGGCTCAGAAGAGCTCTGAGCTATTAGCCTCTCCTCTTCGCTAGTAGTGAGGTGCATTCTACTGAAAAGCAGTGGCAAGCTCCCCAAAGAGAGTTTTGGCCTGCATGTTTGTTTATATATTTATTTATATAGCGCTCCTGACCCGGAGGTATTTGGCCGCTTACAGTACAGGATATGGTTACAGGTAAACAGCAGGTGCAAAGTACAGATGTGTAAACAATACATACTACAATAAAGCAAGCTAATAAGCAGTAAATCCATGTTCAGTACAAAATGTAAATGCTTAGCTGGGGCCGCAAGTTAAGCAGGTTCTGGATTATATTCTGTTGACAAGCCAGGAGATGACGAGACTTCTGAATGCTGCGAATGAGTGGGTAGATTTGATATTCAAAGGGAGTGAGTTCCATAATTGGGCGGCCAGAACTGGGAAACTGGTTCCACCTGCCCTTTTAAGATTGTAACGGGGTACTAGGAGCCAGGATGTGTTCGAGGATCTAGTGGTTCTTGCTGACAGTTTTAGGGTGAATTTGTCAGTAATGTGGGGTGGGGCTTGAAGATTGAGCGCTTTGTGGGTGAGGTAGAGGGTTTTTAAGTCAAATTTTTCTTGGATGGAGAGCCATTTGCATTGTTTTCTAGTAGCCAATATGTGTTCTCTTTTGGTTATGTTTAATGCTGCTCTGCGCGCATTATTTCACAGGATTTGCATCTCATTGGTTATGGCTTTATTGGCGCCGAGGGACAGGACGTTGCAGTAAGCTAGCTTGGATTGTATCAATGCTCTGGCCAGTATGAGGCAGCTGTTAGGGGATAATCAGCTTGCCCGTGTAGGCGGTGGCTGATGCTGTCATGTTACCTGTTTAGTGAGGTTGCAGTTGGCGTCAAGGTAAAACCCAATGTTTTAACGTCTTTGGCAATAGGAATGTTGTTCCCATCTATGTGGATGCTTGAGTATTTGGGGTCTAGTTTGAGTAGGTTATTGGGTGAGCCGACCAGGAGCAACTCTGTCTTATCATCATTCAGGCATAAGCCATTAGTGCCAATCCATGCCTGAATGATGGAGTAGACTTTGTTGACACGGCGGACGTCGGAGACGTAGGTACCGGATAGTGGTAGGAGTATCTGGGTGTCATCTGCGTAATTAGTATAGGTGACACCCAGACGGTCCAGTTTGTCGAAAAGGGGCTTTGTAAAAATATTGTACAAAGTAGGTGATGCGCATGAGCCTTGTGGGACTCTGCACGTTATGGGGGTGGGGTCTGCGGCTGCTGTGAGTGAGAAGTCGCGCATAGTCCTGTTGTCAAGGAATGACCATATCACCATGACAGCGGTGTTGGAGAAGTGAGCTGCTGAAGACAGGTGATCACATAATATGTTGTGGTCAACCAAGTCAAAGGCTGTCGAAAGGTCCAATAAAAGTAGTACAGCTACTTTATTTTTGTCTTTTAGGTCGTCAATCTGGCTTTTGAAGTCGACAAGTGCTGTTTCAATTCCATGCTGTGGTCTAAAGCCAGATTGACGCGTTTCTAATAGTTTGTTGCTCTCTAGATAGTCTTGTATTTGCAAGTAGGCTACTCTGTCTAAGATTGTTAGTAAAAAGGGGACTGTGGTAATTGGCCTACAGTTCTTGGGAATAGCTGGGTCGAGAGTTTGTTTTTTGAGTAATGGGAGGACCCATGAGTGTTTAAGGTTACTTGGGACTAGATTATTAGTGAATGAGGAGTTTATGAGTTTAGTAATAAAGGGAGCTAGGTCTCTGGCCGCATCTTTTATAATCTGCGCTGGATAGCTGTCGCCTTTGCAATTGGAAGGTTTAAGTGAAGTTATAATTTTTTTAACTTCAGGAATGGATACCTTGTTAAATTTGAAATCTGAGTTGAGGTATGTAGAAGGAGGCAAAGTCGGGATTGATGGATTAGCTGATGACAGTTGATGCCGTTTGTTGGTTATTTTGGTCTGCAGGCCAGAGATTTTGTTGGCAAGTGCATTTTGGAGGCTAATGCACCAGGGTTTGTCCTTTTCGCTCGCATCTATAGGGGGGTTGGGGTTTTCTAACTCTCTAAGGATGGTGAAAAGTTCCTTAGTTTTGGTTCCTGCTTGATTAATTCGATCATTGTATGTGTCTTTTTTCGTTCGGATGATCTCACTTTTGTATAAGACTAATAATATTGGAGAGGTTGGTTTTGTTTTCTGGGGAGGGAAGTATTTTCCAGAGTGCATCAAGTTTTTTTTTCTATGCGAAGCAGTTTGAGTTCAGCGGAGAACCAGGAGTTCAGGTGTGCTCTAGGTTTGGCTTTACGTAGTTTGAGTGGGGCAAGGGTGTCTTATATCTTTAGTCATAACGTTGTTGTAGGTGTGAACCAGAAGGTTGAGATCAGCTGTGCCTGGTAGAGCATTAAGGTGAGGATGACTAGTGGTACTATGGTCTCAGCTGTGATATTTCGTTTGTTTCTAGTGAGGCAAGGTATTGCTTCTGGAAACCTAGGGCTATTGGCATTGAGTTCAAAGGATAATAAGTGATGGTCAGACCATACAAGAGGAGTAATATCCTTGAGGGTGATGTTGCAGTTAATGGCTGCTATCCAGTCAAGTATTCTGCCCTTCACATGGGTGGGTAGAGTGCTAACTTGAGTAAAGCCTAGTTCGGATAATGCAGTGGCTAAGGAGATGGCCGGTATGTCAATGGGGGCATTGTAGCCAAGGTTGAAGTCCCCTAAAATGATGTTGTGCGTCGCTAGTTGGAGTTATTGGCTGCCAGTGATGAGATAGCCTCTTCAAAGGCTCCGGGAGGACCTGGGGGCCTGTATATGAGGTGGATGTTGATGGTACTTTTAGGAGAAGTTTGGAACTTAACTGAGAGGAGTTCACAGGATGTCAGAGAAGGAGAGGTGACCGCTCTTATGTCAAGTGTGGCTTTGAAAATTATGGTAATTCTTTCTCCTCGAGCATTGGGTCTATCGGCTCTGATGATGGAGTAGTTGTCTGGAACAGCTAAAGTGATGGATGGGCCTGCAGCGTTGTGCAGCCATGTTTGTCAGAGCAAGAAAGTCAAGGTCATTAGTCAGAATGAGGTCTGCGATCTCAGTTGCATGGGCAACGAGGGATCTAGCATTTAGAAGGGCTCCTTTTAGCGATGGCTTCTGGGGGTCTTTATAGCCGTGGGTTGAGGTATTGACGACAGGCTTATTAGGCTGGCAAGGGTAAGATCTTTTGATTGTTAGTTTATTACAGGTGGAGTTGGTGTGGCGCATGCTGGTGGTGTTAGGGTTGCCTGTAGTGGGTGTAACCAGCTTTAGGACCACAGGGATGTTAGAAATTTCAAACTGCATGCTCAGTCTCCTCTGCGTCTTGCATACTCACTAATTTGGCCATTGCTAAGGCTATTGGGCTTGCAGTAGGCTCAGTGCTTGAACTTAAAACATATTTTATAGCAGCAGCCATTAATAAACCAAAAGTGGGGGGAACTAGTGATCTGCTCACCTCTATAAACAGGTCAAGCACATCAACCTCTGCTTTTATGTGCGTTGCAGAGGTCGCTGATTCAGACTTGAGGCCTCCTTACAAGTTGGGTAGCAAAACCTGGATTTAGCCCATGATACAGAACATCATATTTATTCATTTTAAGCACACCACACAAGTAACAGTTAAACGCCATGCATGTGGTGTTGGACAGTCCCTGGAGCCTACTCCTCAGGCCATGAACATGACGTCTGGGCTCAGGGCACCAAGGAAGGAGGGACAGATACGGAGAGTGCATTTTCTTGACAATCGTTTCCTCCCTGGGTGAGGGAGTGTTACAGACCATGTTCTACACATACGACAAAACATCACCTGATTTCATTTCAAGTAGATCCCGATAACCCGTCAGCACTGCACTGCTTGGAGCAACTTAGTGAAGGGAGTAAATGGGTGAAGACATCTGAATCTGACGCCAATTGATTTGGGTGCAGCGACAGTCGGTGGGTGTCAGCTTGCAGCCCGAGGAATGGTGTTTGTGCAGCTGCACCCCCTATACTCTGTAAAGCGCAACATACACCAAGATGCAACCTAGCGCTGAGACAAAACATAAACAGAGGTAACAACTGATTGGGGCCAAGTTAACTAGAACAGACTAGTTTTCAAAAAAACGTCTAAACTTCAGATGATTTCAGTGGCACAAATAGTTTTAGCAAGGGAATTCCACAGCTATAGAGAACGTGCGGCCACCAATACGGGATAAATAACTTAATACGTGGAGTCAAAAATTAGGTAGGCATCAGCAGACCGAAAGGTGCAAGAGCGAATATAGGGCCCGAATTTCGCTTGTAGATATTCCGCTCCCATTCCGTAAAAAGCACAATGGACCAGACCGAGAGATTTAAAATGAATTCACGTTCCCACAGGAAGCCAGTGTAGGTTGCAAAGAACAGGGGTAATACGAGTGCCCAAAGATATTTGAGTAATGACTGGAGCCACTGAGTTTGGCTCATATGATATTCAGATTGTGCCAAGAAAAGAGAATTGCAGTAGTCTAGTGAACCCAGGATCAGCAAGGCAACGACAGGTGCACGGAGCTGAGATGTTAGAAAAGGAAGGACTTTACACAGGATTTTAAGCCGGAAATAACCCCTTTGACACACTGTGCCAACCTGGGTCTCAGCTAATTATGAGGCAGATATTTTTACCCCCAAGTCCTGCACAACAGGAACTGGTGAGGGAAACGGACCAAGGGAGGAAGGCCAGAATGGAGTGGTCTCGAACAAATAGCAGAAGGCGTACCAACTCCAAGCACCTCTGTCTTGTCTCCATTCAGCCTAAGCCAGTTGTTACACATTCAGACACTCACAGCTTCCAAACAGACACAGAGTCTGGCAGCAGTCTCAGGAAGAGACATCTCTAAGTGCACAATGATCTGTGCCATCCCCATAAGAATAGCAGAGAAATCCGTGGGATAGGATAAGCTTGGCCAAAGGCTGAATGTAGATGGGTCTCATTACAACTTTGCCGGTCCGGAAACAACAGTGCTGGTAAGCTTACCACCACTGGTGTTTCCGGACAGGCAAAGTACAAGTCTTTAGACTTGCCGGGCGGACCGGCACCCACCCACAGACTTTCACAGAAGCAGCGGCACAGTTATTACAGGTGCCAGTGTATTTTTTTTTAATGTTTATTTCTATTGCTCCGCTAACTCGCAAGTCTCTGTGCGCAGAAACAAGTACTCAAAGTACAAACATAAAAGAAACACAGGACATAACTAACAGTGTGATAGCTGAAAGGGCCTTTAGTGCTAGAGTTAGTCGAAGATGTGAGTCTTCACCATTTTGCGAAAGCGCAAATATAGCTTCCTTTCTTATATAGGCTGGTAATGTGTTCCATAACCACGCCGTAATGGTTGGGAAGGATTTCCCTAGGCCCAGTTTACACTTGTGGGAGGCTACTGAGACCATACCTTTGTCTGAGGATCTGAGCGTACGGTTGGGAGTGTAGGGGTGTATGTTAGTTTTCAAGTACTCAGGTGCTTTCCCATGGATGCATCTGTGCGCCAGGGTCAGGGCCTTGAACTGGATTCTATTTTCAATTTTTAGCCAATGTAGCTCTTTCCTGGAATCATTAATGTGGTCAAATTTGGTTTTGTTCTTAATGATCCTTACACCGTTGTTTTGTATAATCTGGTATACTTGGAGGCATTTTTTATTGGATCCTACCAACAGAGCGTTGCCATAGTCCAGTCCATGAAAAAAATGTATTGTGTATTTATAGCGTGATATTTTGTATAAAAAAGCTGTAACAAAGATATTTTTGTTGAAAATAAAATGAATTAAGCAACAATTATATATGTTACAAGCAAAAAGCACCGAGTCTGGGTATTTTAATATGATGGTATATACACCATCATCTGATGTCATAATATATGGTCTGAAAAGTTTTGCATTACAAAACAGGAGACAGGTGTAGTTTGTGTTTCACACATATTCCATATAGTCTTTGCTCTATTTAAACACAGACCCCTTCGGAAACAAAACATGTTGAGCATGACCTACTATATTTACACTATGGTTACCATACTGTTCATTGATAGTTATTAGTTTGTTGTTGTTTGATAACAGGTTAATAGGGATGTTTACATAGGATATCCCTGGCACTCCCTACATCAGTACAGACAATAAATAGGGGGCATGCACAGGCCTAGACACCAGTCCCAGTAACACAACATACCATCTCTGTGTATATTTAGCACAAGATCCAAACCGCCAGAGGAATCGAAATACCCCCCTTCCTCACCATAATTGTGCAATATAATGCCCCACATATGGCTGGCACATAGATCCTGCAAATTCAGAATGTTCATAAATCTTTCATTTGAGTTACGTCCTTTACAGTCCTAGCTGCTTGGTGGTGTCATTCCCTACCTATTGCACTTTTCAGTATCTCCAATTGCCTTCTGTGTTTTAAAACCTTTGAAGATATGTTTTTTGGTTAATGCCTTTTATCTGCCTAGAGAGCACTTCATCCGTTTCTTTGAACTCTTGTTACCACATTTGGAAATGTGTTCTTGAAATCATGAGCATATTATGTGTACAGTACAGGCTTTGCTATTAGAGCATTTTACTTCCCAAACTATGTCACCTCCTTAATTTAACAGGGCACCGCGTCTGGAATACTAAAAGACGACTCACTTCTGTACTGAACAAGGGCACATCAGAGGCATTCACTGCCCTTCCTGTTAAGAGAGGCTTACTCTTGTGCTTTACGCTTATGTTAATGGGCATTTGTAGAACGCCTTTCACCATTGGTATTGTCTCAACGCGCTGTAGGTTGAACGCCCTCGGGAACCAGAGTCCAGGTAAGTGGAGATGGAGAAGAAAATAGAGTGTATGTGTGCAGCTAGGCTGAATTTGTTGTGGGGGTAGATGCATACTAGTGGAGGCGGTGCTGTTCTGTGTGTAGGAGGTATGTGCGATTAGGTGTGCAGCTAGGCCGAATTGATGGTGGGGGATAGCTGCCTTCTAAAGGTTGTTGCAGTGTGCAGGTGGTACATAAGTAAGGGTGCAAGTAGGCTGAATTAATCGTGGGTGATCGCCGCATTCTAGTGTTGTAGGTGCTGAGCGGAGAGTCATGGTGGTGGGAGGAATGTATATCACCTTCGTTTTAGAATGAATTAATGTTACTAAGACATGCCACTTCATAGGGACTGTGGTTTCAGCAGCTACCACGGAAGATAGTCGGACCATGACAGGACCATAGAGTCCCCCGGGTAGTCGGTGCACAATGGTCTTTAACCTAGCTGCATCAATGGCAGCCTTGTCGGGACACAGATTGGAGGATGGCCTCTTCATTACCACCAATGGCTGTTAGCTGGCATCCCCCTCAATGGCTCCTTTAAGGCCCGTTGCCTGTCTGGTGCATGTTCGGCGCCTCAGCACACTATTCTCTTCACCCTGGTCGTCTCCTGCATTCCATGTCACCCATGACATTCCACCTGATGTGCCGCCTTGTTGTCTTCTCTGCGTTAACTTTTTCTTGATCCCCGAACAAAGCATCTGCCACATTTGCAACCAACCTTTAACTTTTTCACATACTTCAGACTGCTCATGTACCATGGTGTTTTGCCGCCTCTGTGCCTCTTCTGTACTGTGATCCTCATGGCACTATCATTACACCTTTCTTTGTTGTCACTATGCTTACCTTTATGTGGATGTATCCCATACCTATGTGGTGTTGCCATTCCATACCTATGTGGTGTTGCCATTCCACAATGCACCTCACTTATCATATTGTTGATTTCTTGCCTTGCATATTTATATATTTATGTCTCCATCTGTATGATGTGTCCTTCCTTGTATGCTGCCTGGCTTCTGCAGTTCCCTCCTTTTTCACCTGTTTCTGCCTAGCTCTCTACCTTGCCTTGCCTTCCTCTCTTGCACCTTTGCTGATGACCTTGTTCCTTACTGTATTCCCTTACCCTCCTGCCTATATTGCCTCTGCAAGACAGATGTAGCCTTTCATTCCTTTGGCGTGGTTTTCCAATCTTCAGCCACCTCACACCGGATTTGATATGCCTGTCTGCATGACTGATGTAGCCCCTTATTCATGAGGCGTGGCTTTTCCAGTCTTCTGCCACCTCACACCTTATTTTGTATGCCTGTCTGCATGACTGATGTAGCCTCTCATTCATGAGGCGTGGCTTTTCCAGTCTGTAGCCACTCTTACCTGACTGTCCTATTGCATGTCTGGTATCCTCTCATACATTTTATCTACTTGTCTCTGCACCTTATTACTTTTCCACTCACCTCCCTCTCCTCTTTTTTTCAGGTGTCAGCACTCGCACATTCTAAATCATGTACGACCTAGCCAGAGAAGGTTTTGTCTTTCGTCTTCCTTCTCCCCCCATCCTTAACTTGCTCTCCATCCTTTCTCACCTTTACTCATGCCATAGCACTTGCACATTCCCAATGTTTCAGGACCTTTTAAGAACGTTTTTGTTTTGTACCCTCTTACTCCCATCCCTTGTCCTGATGTGCCATGAAACACACTGTGTATAGTTTGCATTACAAATAATAGTGTAGTCCTCAGTACGACATCCATTTACCAGCACTTTTTTTATAAGTAATTGAATCTAGCACTTATTGAAAGACTTCTTTACTGGTGTATGTGGCTTTTCTTAGGACGGTATATAAGGCTTTACTGGAGCTCAAGTAGACCACATCCCTCATCGCACTTTGATGTTGGTCATACAGTCCACTATTGGAGGTATTTATCACAGCCATTAACTACCCTGAACATCCCACAATCAAGGTCTTGTGTGCTTCCAAAGACGTTCTCATCCTGGAGGTCAGGATGGCTAACGTACAAGTCAACCTTTTCTCTGCTTTGTTATAAATATTATTGAAATCACATATGCAGTACATAGCATTTGACATTTATTACTGGTTATTTTTTTATTATTGTTTATTGGTTGCAATATACAACCTTACAAAATACATTAAATGCATCACTTTAAAATCGCTATTTTAATAAAATTGATATTTTCATAAAAGCCTGACGTAGATAAAAAAAACTTCAAATTGTTAAAATAAAAAAAAAAAGAGCTTATTTCAAAAGAATATCGATCTCAAGTAAAAATCTAATAACGTCCATAATTAAAGTGGGCTGTCAACCGCTAAAAATGTCCGTCTATACTTTCTCCTTTGTTACTTTCCTATAGTCTTTCAAATGTTTGGTCAAATATGATCTTTTCCCAGGCAGAGCAGCGCAGGACACCAAAATATTTCTCAAAGTTTCAACCTCAGTCGGGCTGTTACAAAAACGACAATTCCTTGAAGAAGTTGGCCACTTCACTCGAGAGCCCAACAGTTCTTGTGTCGGCCACAAGTTAAAATGAACATATGAACCTATTCCGATATTTAGCACAGGGAATAGGCACAGAATTGAGTGCCTTATTTCCCACTGGTAGTTTAAAAAAATATAAGCCTTGCACTCAGAGTCTGAATCCAGTCATATTGCCATAATCTGCATTTTGCTCTGTCAGGTGTAAGAATAAGAATGCCCATTGAGATACCTGCCGCCATCACAACCATATAGCAACCTTCCCTCCATTTCTGAACCAGCTGATCTGCCCCAGGCCCCGGGCCGATGGAGGGCCTGGGAGGCGCAGAGTGGGGGGAAAACGGCGCGAAAGCAGTAGGGAGGGGCATCCGAATGGCGCCACAAGAAACAAAAGCCCAGGAAAGGGCAGGAAATAGCACCTGGGGAAGGTGCGAAATATAACAGCAAGGAACAAAAGATCTGGCGGGGTATAAGTAAGCCAGGAAAGGAGAGGCGGCACAAACCAGGTAAAGAGCTCACCTCTCTCGGGTAAGCTCTTAGTGCCTGGACAAGGGGAAGGAAAAACGTTGGGCTCACACCTTTTCCACATTTTCTTACTTTGGCTAAGTGCAGCGGCTACAAGTTCGCCCACCCGTGCCGGAGCAGCGTAAAGAGGGCCAGAGGAGCACGGGAGCGGCGTGGAAGTACCAGCCAGAGGACAGATAAGGAGACGTGGCAGTACGCCGGACCGCGAGGACACAAGTGAACAGGCGAGACAGGAGGCGGGAGAAAGATCGGTAGAAGATGATCAGGAGAAGCAGAGGGCACACGGCGTGCAGGAGCAGGAAGGCATGGCTGACAGCTCGTCGGCGGAGAACGAGGAAGCGGTTGGAGGAGCAGCCAGGGTCAACCCTGCAGAAAGAAGGAATTCAGACGAGAAGGATGGCGGAAGGAAGAGCAAAAAGGGCACAAGAATTCACAGAATAGGCAAAGAAGGCTGAGAAGAAATATGGGGCACAATGGGTGCTGGAGATAATGCCGAAGGAAGAAAGGGCAAAGGCAATGTCACCCTTGCTGTTCATAGAGCCTAGCAGCAGCGAATGAGAAGACGAGGTGCCACAAGGACAGAAGAGGGGGAGAGAGGTGCCAAGGAGATCAGAGGGACAGAGGCACCTACCAAGAAGAAGAAAAGAAAAGAGAAAAACAAAAAGGTACTGTGAATAATGATGTGGGGAATAAAATTGTAAAAATGTTTAAAAAAATTGCGTCACAGTTTCGGGTAAGTCGCCCAGAACCAATGGCAAGAAGAACAGAAGTAATAAGGGATCCAGGGAGGAGCAGCAGGGGAATTCTTCAACTGAGGGGGAAAGTAGTGATGACGAAGAAAGGGATCACTTAAGGGCTTGGGTAAAATGGAGAGGGGTGGTGAGCAGAGAGGGGCAGAATCCAGGGAAACCCTGGTCCCGGCGCCACAGGGGGCACCAGTAGAGGCCAAACACAGGAGGGGCACCGCAAGGGCCCGACCCACAGACGGTGGTGCCAACAGGGACACCAGCGGCACCAGTGGCGGGGACCCGCTGCTGGGGGCGGTACCACCAGTGGCAGCGACGGAGGTTGGGGGACCAATCATGACGAAATATGGCAGACCAACCATGGGTAAAGATGCACAGGGCAGGTCAATGAAGGCAATGGCTTGGTATATAAATGACAAAGTAAAGGAGAAAATATGGAGAAAGGAATTAATTGATATTTACACATTGCTAGATTGTCAAAAGAGGGGGATGAATGTGGCACTGGAGGACATTAAGGGGGATGAGAAAAGCCTACTAAAAAGGGGGCCGGTAGTAAGGAATTTTGACAACTGGATGGCGGCCTTTAATATAATGTCTACAATTATATTACAGAAATTCCCAGAAGACGGGGTAGCATTAGTTGCTTATCAGCAGAGGGTGCTGAAAGTACACGTGGCATTCGGTGGAGACACATGGCAGGAGTATGATCACGAGTTCAGAAAGGAGATGGACTGCTTTCCGGATATGGGATGGGATGAGGAGAATTTTAATCTCTACATATTTAATGTACTGAAGGAGAAATGGGATTCTAAGGAGCGAAGCGCAGGAGGGCAGCAGAGGAGGCAGTATTGGCATAAAAGCTGATTATAGATACAATAACAGGAGATATGAACACAGCTATGACAGAAATAGAGACCAAAGTTTTCGGAGCAGGAACTTTGGGTCACAGAGAGGGTGGCAGAGCAGCCTGCCCCCAACCACCCAGGGGGGAGGCAGTGGGAGCACAGGGGCAATGTGGTCAGAACCAGGGCAATGTCGGAATTTTGAGAAGGGGGTACCCTGTAGCTGGGGATGGAAGTGCAAGTTCAGCCACAAGTGCGAGAGATGTAAGGGTGACCACAGCAGCTCCAAGTGCGCAAGGGCCGCAGCTCCAAGCAGCAGGAGCGGTGAGAAGCGAAACTAGGAGCTGGGACGAGAAGGGAACCACACCAGTAAAGATTGAGAGGATGGAAGGGTGGCTTCAGAAATACCCAGACCAAAAACCAGCAAATGTGATCAGGCAAGGTTTTAGAGAAGGTTTTAACATCCCGTTTACCGGGCAAGGAGCGCAGGACATTCCCAAGAACCTGAAGTCTGCTACCAAGAACAGGGATATAGTGACCAATAAAATCCGAAAAGAGGTAGAACTCGGTAGGGTTCAGGGACCTTTTACATCCTTACCATTTGAAGAATTTATATGCTCTCCACTGGGGTTGGTGCCAAAAAAGGAAGAAGGGGAATACAGGCTAATCCACCACCTATCATCCCGCTCGGGGGCCTCGGTGAATGACGGCATTGCACAGAGCGATGCAACAGTATCATACTCAGACTTCGAGGAGGCGGTAGAACTAGTCAGGAAGGCAGGAAAAGGGGCATGGATGGCAAAAGGAGACATTAAATCAGCATTCCGGCTGTTGCCAGTCAACAGCAAATCTCAGAGGTGGTTGTGTATGCATTGCGAGGGGGAATACTTCGACAAATGTCTCCCTATGGGGTGCGCCATCTCATGTGCATATTTTGAGAGGGTAAGTTCATTTTTACAATGAGCAGTCACAGAAGAGATGAGGGAGGCCAGGATAGTACATTACCTGGATTACTTTTTATTCGTAGGGCCCAAAGGTTCAAAGCTATGCAAGGCAACCCTGGATAAATTTGTGGAGATAACAAGCGAGTGGAGTTTTCCGCTGGCGGGGGAGAAAACAATGGGCCCAACACAGATTATCCAATTCCTAGGGATAGAAATTGACTCAAGCCTGGGGGTGTGCCGGATCCCGGATGACAAGGTAACGGATCTACTGAAGACAATAAAGGAACTACAGGGAAGAAACAAAGTGACAGTGAGAGAATTGCAAGCGCTGGCAGGAAAGCTGGACTTCGCAGGGAGTCATACCACAGGGGAAGGTGTTCCAGAGAAGCATTGAGCTGAAAACAAGAGGGGCTACAATGGGGCACCACAGAGTCAGAATAGGGGGAGGAATCAAGAGAGATCTGGAAGTGTGGGCAGAATTCCTGAGGTATTTCAATGGGTCAGTGATATGGCGCTCACCCATAAACGAGGAAGGGAAAAGGGTGTTGTTCACCGATGCAGCAGGTGGCCTTGGTTTTGGTGCAATACTGGGGAGACAGTGGTGTGCAGGCAAATGGCCAAAAACATGGCAGGTGGCGGAATGGACAAAAAACATAACGCTGCTGGAACTCTTCCCAATCTGGGTCGCGTTGTGTGCATGGGGGGGGGCGGGGGAAAGAGCTAGGAAACAAGGAGTTGGCAGTATGGTCGGATAACATGGCGGTGGTGCACTTGTTAAATAAAGGGAGTGCGTCATGCCCAATAGTGTTGGAATTAATGCGGGCAATCACCCTGGAAAGGGTGAGGCACATCGCTGGAGAAGCAAACGTGGTGGCTGATGCAATCTCTCGTTTTCAGTGGGAGATTCAGGGAGCTGAGACCGGACGCCGACAGGGAAAGAACTCCCACGCCGCAGAAGGCATGGGTTCTGTTGAAAGCACTGGAAAGAAAAGAACGGTTGGCTAAAAGGTTGACTCTAAAGAAATAGGAGAAACACGGAGAACGGAACGGGTCATTGACAAACTGACAAGGAACGCCCTAACGTACAAAACGGGTAAGCAGTACGAAAAGCATGTAAAAGATGTGTTGGTGGAAACAGGTGTGCAAGATGTGGGGAAAATTTCAACCGAAAAAATGTGTGAATTTCTGGAAGGGGCATTTGCCAAAGGGAGAAAGAAAAGCTGGGCGGCGGCACACCTAGCAGCGGTGGCATATACCACAAAAGTGGAGGGCATGCCGGATTCAACCGACAGCACTAGAATAAAATATGCTATGAGAGGATGGGCTAAATTAGAGGGGAAGAAACCACATAGCAGAAGGCCAGTGAACTTTGGGAAGTTAATATTTTCTGTTAAAAGTGTTGCGAGATACATGCAGCAGCATATACGAAACTGCGCTGTTCAGGGCAGCATTCACGCTGGCATATTATGGGGCTTTCAGGGTAGGGAAGCTGGTGGCCAGTAATACGGTGGCAGGAAATGGCCTGGCAAGGAGGGATATTAGTATGGGAAGCAAGGGGATGTCTATAATGTTAAGGAAATAATAAACAGACCAAACGGGGAAGGGGAGAGCGATAGACCTCAATTGCATCAAAGAGAGGACCACTGTCCCAGATGCTTCACCCAAGAATTCCTAGATCTCCGACCAGAGGTCGACGGGCAGCTATTATTACATAGGGACGGCAGCGCACTCAGCAGGTACCAGTTTCAGGCGGTATTAAAACAGGCGGTGGCCAAAGCAGGATGGGATCCAGCCGAATTTGAAACACACTCATTCAGGATAGGGGCGGCAACCTCTGCATGGGCGGGGGGCCTGGGAGCAAAGGGAGTGAAAAGGATTGGGGGGTGGAAGTCGCAATGTTTTAAAAAAATACATAAGGGAAGAACTGATATAAACGCTTATCTCCCCCGTTTCCTTAGAGGCTGGACCCTACAAATCGGCATGGATAGTGGGGCAGGCAGGTGGCTAGAGGAAGTGAAGCAAGGACTGCATTTCAAAAAAACAATTACATCCTAGTGGGGCCTCCCGGGGATGCATTGGGAGGACATTCACGACAGGCTGTCGGACCCGATAGGTTTCAAGGACACCCCCCCCCCCCACCCCAGGAGTACCTGGTTATACACCTCGGGGGGGGGGGGTAGGGGGAACGACCTGGTGAGCACAAATAGGGGTAAGTTACAGAGGAACATTTGCGAGTCGCTACATAGCATAGCCCACAGTTGGTGGAAAACCGAGATTTTCATGTCGGAAATAATACCAAGAAGGGTCTTACATAGGAGGCACGCAATCGAGATAGCCAGAAAGAAATTAAATAAATCAGTGGAAAAGTACTGCAAGAGCACAGGGCTACACTTCATAAAACATGGCCTACACCAGAACAATCCGGAAATGTTTCACCAGGGTGGGGTGCACCTATCAAGCAAGGGGATGGGGCTTTTTCCGAGAACATTTTTAGGGCACTCCAGGAACGGGGTTGAAGGTAGAGTGCTTTTGGTGGGGACCTGAACGGGTGCGAATAGCACCCGCTCAGGTGTGGCGGCATGTGCCCAGGAACAAGGCCCAGGGGTAACCAGGACTCGGGAGGAGCCTTGGGCAACTTTGGAACTGGACACAAGGTGCCCAAAAGCATATGGCAGTGTATTTATTTTTGTTATGTATTTTCTGTAAGAAAATAAAAATGACTACGGCCTACAACTTTTCCATAAACATAATTGGTCTGTGATTTATTATTTAGGTAGGGATCTGGTAAGAAGAGCAAAGCGAGCCCACACTACTCAGCCTATGCCCCAGGCCGCATGAAATGCGGGCTGATGGAGGGCCTGGGAGTTTAGGCGCAGGGTGGGGGGGAAACGGCACGAAAGCAGTAGGGAGGGGTGTCCGAATGTCGCCACAAGAAACAAAAGCCCAGGAAAGGGCAGGAAACAGCACCTGGGGAAGGTGCGAAATATAACAGCAAGGGGCCGGGGGGAAAAACCCGGCCCCCAAGAAGGAACAAAAGGTCTGGGGGGGTATAAGTAAGCCAGGAAAAGGAGATGTGGCACAAACCAGGTAAAGAGCTCACCTCTCTCAGGTAGGCTCTTAGTGCCTGGATAAGGGGAAGGAAAAATGTTTGCCACCCAACCCACCCTACAAGAATAACGGAAGAAGAAGGGAGCAGGCAGGAGCCGGAACGCCGAGTACTCTTTCGGTACATGGTCCAAAGCAAGTTGTAGGCGGCATGTGCCCAGGAACGAAGGCCCAGCGGTAACAAGGACTCTGGAGGAGCCTTGGGCAACTTTGGAACTGGACACAAGGTGCCCAAAAGCATATGGCAGTGTATTGATTTTTGTTATGTATTTTCTGTAAGAAAATAAAAATGCCTACGGCCTACAACTTTTCCATAAACATAATTGGTCTGTGATTTATTATTTAGGTAGGGATCTGGTAAGAAGAGCAAAGCGAGCCCACACTACTCAGCCTATGTATCAGTTCCAAAAAGCCCCCCCAAAGGTGACAGGGCCCAGCCTTTTAACCATCACCATTCGTGAAAGGAGCCCCAGATTATATTGAATGATCTGAACTGGGGCTTCTTTAGCTAAGGCCAGGACATTCTTCCATTGTACACCTTCTAATCGGTCCCAAGTAACCCAGATTAGCATTGATTTATATTCTGCACCATATAACAAGGTCGGAAGTACTTTTGTTTTTAATATATAATCGCCGGTAGACACGGGCTATCACGTTTTGAGTCGCAGTGAAAAATGTTATAAAATCTATTGATATGTATGTACTTCTTCATAATTCTAATCAAATAAGCGGGACGAAATGCAGCTGAAGAAGAAACTGTGTGGGAGAAGTACATGTTTAAACGAGTATGTGGCATTTTATTTCAACTTTGGTGAATAGATCATACGACCACCGACGTTAAAATGAAAATGTAATGCATTTCCTTTCCTTCGTCTTCCTACCTGGCTTTCCAACACATGTATTTAGTTTAGTGAGAATTTTGTTCGAAAACTGACAGAAGACATTTTGAAACCAATCATTCTTTCAAAGTTTAATGCGTCTGCCCATCATAAAACAAAACATAACTGTAGTGTTTTGTAACTTCTCCTGCTGTTTTTCTTTTAATAAACTAGGGACTGCAAGTAAGAGAACGCAAATAAAAAAAAGACAGCTGTAATCTAACTAGACAAGTTCTAAACTAAACAAGTGTTAAGGCAAAGGAGGACGGTTCTCTGGGTAGTCTTTTCTTTTGCTCCAGTTCCGCTCCCTTTAGATCAGCGGCTGGTATGAAGGCCATGGATAGGTGCAGGAGGTCCTCATGTGCTTGCAGGCAGTTGTCCCTTTTCACAGCTGTGAAGGCCAGGCCAGGCCAGGCCAGGCCCTGCACTACCAAGGCGGGCATTACCTTGTATGTCTTGCATTTTTCCCCCCAGGGTGACGCTGCTCCATTAATAGCAAAGAAGGAAAAAAAACGCCTAAAGTGCGGCTCCTAGAGCCGCCGGCAGACCCAGGAAAGACAATACAACGTGTGACAGCAGCGGCAAGAGGCTGAGGAGCAGCCCCCACCTACTGCGTGTGTGTACGCGCAGAGAGAGGCTCAGGCTGCCGCGCCAGCAGCTACTACAGCGCGGCTGCGAGAGCAGGCCGGAGCCAGCCAGCACACCCGGAGGAGGAGGAGGGAGGCCCGGGCTACACACACAAGCAGAGCACAGCCGAGAGCAGGACCCAAGACCCCGGAAGAGCCCGCACACCCAGCACATTGCCCTGCACGGGTCAACACCGCACAGAAAGACCCCCATCGCATTGAAATAAGACCAACACGCACCGCGGGGCCACAACAAAGTACCACCCGGCAGACGCAGGCAGAGAGCAGCAGGCGGGCCCTCCACAGGCACACCAGCCGAGCCCCGGCAGCAGGATGAAAAGCGAGGCGGGGGCACCGGCCCCGGAGCCCCCAGAGGGCATGGAGAGTTTTACCAGCCCGGGCAAGGGCCGGGGACTGAGAGCGCTGCGCAGCTTCCGGGTCGGGGAGCTGGTCTTCGCCTGCCCGGCCTACACCTACGTGCTGACCGACAACGAGAGGGGCAACCACTGCGACTATTGCTTCACCAGGTACTGGGGGGTTGCTGGGTAGTGGGCCATGCACCGTCAGTGTACGTGTCTCTGTGTGGACTGCCATGTGCCTGCTGAAAGCTCCCTTTCTTGCAGTGGGGAGCAGCTGCAGCGCCTTGACTCCCTCCCACCGGCGGCCTTCTCCCCGGCTGCTGCAGCTGCTCGGCCTCGGCGTCCCTGTCTGACTGCGTCAGCAGGATCTTCTTCCTCTGTGTTCGCATGCTGTGCCTCCATGCCGCATGAAACTCCTCCCATCTCAGGAGGACGCCTAGGGTGGGGGAGGCGAAAACACCGTTTACACAGAGCCCCTAAACTGAACTCCAAGCCCTCCCACAGTAAAGATGACTCTCCATCCCACGTGTATAACCCCCGTAGAATCAGCAATCGCCACTCTTGAACGGATAACCCCCACCTGTCAATGTTAACCCAGGATTCCTGCAGAGTGGGGGTGGGGGGGGGGGGGATAGTGGAGTGTCTCACTCATAGTGTATTTCCCATTTTAGGTAAAGCTTCCTTGCAACTCTGGAAGCAACAGTTTTACCGAAGAACAGCTACTACTCAAACCAGTATGCCTCCTACCACACTGCCACTACTAACTACATCTGGCAGCCCCCCACCCTGAGCAGCTCTAAAACGAATATTCATGCACAAAGCCACCGAATGGCTAAGGGAAAACCACCAACACACAGCATTAGGGTGTTCAGATCAGAGACGTCATTTCACCAAAATGCTTGGGGTAGCGGAAGTGACATCTCAAGAAGTGATGTCATTTGACCCCACACCGAAGTGACATCACGGGAGGCGATGGAACACGACCTTTCACTCCTTGACAAAACAGGAAGTGGCATCACATAGCATTGTTCCTAAGTACACTGAAATATATGGTCACTATATCACTGAAATGTGATATACATTTCATACAAGAATGGATCACCATATGTATCGTTAATATCAGTATGTATAGGCCCATATCATCAAATGACTGTGAATGCAAGCAGACATCCAAGGCCAAATGATAATGATGTGTATTATAAAGCCCTTACACTTAAGAGCTTTATATAGAACAAATAAACACACAGCCTGTGTTGGTACTGATTTATCGACCTCAGAAGGATGAAAGGCTGAGTTGAGGTGTTTAATAACAGACTAAATCAGTGACTCACTCCCTGAAGTGTGGCTGAAATAAACCTGTAATGAGTCTAGCAATTATTGTTTAGAATTCCAGAAAGATACATTGTTTGTTATTGCTATTCTTTCTTATTTAAGGTCACTGCTCAAAGTATGACATATGTGGATCCCCCTGTTTTTTAAGAGGCCTGATCAAAAAAGCCAGCCACTCCAGAAATAAAGAGCCACATAGCACTGGCCACAACCCAGGAGCTTACATTTAAAAAAGAACAAAAACATATTTTTTGAGGGGTAGCAAGGGAGACCTCACTTGTTCCTTTTCCCTTGTTCAGATGACCCCATTTTCAGAGGAGAGGGGTTGTTTTTCACAGCAAGCACCGTTGTCCCTAATAGCATCTGCAAAATAGTCAAATATCATACTTTTTAGGCTCATCCAGACCCTTAACAAAGCACTTCTCCCTGGTAAAGGGCGAATGAGAACAGGCTACAGCTACAAGGAATCTATGCTGTGAGAAAGAAACAGTTTAAGCATAAGGATCTATTATTGTGCCACAAGAGCAGAGGGCTCCAAAAATAAAGAGGAATAGATGTGATGTTGTGGATAAGTGATGGGGTGGAAGAGAAGTTGGACAACTATAATGGAGTGGCGATTTAATGATACAACGAGAATACAAGGAATGATGGTGCGTACGTAGAAGTGAGAGAAAATGCCACTATAGCCTACCTGTAGACTTAGTCATTCTTGTTTGCCATATATATTTTTCTTGTGTTCAGCCTTTAATTTGGGTAGCTGGTTTTCGCCTCCCTGGCATACACCAATGTGCTCACCGACAACGAAAGGGGCAACCACTGCAACCTTTATTTCCTCCTTCTAAACTGGCTTTGCAAAGTTGTCCTATTTTTAGATGATAAAATCTGGACACTTTTTAAAATCAAAATCCCCAGGAATCGACAATCGCCTCTCCTGGAACCCTGACTCCCACCTGTTTATCTACGCTTTAAACACGCATCATCCCACCCATGGCATCCCTCCTTCTCGTGCATCTTTGGTCTTCTAAAATCAGCAGCTCTCCTTTTGAGTAACTTCCGATAAAAACGTATCTCCTTAAGTCTCAAAGGAGAGTGAAGTTTTTTTCAGGTGATCCTATTAAAGATAGTGAAGATAGTCAATTCTTTGACGAAGTATAGTGAGACGGTCAATTTCTCCGGTGATGAGATGGAAGGCGATTCCATAACTTGGCTGTCTATGATTACTACTTTGTCTTTATAATGAAAGACTTGCAGCATTAGCCTTAATGGCAGATTGGCTATTTCTTACTCTCTTGGGCCAATTTAAGAACTCAAAGATCTGAAAAAGCCCTACCGAGATTCAGAAGTTGATTGGATTCTGTCCATAACATCTGAACTCTCCACCAGAACAACTCCATTTAAGCTTGGCTCTCTTTTTAGAGCAACTGTTCCCTCAGCTAAACTCTTAAAGGTATGTTAACAATGCACTATGAAGAGCGTATTCAAAACTAGATTCAATGGATCTCCTCTAGACTTGAGCAGTCCTTCCTAGGCTCTGCTCCATAGCCCCGTGAGCAGCACCCAGATCAACTGATTCACAGACCACACTTCTCGAGGGGTAAATATCTCTGACAGGACTCACACTTCACTCTTCAAAATGGTTATTCCTCCACATATGGATCTTTGGATTCTTTGCTTTCTAAAATAATTGAATATGATTGATAGGCAATTTCAACATTCCATATGTTTGTAAAGACATGCAACAAGCACCATTTCTTAAGATTATTGTTCACTCTAGAGATGAGTTCAGCAACTTGTTCAAGTGAAAACGTACTGCTCGAAGGTATAAGGTGCTAGACAAATTAGAAAAGGGACTTTGGATGTCCTTGATGTAGCTGGAGAGCCTTTTTCAGTGGAACAGGCACCCCACCTAATTCTCCCATTTCAAAATGTTCCAGTTTCAAAGTATCTCCAAGCTTGTTTTTTCAGGTTTACATGATTCATACTCCTCTGATTCCCTAATAATACATGCAAGTATTATTGAGATGCTTTCAGTTTGTTTTTCTTTGTATTTTTCCAAGTCCAAATGTTATTTCTTGCAGTAGTAGTTGCTTAGGTAGTTTTCTGTTTCTGTTTCTATACTGTTTCACTAATTCAAGTTCAAGACTTTTCGCGACTTTGAGCAGGCACAATAGTGGCTTTGATGAATCGATGTTGCACAAGGAATGTTCAATGGCGATCCCAGGGGCGTGCCAGAGCTCTTATTGCTGGTTTGCTGTTTTGCATAAATCGTGCCCTGCATATGCTTTCCAGCTGTTTGGTTTTCATGCTAGTCTGGTCCTAACTCTTATGATCCCGCCCCCCACCCATCCACACAGACCTACAAGTATACCAGCCCTTTCTTTGACATTCTTATGCTCTTGAACAAATAAAACCCAATCATCCCCCCTATACTGTTTCCGAGTTGCTGCCGATGCCTTTGTGGTCTGCTTTGCTATTGTAGTCCCTCTTTGTAGATCTGAGAAACTGAGACCTTTACAGCTTACTGAAAAGGCAGCAGCCAGATCATTGCTAGGCTCAGACGTTGATGCTGCGTCGGGCTTATTTTGCTCCAACTTCAATGGCTCCCTTTTAAATCTAGGATCCCCTTCAGATACCTTTGTTTTGGGAATACACGTTAGATCTGCATACCTTAGAGAGAGAGTTACCCCCATCAACCACCCTTTCCCTACAAGTCCTCAACAGCTGAACTCTCAGTCTTTTTGATTAGCCACAATAGCAGCTACCGATATCATACTAATCGTGTGGAGAATTATGAAAACTCCACTCTTCTCCAAGGACTCCAGCCTCTTTGAGAATAGTAACACAATCTATGGTCCAGCACAGCATCTGGCGAATAAGCAAGCAAATGCTCCCATTCACCTAGTATGACTCACAAATTATTTAAAATCTTTCTAGAACTGCAGGTCGAGTAACTTAGTTGACCTACTCGACCTGACAGAAATACACTTGACCCATGGGAATGGGTGACACACATTTTACCAGATCTTTCTGTAAAAGGATGCATGTCACCATAAACCCACTTCATATTTGGCACACAGCTGCCATCCAGACGCCAGTCAGGCACAGTGACACATTTTTATTTGACATTTACTGAATACAATTTGTCTGTAGTAAATGCCAAAAGAAGTTTCAAACATCTCAGAATGTCATTGTACTCACTAGCAAAGTCAAGTACCATTCAAATTGCCATCGACCTTCATAAATGCTACTTTACTATGCAATTGGTCTTGTAGATTTTGCAATGCCTACCTAGACAATCTATTTGGATGCCCCCCGCCCTGTAGTGTCCCCGTGATACCTGCCAGCACCAATCTTATCTTTTAGGTCTGTAACTAATAAGGACATGGTGAACAGTGCTTTAAAAAAAAATTATACATAATTGGTACATTTGGCAATAAAAAACAATATAACCAAATATAAGGGTTTTTCACTACTTAGGCTTTGGCTTAACATGTACCAAACATAGTTCTTGGTCAAGCAAAGGATGGGGAACAAAAAGCGCTCTATGATAGCGGGAATTGGAGCCTTCTCTAGTTGACAGTTAGACTTCTCTCTCGTGTTCACCATTAAGGTGTACAGACAAAAGATTGTTCCTATGGTGTTCTATGGTTTGGATATCACCTTTTGATTATAAGGAAAAGGAAATATGGTTGCATTTCCTGGAGGGTAAAATGTGGAAGATTATACTTGGTCCATAACTGTGTACCCATTCAACGAATCTGGGCAGAATTGGGACTCTTCTCTCTATTATGGTATAGCAAAGTCTGAACATATTTAAAAACCATGAAGTCAGACAATCATTCAGTGTTCTATTTAGTTAAGACAGTCTTGTTGGCAGATAGAACTAATATTTTGAAGATCTTTATAAAAGGAAAGAGTGGTCCTTTCAGAAGAACTCCAGTGCATAGTAGATTGGGCTGAGTCAATGGGAATTCTGGAGACGGGCATTAATATGAAACTGCATTGATGGTACTGGTATATTAATTGTCAGTGATAGGCTGATTTTTATAAGAATGGTATGTATATACAGACAGATTTATTTTTTATGCTATTATGGACATAATTATTGATAATTGTGTTATGTTTTTAAAACTATGCTGTATTTCTGTTATTTTGTAAGGCTTGTTTTTAGCCAATCAGAATAAAAAACTGATTTTTTTAAAATGTAGCATTTAACCTTCTTCCCTCAGTACAGTAGAAACTCTTGCCAAGGTTCAATATTTCTTCCTGCTTGCATAGCGCGTTGGTTGTCAGAGCACTGTTCTTGTTGGTGATATTTACTGCAGTGGACATGGGTGCCCGTGAGGCATATACTGATGAGGCACATTATAAGCAGTTGCTTGGCAGTTGGATGCTTTCTTAGGCCCGCTACATTCCTGGGTTTGTAGTGGCTCCCAACTACAGAACTGGCAACCACCACTTTCACTGGTTCACCCCCCTCTTAAAAAATCTAAGATTAGAAAAAAGGAAATGGGAAAATACGTGGAAAACTAACCCCAGTCCAGAAAATAAACTGAAACTAGTCAACATCTCTTCTCATTATAAAAAAGAAATCATCCTAGCTAAACAAGAGACCTACAATAACAGAATCACACAAGCCAAATCAAGTACAAAAGAACTGTTCACCATACTCAGAGAACTGGAAAACCCAATAACACCTCAAGATAACTGTCTCAAAGACAAAAAGTGGTGCTCTGAAATCCAGCAAGCCCTCTCTAACAAAGTCCGAAACCTCCAAAAGAAAATAGAACTAAAACGCGAGACCTTAGCACCCAATATATTACCGCCTATTAAGACACTTCCTAACTCCAAACCTACTACGCAATTCCACTTCTCCAAAGTCTCCATACTAGAAGTAGAGAAAGTAATACTCGGTCTAAAACCATCCAACTGCAAAGGAGACTTATGTCCAGCACAACTCATCAAAGATGCTGCACGAGATCTAGCACCATTTATCACTAAGTTAATTAATGCCTCCTTTACCACAGGCATTATCCCCAGTAACTTAAGAGTCCTGGGTGCTCCCATTCTTAAAAAAGGCTACTCTAGACCCCACTATACCCACTAATTATAGACCTATTACTACGGTTCCGTTCCTCTTGAAGATACTGGACAAGGTGGCATACATCCAAATCCAGAACTTCCTGGAACAAAACCAACTATTAGGCTCCCGACAATCTGGCTTCCGCCCTCTTCACGGCACAGAAACTGCATTGATTGACCTGAAAGCCCAAATAGACAATGTACGAGATTCTGGAAAACCAGCACTCCTCCTGCTACTAGACCTATCGGCCGCTTTTGATTTAGTGGACCATAAAGTCCTATGTAACCACCTAGATTCAGCAGCACACTTCTCCACTGAGGCTATAGCATGGATACAATCCTTCCTTAGTGACCGCACCATGAGGGTTTTCTCACCTACAGCAGCTGCAGACCCCATCCCTATTACCTGCGGTGTGCCACAGGGATCATGCGTTTCACCAACGCTATATAACATATTCACTAAGCCCCTGTTTGATGATTTGGACCATCTGGGTATCACGTATACTAACTATGCTGACGATACCCAGATCCTCCTCCCACTCACAGGGGTTTACGAAAAAGATCTAGCTATGGTGAACAAAATATACAGCATCGTTCAGGCATGGATGGCAACCCATGGCCTATGCCTGAACGATGATAAAACTGAGCTTCTTATCCTAGGCACCGCACCCCTCATCAATAAACTAAGTACAAATTACTCTTCCTTTACCATAGATGGGAACTGCATACAAGTTGCCAAAGAAGTTAAAACATTAGGGATCTACCTTGATTCTACCTTATCATTCTCCAAACAGGTAAACTCCCTAGCTTCCTCAACAGCCTACACTTGTAAGCTCATTAGAGCAGGGAAACAATTCCTTTCTCAGCACAGTTGTCTAACACTAGCCAGAGCCCTTATCATCTCTAAACTAGATTATTGTAACGCACTATACATAGGAGCCACTAAATCCATCATCAACAAAATCCAGATACAGCAAAATAAGGCCCTCCGAGCGGCATTGAACATCCCCAGGAGAGAACACATTACTGCAATAAGAAGGAAACACAAATGGCTCTCCACCCATGAGAAAATCAGACTCAAAACTGCATCTCTCACACACAAATCTCTACATAACAAAGCCCCTCAATACCTAAAGGACAGATTCACTAGATCACACCCCACAAGACAAACCAGACATGCCTACACCAATCGCCTACAAGTACCACGCTTTAAACTGACCACCATAGGCGGAGCTAGCTTCCCAGTCAAAGCTGCTCAATTGTGGAACGAATTACCCACTACCGCAAGGCTAGAACGCTCTTTTTCCAAATTCAGGCAAATTGTAATTAACTGGCTAACGACAGTAACTGCTAATTGAACCTATGATAATGCTTACGCCTGTTTGCTACACAGCATTTGCACCATACGATTGTAAACTTGTATTGTAAACTTGCACCTGTAACTTGTAATTTCTGTAACTTGTAACTGTAACCTGTAACTTATGCTCTAAGCTGTACATATTCTTACTTTCTGCGCCCTTATACCCCAGGGTCCGGTGCGCATAATAAATACTAAACAAACAAACAAACAAACAACCACCACAGAATGTCCACCCTGGAGGACAGCCCTCCCTCTGTCTCCCGCTTTAGGGATAATTACACTTGTTCAGAATTGGACACTATTAGCAAATGTTTGTCAGTAAACTTCAGTTGGTATCTGGAAGGAATCTACGCGTTTGGCAGCTTGCTGGAAGAAAGCAGTTCTTAACGAGTCATGGAATTGCCAACACCAGGTAATCAAAGGAAGAGTCAAAGATGTTTTTAAGTTTCCTCCCTGTATCCCTTAGAATCCGAAATGTAAGAGCCTCGTCTTGAATTAATCGTTCTATTGGCCTTTGTAAAAGAGTACCCCTAAGTTGAATGCTTTATTTTGTATTCAGTTGTTCATGCTTCTGTTGGCTAGGTCCTTGAAGCCAAAAAACATTGCTCTGTAGGGGATCTGACAGCCACAGTCATCGCAACCATAAAATAATCTCTACAGCCCCGGTAGAGTACCAATTTATTTTATATCATATCCTCATTAGAATTATGGTGTTCAATACTGACTTTGCATATGCTGCATTCAGTTCTGGAGCGATTACAGCACGCTAATATGCTCACACAATCCAATCATGATAGTAATGTCAAATTTGTATGTATCGCTTGTTGCCGTATTACTTGTTGCCGTATTACTTCTGCTTCTAAGCATTGGTATAATGATGTCATTATTATACATTTATTGATGCTCAATTTATCGGCCTTGGATAGAAGGGCTCGGTTGGCTCTGCAGAGATTCAAAACTGTGTGCTGCAGGCTGAGCAGAGATGTATGGCGCAAATTAACCTGTTGATCTATCTGAACACGAATAATGGTCCAGATTTTCAAAAAGGGGATGCAATTGGGTAATTCCTTCCTACAGCCTCCTCTCTGTTTTCTTGATCGAGATATCTGCTAAATAATATGGCAGACTGCTTTTATCTGTATTGGGTGGAATAGCGTTTTATTTGTATGCAGCCAGGTCTGGGTTTGAGAGCATCCTTTGACGCACTAGATCATGAAAGACCTTGGAATAGAGGTCTTAAATGCCATAGTTCACTTCTAAACTTAAACTACCGGCGTCGACAGACATGGTAGAACAAGTGAACAGAAAAGTCCTATGAAATAGTGCATGTAATTCATTTTTTGCTTTTTCTGTCCCCCCCTACTCTAATGTATCCTTGTTAATAACATTAGAAATGTCCTTGCTCAAGCCATCTGCTATCTGATGTCCTTCTTCAATACTATAGTGGGCACTTTACTTTCCCAATCATGAAGGCATTTCAGTGGAAGTCAGTACCATTGTTTTTACATGTTGGCTAAATGCGATTATTTGTAGACCTGAGTTTATCGCAGGTTTTTTTTGTTGTTATATTTTCGGAGTGACCCAACACCCCCATCATAGATGATTCATGCTGGTCTAGGCCCCCAAAAAGTTATTTAGTTCTTGCACAAACCATGGCCCAATGGAAAAAAAAAAAAAATAACCTGTGCAATTTTAGATATGAGCAACGGATCTATAGAATTAACAGTAAGACTTGCTCACATATGTCAATGAGCTGTTTCAAAAGAATGGCCTGTCTGACCCATGTAACACCTCTGGTATTATACAGGTCTAGACATTGCACAGCTCAAAGAAGTTGTCCCTGGCACCACTGGACAGTGGCAAATGTAGATGGGGCACTTTGGAAACATATGATTTGGAAATATATGCGCCATAAAAACGGCTGATAAATAGAGCCTGCCTTGATGGAACACAAAATATCACGTGTAAGGAATGTTAGATAAACATGTAGATTGCATCTGCTTCTTTCTGCCTTGGTGTATAGGATACAACCCAAAAGCCAATCACTAGGGTGCAAATGTCGATAAAACAAATACAGAGGCTATACTTCACTTTATATTTTTTTGTCCTTTTTTTGTTTTGGCTGATTTGTGGCAGTTCACTAATTTCCATATTTTATGTACATCATACAAGGCTGATTAGACTGATTTTGTTCTGTTTGTGTCAGTCCACACGCAGAGTACGGTGTTGAAAAGTAAAAACACCTCATGAAATGTTGTGGAATGCCTGCTTCCGGGGGCAGTGAGAGAAGAGGGGTGCATACCCAGCCACGGCTGAAAGCACATGCCTGTCTTTGCCTACACTGTCCGCTCTTCCTGGGCCATGTTGTGCAACCTCTTACCCAATCCTCTTTTACGATCTCGATACGAGTGTGGGAAGCACAGGGATGCTATTCTCCAGCTGCCCATCATGCTTGTAAACTAAACTGGATAAAATCTAATCTTAACATTCTGTTGTGACTACATTTAATTTATGTAACACAAAATAGGATGGTGTTCAATACTTAGGTTTGTTTATTTAGTGCTGTTAGTGAGAGAATACTTACGATCACTAAGGTTTAAAAGGGTAGGGGAGAGGGAGGAGGAGGCGGACTCACCTTGGAGAACAAATGCTTTAAGAATACGCTTTCAAGAACATACTTCCAAGGCTTTACAAATGCTGAGCAGGGGGTATCAGGTAATATTATCCCCACCAATAAGATCACCATATATATGGTCGTGGGGTAAGGCCATAGGTGATATTATTGCTGGGGATAATTTATGGGCTAAATGGGACTGGGGGTTGCGGGGTTGTCCCCTGCTCCCTTTTGCAAAATATGGGGATTGCAGGGGTGTCCCCTACAGGTTCCATAGCTTAATATCGCCGCAAAAATATAGCAATATTTTTGTATGGCAATATTTTTGCGGGGCTATTAACACATGGAACCGAGCAGGGCAGAAATTTCTGGACTTGGATACAGATAGTATTTATTATACAGTGTTACAGCCTAGCTGCGTGGTAGTATAGTAGTCTACAGGTTATAGTCTTCACCGGTCAGGGAATGTTGTTTTGAATCTATTTAACAACCTCTACAAAATTTTGAGGTGATCTTGTTCCATTTTCAGTTCTTGCAGGAGGACGTTCCACGTTGATGACCCAGCCACTGTAAGTCTTCTTTTCTAGAATCTGGTATGTTTGATCAGATCTGGAACCAGTGTATTGGCAGTGCTTGATCTCAGAGTTCTCTTAAGGCTCTACTCCGTGAATCCCTTCACGACATACTGGGGATTGTTATTCCATGCGGCTTGTCTGGTGATGCAGAGGATCATGAACTCTGTTCAGTGAAGAGCTTTCAGTGCTCCTGTGATATGGTCTTTTTCTTCTTCCAAGCAGAACTGTCGGCCGGGCTGCCTCGTTTTGTATAGCCTGAGTCTATTATTCTCTTTTTTTGTGATACTTAACAATAGACATTCTAGTTTGGAATGAAACAAGCCATGGACCATTTAGACATTTTGTCATGTGTTAGAATGAGAATACTTTGCATAGTAGGTTCATTGTGAAATGACAGCTGTTCACTGTGGACAAGATGAGATTAGAGATTGGGTCAAATAGCGATCAGAATCTTCACCTTTTCTGCAGTGGTTGCTGCTCATTTCATGTGTTTTGGTCATCACCTGAAAGAAATAGAGATTATGGTGTCATCAAATATCAGTAAATCAGTTTTCATGGGGTTGAGACCTATATTATCTACCATTCAGTCCTGAGTAGCCGATAGACTGTTAGCAAAATATAGGTTATTGGGTGGGTGGTTAGTGTCCAAATCTTTTCTTAGCTGTGTAACATTGGCATAGATAGTAAAATCTACACCAAAATGGTTGAGGACTATCGTTAAAGATGGAGTGTAGTCCATGAAGGCCCAGGAGGCTAGCAATGATATGTGGGGAACCCCAGGTCTGACTTAATGGTTTAGATCTGAATTGACTGATCTTTCACAATTACTGAGTGATCTTTTAGGAAATATTCTAACCATTTCAGGGTGGTTCTCTTGATTGCCTTGTAGGAATCCCTCTGGAAATTAGATATTGTGGTTTTTCGGTGTCATATGGCATTGAGGATGATCACTATCTGTTGGACTGTATATGTATTTTGAAGGCTGCCTCCTCGTGTGTCCAGTAATGTTGATTCCACACTTATTCCCCGTATGAATCCTGATTGTTTGTCATTGAAGAGAAAGTTTGTTCACTGAATTCCTGGAGTTGTTAGGTTAGGGTGTATACAATTATTTTGGCTTTGGAAAGGATTGTGGAGATCGGACTTTAGTTGGTCAATACAGAGGAGCCTGAACCATATTAGGTCAGGAATGTGGCTATCACTGCTTCTTTAAGAGATGTTGGGACTCTGCCAGTGGCGAAGAATATGTTGCAAAGTGCCTTCAGTGAGTTGATCAACGCCTTGATAAGATGGCCTGAGCATGATGAGGCTTGTACTTTTTGAGAGTTTGATCTTCTGTGTAGCGTTCAAGAATTCATCCACAGAGGCCATTTGGAAGGAATGGAACATTATTTTGGTGTCTCCTTTTTGTGTAGGGGGGTTGCCCCTGCTGTTCGCTGTTGGGATTGTGTCTTTAATGATAGCCACTCTTGAGGGGGGAAATGTTTGCCATGTCTTCGGACAGTTATTGGCTACGTTTGATGGAGGATGTCATTTGGCTGCTGGGTTGAGTATGTTTGGTAATCCCATCAAATAGTTCACAGGTATCATTGATTGCAAGGTTTATTTGTTGATGTCAGGGCGAGATCCGTTCCACGCAGAAGCAGCACAAACTCCTTCCTCCCCTTGGCGATCTTGGCGCCTGGATTGGATAAACTCAGGTCACCGCGACCCCCACGGGGAAAGAGGGTTAGGGTCCTTCGATTGGATGGGTAGGGGATTTTAGGTACACCGGATTGAGGGTTAGGAAGCGGTTATGGATGGGCAGGGGTTTTTCAGGGAAGGCATGCTCCTTGGCTCTGATCTTGGCCTGTAGTTTTGGGCAGGTGCTCTGAGTCTTTCTGGCCTTTCAGTAATAACTTCCACACTCACATGCATTCATTGTCATACATGCGTTACCCCTTTTGATAGAACATGCATTCTGCTTTCATGCATGCATTCCTTGCTTTAACTCCACTCCCTGTTGATAGCACAGAGGTGGATAGTGAATTGCACAGTAAACAAATGCACAAACAGTAATGGTTCTTTCTAAATCACATTTTCAGTTCACTGTGAATAGTTTGTGATGCGTGATGATACTGGGCTGCAATACGAACACCCAGCGAATGCCCTGCTGTACTCAAATTAGGCAGTTTCATGCATTAAACAGGTAACTAGAAAGCACTTAGCTCTGGTTTCCACACGGGTCCTGTTTTCTCATAGTAACATGGGTTCAGGAGGCTACGAGCGCTGAAGCGTTTCTTTGTCCTGACAAGAAAGGAAATAATTAGTGCGTGCTTCCACATACTTCAGTTGTCGCCCAAAACAACACCAGAGATGCCCGCAACTGGCGGGCGTAACGCGGCATGCAATTATGAGTTAGTATTGTTGTAACGTTCCCCAGTGCACTTGCGATCACTTCCCAAAGTTAGTGTATCAGGCAAGTATCATATACATGCTCCGGTAACATCCACAATGTAAAACATGTTCTGCACTTATCTTAATAGGTGCGGGGCCAGGGAAGATTGATTCCCGCGAGGACGGGCCCCGCGTAAGGTTTTCGCCGGAGCTCTGTGAGATGCGTCCTGTCTGAAGGAAAATCGAGAGTGAACAAGCGTTTGCGATTTGTGCATGCGCGGTAGCCGTCTCGCGCATGCGCATCACGTTGGGCGTTGGCCTCGGCGTCGCCTGAGCCTTTTGCAGGCCCTGTGTGCCTGTTCTCTTCCAAGGAGGAGTCTGGGCTGCTGGGGCTGTAGTCCTATGCCCGGAGGCTGCTGGGATATGTGGTCCTGCCTGTTTCTTTCTGTTCCTTGAGAATGCCCAGCTGCCACACAAAGCACATCTACAAACTGGGCAGAGATGACATCTATTTAAGGCTTTCCCCCCACAGTTCCAGCAACAGTATTATGTTTTCCTTTTGTTATGTCTGGCTTTAAGACAGTTGATTAATTAAGTTAATATTTTTCTATAATTCCTGGCAGGTGGTATGAGTTTATTTTTGTTAATGGTGCGCCAGGATTGAGTCCAGATGCATTCAAATGTATGCCCTCACTCACTTTCCACGAGGGCTAGTTGGTGATCAAACCATTCATTTTCGGCTTTCCTTTTTGTTTTGTGGTTGGTTATGATTGCCATCTGGTCTGGGCACTATGCCAGTTTATGAGCATTTCATGAGGATTATTCAGAACTGTCTGGCGTTCATGGTTGAAGGTGTACCTGTTGGTGAATCATTCTGAATCTACTTGCACTTCTGGTTTAAAGGTGACACGAGGGAGGTGTGTAATGCTTTCTATTGGTTTCCAGATGATGGTGTTCAATGTTCCGAACATATCAGAGTGGTTTCAACAGAATGGCGACTCTATCTTTGTTTTCCGTATTGTAGAAGATGTCCAGTATGTATTTATGATGGTGATAATGGCATTCATTTTGTTTGGGAAGCCTAGGTCGTTCTTAGTTTCCAATAGGTCAGTGCCCTAGCTGTTTTCTTTCATATAGGTGCAGATGTTGTGGTCTCCAGGCACCAATTTGTTATTTACCATATTCATCACTGTCCTTAAAACGCCATTCATCTCTGATATTATTTTTTTTTTTTGTCAAGGTGGTGTAGGTGATTTATAATCCGTACAAAGTTACGTGTGTTGGCAGCCCTTAAGATAAGGAGCATATTAGCCACTTTTTCTCCCTAAAAATAGACAAATACTCCCAAAAAATTAAAATAGGAAGTGTAAAGTCTTCTAGTCTTACTGCCTGATCTGAAGAGTACAAATTTATCTTTTTAATGTAGATAAATAACTTGGTGTAAAGAAATATGTATCACAAAACATTTCAACATTACAGTTAAAACATATTTTTACTTTACAACTTTAAAAAAATAGGGAGTAAAATGCTCCCACTATAAAATCCTATCTGGAGCACTGTGTGTTGGGGTGCATTTTGAAAGCTAGGTGTTTTCGTAAGAGGTGTAGGTGTAACTTACACTGGATTGGAAGTTGAGTCTTTTTGGGCAGATCAATGCACACACAACTCCACTTCCCCCATTTTATGTAGCCTGTTTTTTGTTAGGCTGTATGATGACGTATAATAGTATTAAAATCAGGCCTCAAAATGTGCACTGTCCACAGGCCTTTGGCAAGTAGAAAATGACTCTTGACGAGTAAGAAATGGTGTGCTGTGTTTATGTGGAGAACGGAGGGGGGCGAGTGGTGTTTTGTACCTGTCTAGTAACTTACAATTTTACATTTGCCCCCACCCCTTTTTAACCATGTTTATCAGATGGCCAGGCAAGCAATATTTTTGTTTCCGTTATATTTTTTAATTGTGTAGGTTTTTGAAGGCGGAGCGCACACAAATGCCTCCTAGTATGAGATTGTTGAGGTCTAATATTAGGTTATCCTCTTCTCTTGAGATAAGCCAATCTACGAGCCATTTGCTCGCCTGCTCTGTGGGTTAGTTGAGAGAATTATATGTGATATTTGATGGTTATGGTCTAGTTCTGCAGGTTTGTAAAGAGTCTGGGTCATCAGCTTTTGCCGATTGTGAGGTGACGGAATATGGTTTTCACCTATTGTGCTAGTATGTTTTATTGGATTTGGTTGTCTTAGGTTTGGTCTGGTAAATCTCTCTGGTTGTAGCCTGACTGGGTTGGTCGGTAGGTATGTTCAAAGTAAAATCTTCCTAGCAGAATGAATCGTATGAGGAGACTGAAGTTCATAGCACACCTGCAGAAGACAGCAAATTTGGTTTGAGCCATTATAAGGCCTTTCTTGCATGGACTAATGGTAAAGCTTCTTATCGAAAACATTATGCATATGGGATGTATCTTACTTTTTGAGCAATAGTAGTAGCTCTGTGGTTCTAATGACTTTTTTTTGTCATGCAATAGTAGCTGCCTGCAAAGAGCACATATTGAGTGTCATTTAAGTTCTCGTGTTTTGAATTGTTTCTTGCTACTTTTACTTGTGAGGTTTCTGGGGAATGTTCCTTCCAAGCAGCTCTGAATGGACAAGCTCACTGTCCTAGGTTGATGTGTTACTTGTGAGTGATCACCTCTGGGTGTTTGCTATGGCTGAGAGACAGTGGACCACTCTTCTTCAGCCTGTCCTTTTCCCTCCTGTGGCTTGGGCTGTTCTCTTATAGTCCCTGCAATCCGCTCTTTATGGATCCCGATGGATCTCTCTGTGTGGAGCGTGAGTTAAAGGCCTCCCTGGCACAGTACGGGCAGGCGCTGGCTCCTTCTGCAAAAGCGTCTAACCCCCTCCGGGTTGCTGGGGAAGGCAGGGGAAGGGGCCCTCTCACCTTGATCTCCTTTGGTGCGATGTCTCTGTGTGACTCCACCACTTTGGCAGAAGTCTGCGACTTCTAACTTCTCGCCAGCCTTTTGAAGTCGGGCTTTCGTGTCAGGCCTCCAGGCTTTCTCCTCACGTGGGCTGGAGCTTCAGGCAGGTACTCCCAGTGGAACTGCTGAACGGCAGTGTCCCACCAGTGAACCTCCCCCTTTCCGGGTGCCGCCTCGTCTGGGCCGCTTTCTCTGGGGACTTCGTTTGGAGGCTGCTCTGGCGGAGCTGGAGGGGTCGCACAATTGTAATCGGGACCTTGCAGCTCCTCTGGGTCACTTTCCTCTGCTTGTCAGGGACCTTATGCTGGCCTCAGTGTCGCAGCATCCCTGCCAAGCTGGTTCCGCGTCAATGTTAATGCCAGCACACTGTTCAGGATGCGGCGGGCGGGGGATGACTCCTCTCCTCCAGCGCTGCTTCCCCAGATTGCAGTGTCAGTCTCTCTCCTCCGGCTGTCCGCTCCCTCTTCGGTTCGGGGGTCCCCGCTCGTCCCTCAGTATCCCCGAGTCAGGGTTACGTTTGAAGCCACTGGATCGCCACTCCGCATCAGTTGGGAGTTCAGGGAGGCACTCCGCCAGGAGATGCAGGCCGGCCTTAACCCACTTGTTCTTTCCATCCTTTTTATGGGCCTCCACTTACACAGCCCGGGACATCGCCGCTCATACTCTTCAGAAGCTCTGATTCGGTCACACGGGCTGCAACCGTGATCCTGGAGCCCGGCACCCCCACGCAGGTGTTTTCTCTTATTTGTTGTGGTCCTTGGTGTCACGCTTCACCGTCCTCCATTTAGTGGTGCTCAACATTTCGCGGCCATGTTCAGAGCCCTGTGGAGGGATAGACACTTCATTTCCATAACGGATTCCTCTTAGTTTAGTCGGGGGTTTTGGAACCACTATGTTTTCTGTTGATTGTCCCAGCGACGGTCGACTGGTTTTTTTTGCTGGATTCCGATCAGGATTATCTCCTTTTCATCTCTTTTGTCCCCGCCGAGAGCAAAGCAGAGTTACAGGCAGCCATTGCCTTTTGCGCCCGCTAGTGGTCTCGATAGGTTATTTATAACATGCTTAATACCCAGATGTTTCTAAGCGTGGATCCGGGAATCGAACCGGTATTACTCCATGTCGTCTTGCTTCCAAGGTAGCACGTTGCTGCTGAGCTATCCTCCCAAGACTATATATGGAGAATTGAGGGGGCAAGTGTCTTTTTATGCCTGGCTACTAACTTGCAACTTGATATTTTTAGCACTGGGGTTGGGATATGGAAGGTGTGGTCCGTTTCACACGTGGTCTCCTTTCTACTTGATGGGTAATGTTTACCACCTGATTCATGGATAAAATTGCATATTGCTTCTTTCCGGATGGTACTTAAGGGGGCCTTGCAATCTCTCAGTGTGTATTACCACGTTGTGGGGGTGTCGGCCTGAATCTATTGGAGAACAGATGTCTATGGGGTGTAAAATGGTGATTCTGAGGATCGGGCCTTACTCAAATGTATTTTGTGTGGATACTCTGGAAACATGGAGTGGAATTGATTGTTGAGAATCAGAAAAGTAGTTTTCCCCCCAGCTCCAGTCCATTAATGACTATGAGGTCCTTGTATCATTCATGGCTGGTTTTGGGACATTATTTACCATAGTACTTTCCAAATTTTGTTTTTCATATTTTTCCCGATTTCTGTTGTTGCAGCATATTTTCCATGCATTCAGCAATTCTAAGTTCTAAATGTTTGTAAATTTCAGCTTGTATACTTCCACTCTCTAGTATATTATTTGTTGGATTTCCCTCTCAGGTTGATTGATGAGTCAGTTTTAAGTGTTTCCATTATTTCTGACTGATGTAAAATAATGTGGGGTATTCCCATCATTCCCCCATAGCATCCATTCTTCCACACTTATCAATTGCCATTCATATCTATCACGTTATTTCCACAATGTCTCTGGTGTACTTGCTTAGGGTGCAACACTCTTTTCATTTCTGTTTTGTGCCAGTAAGACTTTGCAGTTCAGGCCCCTACTGGCAGATAATTCACTGAAGCACCAGCACCGTAACTAACGCTGCCGGTGCTTTAGTGTTCCCATTCCTGCTGAGTCTTATGGAACTTACTGTTCCACCGCCTGCAATTTATTTATTTCATTTATAAAGTGGACAAACAAACCAAAGGGGATCGAGGCGCGGGTTACAAGCAAATGTTTACACATACAGAATAATTAGTACAGGTGTAGAATGTGAAAATTAAGGTATGAAGTGGTCGGAGGTAGGAAGGGCAGTCTATTCAAAGAGCTGAGTCTTTAGACCTCTGTGGAAAACCCAGTATGATTGCCCAGCTCTGAATGAGGGTGGGAGGGCATTCCATTTCTTGACTGCGATGTAGGGGAAACTCGAGCCTCAGGCTTTTGCTCTGCAGATTTTGGGTAGGAGAAGGCGTCCTAGATGGTCTAGTCAAATTAACTTTAGTGAACTTTAGTGATAGTTTGAGCAAGGTAAGGGGGCAGTGTTGGAAAGGCACTTGTGGGTGATGGATAGGGTCTTGAACATGATGCGTGTTACCGGAAATGGTTTGCTGAGATTTCTGGTAGGTCACCAGCGGCCTACCGGCAACCTCGTAATGAGAGCCTATAAATCCTTCATCAGGGACCACAGCTACATAAATACATTGTGAGTGTAAACCATAGTAACACATTTTGCAACAACACCAAAGACAACAAACAAAAAACAAAGAGTAAAAAACTGAAAAAAAACACGTTAAATCTTGATATCACTAATTAAAATCACATATGTAATGTATTGAAAGCAGAGTCACTGCAGAGTTACTGCAGTTCACGTGAGCTGTCTGTTTACCGTGTGCATTATTAAGGAGGAGCCGTACATAAATACTGAATTTCACTGCAGAGCATCACAGAGTCACTGCAGAGTTGCTGCAGTTATTGGCAGTTGGGTGAGCAGTCTGTTTACTGTGTGCACTATTGAAGGAGGAGTTGGACATAAATACTGAATTTCAGCGCAAAGTGCTGCAGAGTCACTGCAGAGTTACTGCAGTAATTGGCAGTTCGTGGCAGGAGTGCTGTGTGGGTGTCTAGTGTCTTGTAAGTACTGGGATCACACCAGATAATCCTGGAAAGTTGCTTATGTGGCCTTCCTCTTCCTGCCCGCTCCCCCCTTGACATGTGCATATACAATTTACGCATTTGATCAATTGTGCACTGTTCTTCACGTTCTCCTCGTGTGTGTAAACAAGTGTCTAATAAAGTGCAGGTGGCTTCCTCGAAATGGATGGCTTCTCTTCATTCAAGAAGGTCCGACCCCTCCTGCCCGGCTAACCCAGTTTCCATCACTCCCATCCTGGGCAAACTCTTCGAAAAGCTGGCCATCTCCTAGCTTAATCTCCACACTGAATCTGTTGGTTGTCTCCATGACCACCAATCTGTTTTCAGAGTTGCCAGAAGCACAGAAACTGCTCTCCTGAACATCTGTGAAGACCTGCTCTCCGACCTTGATTCTAACACGCCCTGTGTCCTCATCTTGCTTGATCTCTCTTCTGCATTTGACACGGTCAACCATGGCATCCTGCTCAAATGTCTGTGATAACCTGGGTATCACTGGTCAGGCCCTGGCGTGGCTATCCTCTTTCCTCCCTGACCGACCCTCCCAGGCCCAACTTGGGTCATTCCTCTCCGCTATCTTTTTCTCTACCTGTGGTGTCCCCCAGGGGTCTAACCTCTCTCCCTGGCTGTTCAACCAATACCTTGCACTTCTTGCCCACCGGATTATGGCTCTCTGCCCCTACTTTCAGTGCTATGCGGATGACACTTGGCTCATTTTCAGGCTACCTTCAGCCACCTCTTCTCCATCTCTAATCACTGACTGTCTGTCTGTCTGCTATGCAGGAGTGGTGTGCTGCCAATGACCTCTACCTTAATGCCAGTAAGACTGAGATTCTCCTCATCGGCCCACCCACTCCCGCCTTTCCTGTCACTCTCTGGCCAGCCTCTTTTGGCCCTCTTACTACTCCCACCTGCGAGGCTAAAAACCTCGGGGGTCATCTTGGACTCCACACTCTCCTTCTCTCCTCACATCTCTGATGTCTCTAAGAAGTCACACTACCAGCTGCACCTCCTCAGAGGTATTCTTCCTTTCCTCTCCTTCCCCCAGAAGCTCACTGTCTCTAGAGCTCTGGTTCTCTCTAGGCTGGACTATTGCAACCGCCTCTTTCTACATCTGCCTGCCTCTACTCTCTGCCCTCTGCAACTCATCCAGAACAGGACTGCAAGACTTGTCCTTGGCCTCAAGCCCAGGGTTTGTATCTCTCCAGGACTGAAATCTCTGCACTGGCTCCCAGTGGCTGAGAGGATTAAGTTCAAAACCATCTGCATTGTCCACAAGGCCTTCAACTCTCTCTTTCTAAATATCTTCCTTCTCGAACTCTTTGCTCATCCGCCTCCAACTCCCAGAGGGTCAGTCGCTTCTCCAAGCAACGAGTTGTGGTAGATCTCTCTCTATTCAGCTGGTGCCTCCCTCTGGAACAGCCTCCCTGAAACTTGAGTAGAACCATCTCCGGTTCCAGAGGCACCTCAAAATCTTTTGCTTCTGCTTTTCTCCTCCTCTTCCCCTGCTGACCTCCTGGCTGAAACTGAAACTGCACCGTCTCTCTGATACTTGCAGCAAAGACAGTATCTGGTGTGCTAACATCCAGAAACCACTGTTCGATAAGATATCTACTCTCCAATTGAAAATTAATGACAAAAAGAATTACCTTCAGACCGACCCACAGCCTAATCCCCTCTTCGGCAAAACCTCACACATCACACGCGCACACATACCATTCAGCTTCTCACCACTCGCTATCCCAGAGGTTGAAAGTATCTTTAGCAAACCCAAACCCTCTAACTGCCAAGGTGACACCTGCCCAGCTCCATTAATAATGATTAAGGAATCTGCACACAAACTAGCACCTTTCATCACTGCTCTTATTAACTCCTCCTTCAACTCTGGTACGGTCCCTGACAACCTCAAGGATGCTTGGGTCATCCCTCTTCTGAAGAAACCCACTCTGGATTCAAGAATTTACACACAAACTATAGGCCCATCACCACAGTTTTTTCTGCTTAGACCGTGCAGCTTATCTGCAGATACAGAACTACCTAGAATCAAATAAACTTCTTGGTCTTAGGCAATCAGGCTTCCGGCCTAGGCACAGAACAGAAACTGCACTCCTCGACCTCAAAACACAAATTGAGGATCTAAAAGACAATGGTAAACTGGCCCTGCTATTACTCCTTGACCTGTCGGCGGCATTTGATTGGTTAACCACCAAATCTTCTGCCGTCATCTTAAAACGGCTGTCCACTTCTGGGACAAAGCCACCATTTGGATCAGATCTTTTGTGGATAACAGGTGGTCCATAAGGGTCTTCTCCCCGTCTGCCTCTGCCTATCCGTCACCAGTACTATGTGGGGTGCCACAAGGATCTTGTGTCTCTCCTAAACTTTATAATGTGTTTACAAAACCTCTTTTTGACATAATTGACTATCTGGGTGTCACCTATACTAGCTGCGCAGATGACACCCAGACTTAAATGATGCTTATCAAGTCATCCAGGCGTGGATGGCCCAACACAAGCTCTGTCTCTATGACGACAAGACAGAGCTCCTCATTCTAGGCTCCCAACACCGACTCTACAGACTAGATCTGTCATTTAAAGCTTTTAATATTGATGGCAACACAATTGAGGTCTCCAACGATACTAAAACTTTAGGAATCTACCTTGATTCCACACTATCGCTCAACAGACAAACCAATGCTGTAATCGCAGCTTCTGCATACATGTGCAAGCTTATTACAGCTTGCCGTCCCTTCCTCAGTACTACTAATTGCACCATCCTTGGGAGAACCCTGGTTATGTCCAAACTTGATTATTGTAATGCACTTTACCTAGGGACAAGCCAACGTAGTCTAAACAAACTTCAGGCTATTCAAAATAATGCCACCAGGGCAGCCCTAAATATCCCTAGGTCTTCACACATCTCGGACATCAGGAGAATTATACAATGGCTATCAGTTACCCAAAGAATATCCCTTAAAACGCTTGCCCTCACGCATAAATCTGTGACCAATCAGGCCCCCATCTATCTGGCCAACCGTTTTACTCACCACACTTCTACCTGCCCGCTGAGAACTGCCCAAGCATGCTGTCTCACTGTACCCAGATACAAACGGCAGAAAGCAGGCAGGACAAGCTTCCCAGTTCTTGCTTCTAAACTTTGGAACTCATTGCCTATCTCTCTCAGGACCGAGCCTTCCTCCTTATGATTTAAGCGTAAAGTCAAGTTGTGGCTGGTCACCCAAGACGCCTAAACTCCCTACTGGTACACTGTTCGTTTACTTACTTTTGCAGGACCATGCTCTTATACCTTCCCGGTTCTCATATTCTGTAAATACACTGCTCATCTTCTGTAATTAACTTCTAATTATCTTAAGCCTTATTCCCTCCTTGCATCTATGCTACTTGACTCTTATTGTCTTTGCCTATCTGTATGTATAATTTGTGATTTTTTTACTATATGCTTCTTAGTAAATTTGCTGTGTTGTATACTATATTATTGTAACCTAAGATATGCGCCCAGATGCCTTTGGGCCAGGCGCGCTATACAAATAAAATAAATACAAATACAAATTCTCCACGTGACTTCGTCGCCGAACTCGGGCTGGGCTCATACATTTATACAATGTATTTAGCCCAGCCCGAGAGCTTCTGCCTGCACACTGTCAGTGCACTGAGTGCAGAGCTTAACTAAAAAGCTCTGCACTCAGTGCCATAAATCATATCGCAGTTGCTGCGACATGATTACAAAATTGTGATACAATACCGCTTATTTTATGCCTTGCTATATATATAAAACGCTTCAGTAGGTTTCCGTACTCAGCTGATGCCATTTATCAGTGTTAGGTTGCCCTCTGCTGTCCAAATGGCAAAGTGCACCCACCTCAACAACAGCTATCTTTTCAAAATACGCATGCAATTTATCAGTGTTGACCTCTGCTGTCCAATGGCAAAGTGAACCCACTTCAACAACAGCTACAATTTCAACAGATTGAGCACGGTTCTACACAGTCACTTTCACCTTTCACTATTGCAATCATTCGGAAGTTACTTCTTTCCAACCCCACTTCTCTTCACACAGGGCACGATGGTTCCATTGTCAATGAACAGTTAATTACTGGCTCAACGTTTCATTCTCTAAGGAGCGAAACTCTGTAGGACGAACGCCTCCTTGCAAGCTAAAACTGAAAGTAGGTGCTGTAATTATGCTACTATGCAATATTATGCTATCACAGGGACTATGCAATGGAACAGGGTGACAATTGCGCCTCTACAAAGACACATCATAGAGGCCTGTGTGATCGATGGAACTTAGATACTGTTCTTATACTGTGCATACCTCTCATACCTCTCATTCCATCTGATATGTTTAGCCTTTTCAATGATCATTAATAAGTCACAGGGACCTACGCCCCTTTCCTGGAAGTGATCAGTAGTAATTCCGATATTTAAGAAGGGGGACAGAAGTGACCCTATGAATTACCAACCGATATTGATCTTTAAGATATGCTAGAACAGCATATGTTACACCGGGAACAGCTGGTGTAAATAAACAATAAGAACCAAAAGACCAGCTGGTTGTCTCAAAATGGCCAACATGATACTGAGAAAGTGTGAGTAACCACCAGTTCGGAAACTTAATCACCACTCTACCTTCAATAGCTATTAACCGCATGACCATGCAACTGACTTGCAAACTGTAAAGAAACAAAATAGGAATCAGGCTGAAACACATAAGTATTAATTTAGAGTGCTAAATGGTAATGCACATTGGTAGCATACCTTTGCCTCTCATCTATAGGAAGCAATACATGGGTATCTCCTGGCAGCCGCCAGGCAAAAACTCGAACCTCCAGCGGCAGCAGTGTCCTTGGGGGAGCTGAGCCACTTATTTTTTAATAGGGGACCAGGGAAACTATGGACGTGAAGCACTGTGATGTCATCAATGATAGCCTGATGATGTCATGGATACAGTAGTAGCGACGCAGGGATGTTCGCAATGTAAACAATGTTGATCTGTATGTAAGCAAAACGGGAATCAAACTATAATATTTTACTGACTTGACCTCTAGGCGATCAAATTGTGGGTACACATACATGAAAACTAACAAAAGACACCTAATGCAAATCCACATAGATTTATGTGATTGTTCAGCCGATGTCTTTCAAACCACTGAAAAAACTAAATAAGAAATAAAAGCTCAAGTGAACCGGTACCAACTAGTCAGATGTGGTAGACTGTGAGAAAACTCCTGTGAATTCCTGTTTACTTAAAAAGGAACATAGTGCGCATGTGGATAATGCACCATTAATTGTAAAACTCCTCCTGTAGTGTATAAAACACAACATGCATGTTCGTCCAATTGATGTTCCTATCAAACAGTGTTTGTTAGGGATGCTGGTTAGAAAAATAAAAACATCTGAAGAACTAGAAAATGTAATATCTATAACGACTAATGATGAAAGCCACTGCTCATAGTCCTATTTTCAATTCAATGTATTCATTTACTTCTAGCCGACAAGGTTTTGTATATACAACACAAAACACGAAATAGACAAAACACCAATACATATAAAACAATTCATCCCATAAAAGCTGATTTAAAAGGGATAAAACTCTATATCACATATACATATATTGTCACATGTAATCCTTTACAGTCAAATTTAAAATGTATCTGGGTATATCACATTTTGTTAGCCTAAGCATGTATTTCATGATTCATAAATCTCAAATATTTCTATACATTTTCTATAAAATCTGATCATATAAAACATAAAATTCACATAATTTCCATTCATGAACATGTTCCACAAAAGTTTAGGATCATCAGCTTCAAAACTATTACAGTAACTTTTCATACATCGATATCTAATAAGGTGCAAACCTGAACATTCAGTCATATGCTCGATAGACTCGTACATAGTCCTATTTAGATGGGTTAAAAGAAGCAAGCAAAGTCATGTTCCTCATTCATACCATGAGTGTATAGAGAGTCCAAAAGATCAATCCATAGAATTTCCTTTTTGTTTAAGTGCTTGTTAAATGTCCATGCCGCTTCCTTTGTCCTTGATGATGTCAAAGACTTGAAACTTCATTTATCCTTCATCCTTCATACAGGTGCATGCTGCACTCAAGTGAAGTACTTGCCTCACCTCCAGCTCCTGTAGCTGGAATCCATCGTTGGTATGAAGCCCCCTGCATTCAGGCTATCCCTGTTTCCTTATCCGGCGCCAAATGCGTTTTCTCGACCTCTCTCTCCCGCCCACCCCTTCCCTTATTGGCTCAATGTAATAGGAAGTAGCTTTACACCAACACGCTGCTCGAGAAGTGCTCCTTGTGCATTCTGCGCTCGAGAGAATTCCTCGCCTCTAGCTTCCTTGACTGGAATCCATCACTGGTAAGCACCCCCCTGCGTTGAGGCTAGCCCTGTTTCTTTATCCAGTGCCATCTGCACTCCCTCAACCTCTCCCTCCCTCCATTCCTTCTCCCCGCCCACGGGTTCTATGATTGGCCCAATTTACTAGGTAGTACTCTAAGCAGTGAGTCCCAGGGAAGCCTGTGAAAGGCCAAAGCAAAGTGCACCTCCCTAGGGCACCTCCATCGCCTGTTTGCCTGTTCACCCTGGACACCTCAGCCAGGATTCTTAAGCTGCCTGCAGCAACTTCCAGGTAAGGGACAAGTGTTTGGTTGCATAGCCAGTGCTGTAATAGTGATCTCATGACACTGCCTTGTATCCACCAGAACCAAAGAGTTAACACAGCTATAAGTGTGCCATTGAATTCAATTCAGCTGCTTTTTCAATGTAGCCACAGTGTACCTCTTCTCAATCTAGCTGCATTGTGTGTATAGCCCAGTTTTAAATTCAGCTGCATTTTTGAACACAGCTATTTTATTATATTTAGCTGTGCTTTGTGTATAGCACCTGTTATATTTAGCTGCATCTTGCTTACAGCCCGGTTTTAAATTTAGCTGCATTTTTAGTATAACCACTGGGTTATCTTTAGCTGCATTTTTTAGCATAGCCCATGTGTTGAATTTAACTGCACTTAAAATTTTTCAACTGAGTACGAATCCTATGTATTCCTTGATGATAGTGAATATAAAACCAACTTAAGTTACATTGCCACCAAGTGCAGTCGAGATTTAATGGCACTCACCATTACAGTGGCCCAGCGTATTAGTACTGTGAGACAGTTATAGAATCAAGAGAAACATAGACGCAAAAGTAACAGTTTGAAAACCTTTATTATCAGACTTTGTGGGGTTGGTATAATGCCTATTTGGCCCTAACTCTAAGGGGATTGTTCCCTAAACCGATGTTTCTAAGGGCCCGTTGATGTCTGCAAGGCCAAAACCAAAGTTCATCTGTGTCTAAACCTATGCTTGCCCTCACTCTTAAACCAAATGTGATAGGGGATCTTCTTAAAGGAAAAATGGTGACTCCAAAAGAAAATAAATTTAAATCGCAGCTGGTTTCAGGTAGTCTTACCAATAGGTATAGTTCTGGCAGTTCAAAATAGTTAAACCAAAAGGGTTGCCCTTGGAGACTTCGGCTCTAGCTGTAAATCAATAGAGTTCACAATGTCTCTGGGTCTCTTGGGGTTTCCTTCCCCAAGCTTTAATCCTTCCAGTTTCAAACAAAAATACACAGTTCCTATTGGGCCTCTCAGGGCTCCCTTCTCCAAGTCTAGGCCTCTCTTCACAAAGTTAAAAAATGTCTTTAGTGGGCCTTATAGGCTTCCCTTCCCCAAGCCTAGGCCCCTCTTTACACAGTTCAACAAACAGTAGTATCAGAGACTTTGGCAAATGCTGGGTTCTATGCTCCTACCAGGCGTGACCACACTGACCTCTAAACCCTCTCTTTATTCTCTGGCACCTTTTCCTCTGTGCCTCTTTCACTTTGTTCTCTTCGACTTTACTGTGCTTCCTGAAAAACGTATTTTCTGTTGTGCACACTTGCACCTTCTTTCCACCTTTCTGTGCCTCTTGCACATTTCTCTTTGCTTTTCACTGTGCCCTCGTGCACATTCCCTTTCTCACTGTGCGCTCTTGCACCTTCATTTTCTCACCATGCTCTCTTGCACCTTAATTTTCCCATTAATGTGCTTCTTGCACTCTGTGTTCATTTCAGGTTTCTTGCACCCTCTGTCTCGCACTTGGGTTGCTCTTTTGGCTCTTTCCGTACCGCCAGCACACTTGCTCTGTTTCTCTTTATTTCCATTCCTCTAGCACCCTTTTCTGTTACTCTGCTGTACTTTCTTCCCGCTTTCCAGCTTTGCTATTCGCTTGCTTCCCTTTGCTTTTCCCTTTCTCTTGCTTCTTTTTGTTTTTTCCTTTCTCGCTTGCAGGGCTGTTCACTTTTGTCAGTGCTCCTGCTCCCGCTCCAGCCACCCGCACGCTACTGAGTTTCTTTCTGGCTCACGAAACTCGCCAATACTAGCGCAGCGTTGGCAAGCAGGTCAATGGGTTTGTGTCGAGGTCAGGGTATCGCCACCTGCCCCACAGAGACACCCCATGAGACCTGCACACGTCCTAGGGGAACGAGCACTGGCCTAAACAAGGCTTACTGCCTGCGTTCTGTCCCGTTCTGGCTTCCTGGAGGCACAGCTGCCTCGCCACGCTGCAGACCCTCACACACACCGGGCCAGCGTCTCGGGGTCCTGCACACCAGCGGTGCTTCTGGGCTCCTCTCCTTGCAGCCTTCTGCTACTTGGCCTCCTGGTTACATCCAGTAACCCCAGCTCGCTCAATGCTTCTGGCAGAAACTCCATTTCTATGCTGCAGGTGAGTCAATTGAAGTCGTGCGCAGTTGGGGAAAAGTGCCTGACCTTGCCTGACACTATTAGTGGGACAATTCGAAGGTGTTAGATGGTAAGCCTCACTTTGTATACCTATGTTGTTTCTATAGGTACTCCTCATTGCTCCTGGTCGCTTCTTCCTCGGCCCAGTACTTATTGGAAATGGGGAGGGGGAGATGGGGTGAGAGTGGGAATATCCCATAAAGGTTGAGGGAGAGTGGGCTGGTGTACAATTAGGAAAGGTGGTGTACCATGTCTCATCCTCAGGAATTCTCCCAATCCCCCATGACCCTCCACTCAGGTGATCCTCCCTCGCTTGTCCTCCCCCCAGGGTCGAGATCCAAAAGCGATGATCCTTCCCTGGCCACCTGAATGGAAGTTCCCCTGGAAGTAGGTGGGAGGATACCGTCGGGTTTCTCCGAGAACCAAAATACAAAGAGATTTGGGTCTGGAGGAACAACAATTCCGTGACAACGCTAGAGAATAAATTAGGGAAAGCATCCTACAAATAGACCTATTCAAATACACTACTTTGGATAAAAAAAACTAAGAAATGAGCTAAAGATATCTGAGGATTACATAGACACTTGAAGCAGGGAAAGGTTCAATCAAACTAACGAGAGATCTAGTACTCGTAGGAGGGGGGTCACTTTCTCAGACACCTCCAGTGGATCCCTTAGATTACGTGATTTCCCCCATCGCAGCTCCTGAAGTCCTCACCCTATTTAGGATGAGGGGATCCCAGGGTCAGACCCTGGGATCCCTTTTAACCAGATTTTTACAACTACCAAGGCCCCAAGCAGACTAGTATCAGGAGGAGACACTTCAGGAGATGAATCAACCCTCCTCTGTGCCCATTTTCGACCTGTCTGGTACCGCCCTTACAACTGACCAGACCTCAGTATTAACAAAAGGCCTCTGCTTTGTCCCGACTAGTCCCACTAATTGGTTCCATACCAAAATGGAAATGCCACAGTTCTTCGGCACAATTTCACCAAAGACATTTTTTCAAAACCATGCTGAGCCTAACGAGGATGAAGACACAGGGTTTCAACCAGAGTCGACCTTCACCCCTTCAGAATCAATTCCCCATCATAACTTTTGAGAAATGTATCCTTAAAGAGCTTTACAAGTTACAGACTAAGCACAGACACACAAGGTACAATCTCACTAACAAAAAGACCTTAAACTCGGGCCCCACCATAGTGATTAAACCAGCTGACAAACAGGGAGGGGGGCATTGTGTATTCCAAATAGACCAGTACACTCAAATAGTACTAGATCTCCTTCCGAACATTGACAACTATTTCAAGCTGAGAAAAGATCCTGCTAATGAACTTAAGCAGATCATTTCTGAAAATGATATATTTGAATAGCAGAGACAATGAATATCCAAGCACGAGTTTAAATATCTAAACAACTCTCAACAGCGTAGACATCTTTCTACCGTCCCTAAGATGCACAAAGATTCACTTTACCCACCAGGCAGAACAATATTTGTGGTATGTGGTTCTGTACTTGAACCGCTTTGTACATTTGTGGATTGCTTTTTGAAGCCCTTATGTCAAAATACCATTTTATACTTAAAGGACACCACATTGGTTATCAAAATTTTGAAGGGTAAACTATTTGACCACCAGAATGAGATAATAGTAACCACTATCACTGTACACCAGTATCGCCCAGGAGGATGCCATTGAATGTACTTGGGCTCACCTCATACACCAAAACATTCAAGAGCGAGTCCCTGTTAATTTCATCATCAAGCTTAATACTGTGCCTCTTAAAACACAATTTATTTAGCTTTGATGACCAATTTTATCTTCAGATCAAAGGTACAGCTATAGAAGCACTCTTTGCCCCCCTTGGACATACTCTAATGGCCTAATTTGAGAACGAATTCATTTTTCACCAGAATAACCTGTTTCAAAGTCAACATCCATCTCTGGAAACAGTACATAGATGATATTATATTTATTTGGAAAGGTACTCATGAGCTTTGGCTGGATTTTCACCAATGGCTGAATGACCAAAGACCGGATATACAGTTCACCCTAGAGAGCAATTCCAATCAGATTTACTTTCTCTACCTCACCTTGAAGAGCAATAATGGTCTCCTCAGGTGCACATTATTTAGGAAAGGTACTGCAACATAATTCTTCATTTCCCCATCTTTTACTCTAGGAATCTCAAAGAGTATTTACCATACCGAAAATACCCGAGGGTAAGACGTAACTGCACTGATCTCACAGACTTCCATTCTAATGCCAAGAGCTTAGATGCCGGACTTCATGCCAAGGGTTACCCAAGAAAATTGCTTGGCCATTCCAAAAACAAGCCAGATATGCACCTAGGGAAATTCTCCTTACGCCCAGGGAGAAACCCGACACGGTAGAAAGAATTGCATGCGTCTTCACATACCACCCCAATACCTCTGACCTTAGAAAAATGGTCAAAAAATACTGCCCGTTGGTACAACTGAGTTTGCCTGCTGAATTTATGCCACGTGTGGCACTCAAGCGCTCCAAGAACTTACGTGGCTATCTGGAGCACTACCAATTCAGAAAGAACAAACCCATAAATGTAGTGTGGGATCTACGACCGCTTTTGGGACACATCCCCTGCAGCACCTGTTCAGTTTGTAAACTCAGTCAAGATGGATTCATTTAAGGTGGGCAACAAGGAATGGCAAATCCGACACTTCTCTAACTGCAAGACCACTAAAATGGTATATTGCATTGAATGCCCCTGCAGACTACGCTACGTAGGATAAACCAGTTGGGCAGCACACGTGCGGATAGCGGAGAACTGCTCCAGAATTTGCTGCAAAAACACTGCAGCACATATGGTGTCACACTACCTAGAACAGCAACACACACACCTGATGAAATGCTATGGTGGATCATAGAGGTGTTAAAATCTTCAACCAATGCACAACGGTTGCTCCTCCATAAAGAGGCATGGTGGATCCACCATATACAACACACAAGTGATAGGTCTAAATGAGCAGCTGCCCTACCAATACTAGATCACCATCTGTTCTGCTTCTCTCTGCACTGTCCAAGCTCTGAGCATAGGCCGTCTCCAACATCCCAAGTGCTAATTTTTTGTAACTACATATCAGACTATACCCATGTTTGCCTTCACTTAGCTCGGCCCTAACTCAGAGCCAGTATATGCCTACCCTTACACAATCCATCCCCTCAGGATGAGAACTTCTAGCCAGCATTTATACCTGGGTACCTTCAGCAGGTAGGTCCGAAACTCTGGCCAAATATCCAGAGGCCGGGATGTGCTTGGTAGTGTCCCAACAAAAAATTCCTTTCAGTTCTCGGCCCACGTCAGGTCTAATGACCATTCCTTGGTGGTAGGGGGATATTTATCCTTCCATTTCCGGAGGATACAGCGTTTAGCCATCCTGCATCCCATATTAACAAATGCTCTAGATCGCCTCAGTGGGATGTCTGGCCACAATCCGAACAATACCCCTATAGATGAGTGTGCGATGGGCATCCCAGTAATCTCAGCCAGGGTTCCCATCACCCCCCACCAGAAGACACTCGGAAGGGTACAACTCCAGAACATGTGAAAATTATCTGCCCCTCCAATTGACACCTCAGGCATGCACTGTGCACTTGCGCGTTCATTTTAATGAGTTTGTACAGAGTATAATATAATCTATTAAGGACCTTATATTGAATTAGCTTGCATCTTGCATTCAGTGACACTTTCCGAGTATGCATACACATCAATTTCAACTGTGCATCTGTGATTTCTATGCTCATATCTGCTGCCCATTTGCACCTTACTCCAGGGTTAAACAATTCATTCTTACCTATTATCATTTTGTAGATAGTGGCCACCAACCTGCGCCCCCTCTCCGCCTCCCCCGGAGTTGGCACTTTAAGCTTGGGGGTTCCTCCAGGTATGTCTCCCACTTTACTGATACCGTTGCTCTTAGCCTATAGTATTGGATCAGCTCTAAGCCATAGTCCCCTCCCCCTGCTTCCAAGTCTGCAGTGTGATGAATGCACCCTCTGTGAATATATGGCTCAGTGCCCTCTATCCCATCCATTCCCAATGTGAACTCAGAGATATGCTCCATGTGCGTGCAAGGCACAGGAACCTCCACATTCGCAGCCACCTATAGTATGGCTGTCCTACCTCCAGTCTCCCCCATATGTGGCACCAAGCCGTCAGTGTGCTAAGGACTGGGTCAAACGGGCAATCGTCTTTATATGACCTGTTCAGCAGTAGGGTCCGTAAGTCTGATGCACCGGCCGACAACCCCTCAAGTTTAACATGCAGTGGATACTCCCCCCCCGCTACATAGCAATGCGTGTTGAATTGTGCTTGGGCCGCCAGCCAGTGCACTTCCAGGTGTGGTATAGCAAAGCCTCTTCTGTCATATGGCATCTTCATTTCCGACCATTTCTTTCTATCTGCAACTGAGTGCCACAGGAATCTTGCCAGGATCCCATGTACCCCTGTAAAAAAGGACTTCCCCGGCTATAGGGGGACATTCATGAACACATATAGAAGGTTTGGTAGAAGTATAATTTTAACCAGTGCCAGTCTCCCTGCCACCGAGATAGGGGCGCCCACCCAGTTTTATTTTTTCCTCTGTATATCGCTCCAGCAAGGTGTAATTATCCCCTAGTAGTGTGTTCCCTCTCCTCGACACTGTAACCCGAGGTATTTGATCCTAATAAGTGCCCATTTCAGCGGGTATTCCCCATGCGGCTCCCCAGTAGCTGCCATCAGTGGGAAAACCTCTGATTTCGTATAGTTGACGACAAACTCCGAGTGTTCCCCAAATTCTGTGATATTCTGCATAATTGGATCCAAGTTGATTTGCGGATCCCTAACATACAGAAATATGTTGTCTGCATACAGATGGATAATCTCTTGGGTTCTGCTTAGTCTGATTCCATTTTACCATGACACTCCCTTACCATGTCTGCCATTGGCTCAATGGCCAGGGCAAATAATAACAGGGACAGAGGGACAGCCCTGACGGGTGCCTCTGCCAAGCAGAAATTGTTCGCACAGTTGTGCATTAAATAACACCATGGCAGTTGTTTCTGTATAGAGCAGTTTGATATAGCCTGTCATATTCGGCCCCAGGCCCATCTCCTTCAGCACAGCAGAGAGGTACACCCACGACACCATATCGAAAGCTTTCTGTGCATCGAGTGTTATTGCTGCTGCTTCAGCTTCAGGAGATAGCCTGGCCATTACATTAAATAGCTGACTGATATTGAGAGCCGTAGACCTTTTCGGGTTGAACCCAGCCTGGTCTGCATGGAATAGATGCGGGATGAGCGGCAGCAACCGATTTGCAATCACCTTTGCAAATATCTTGGTTCAACATTCATGAACAATAGGGGCCTACAGGAACAGCACTCATTGCTGGGCTTGCCAGGTTTGAACAGAACTGTTATCATAGCCTCCGGTAGGGACTCGGGGAGAATGGCATTCTCCAGGGATTCCTCCCAGACTTCTAATAGGCGCGGCACCAGTAACACAGTGAATTCCCTCTACAACTCTGCAGTTCGTCCATCAAGTCCGGGGACTTTGTTCTGGGGAAGGACATGACAGTCAAGATCTCCTCCACCGTAAAAGGTACATTAATCTGAGTTCTGGCAGCGGCAGAGAGTTGCGACAATGGTACTCCCTCGAGGAGAGTACCCAGAGCCTGCCCACCATGTTGTTGTCCAGACTTATACGAAGACCCGTAGAATTCTCGAAACACCTCTAGGATATCCTGGTTTGCCCACTTAGTCCCCCTGTCCATCCAGAATACTACCTATGCACGTCAGGCCCCTCTCCCGCCGCACCACACGCACTAGTGTTTTCCCCGTGCTCTCCCCTTCCCCATATTTCCTGCCCGCTGCTGGCTGAAAAAAGTATCTGGTTTTCCTCTGAACGTGTCCGCGGTACTGCTCTGGGGTGGCATGATCCCATTTGAAACCCTTGAGTGTATCCTCGCACATTTGTAGGTCCCGTCTAATTACTTTAAGTCCCCCGAACTCTCTAGCATTGCCATGCCTCTGATGTATGACTTGAACACCTGCCATCTTACCCCCATGACGTGTCCTGCAGGGGATTGTTCAGAAAACAATTCTTAATATCATCAATATTTTAAACACCATATCTCGCAGCGCTTCAGGTTTAAACCGCCACGTTGTTCCACTGGTGACCCCCTCCCCCGATCTCAGCCGCACCACAACTGGCGAGTGGTTCAACAATGTACACGGGAGAATATCTGCTGATATCACTATCCCAATCAATAACTGAGAAAACAAGAAAACATCAATGTGGGATGCATGTGTACCAGTGATTAAAAAGTGTAGTCTCGGTCTTGCGGATGTAGGGGTCGCCAGACATCGCGAATCTCCAAGAAGTTCATCTGACCCAATAAAAAACGTGCTGCTTTGGAAGGGGCCCTAGGAGCTGTCCCAGTCCTTTTCAGTTCCTGGCCCAGTATAAGATTCAAGTTGCCCCCCCTAGATTATATTACATCTGGATAGGAGGATATAATCACTGCTTCGTTGGCATAAAATTCTGCAGAGTCAATATTGGGGCCATAAGTGTTAACCAGAAGCATTTCCACGTGGTCTAAAACACCATGCACTATTATGTAGCGCCCCTCTGGGTCCACTCGCGAGCCCCTCTCAGCCAACTGCAGAGATTTATGAATGAGGATCAGTACACCCCTGGACTGAGTAGAGTAGATGGTATAGTATCTATTTTCCCCCCACGTCGGTGCCACGTTACCACACACCCCTTATGTGGCGTGTGTTTCCAGTAGAAATAGTACATTAATCTTGTGTCTGTTTGCATACAATATGACATTTCTCGTTTTTAGTAAGTTCCAACTCATCAGGCTAATTGGCAGCGTCCCACCATGAAATCAATTTCTTCCCATAGCTGGCCCTGTCCCCTGGGGCAGGCCTGCCGATCACATATATTCTGAGCCTTACCAATGCACTCCCCCATCTGCCAAGATTCTTTAAAAACTTTTCTCCCCGTCCCAACTTTACCACTCCAGCACCCAAACAGTTGCCAATCGACCCGCCTCATAAGCCTCCATTTCCTCCCTGCCCACCCGCACTGCATCTGCACAATTAGCAGTGTAAACCATACCAACCCCCCACCTGTGGGCCGGCTCACAACAGCTGAACACCAACAACAAACCGGCAACAAATCACTGCAACGTGGGCAAACTGTATGCTATGCTGTATGCTATTGCAATGGGGCGTCCGTCGCCAATTTAGGCACTGTTTTCATGTTTTCATATTTCTAGCTATATATGCTTAACACAGTAGCTGCAACAGATGGGCCCTATAGCAACAACCCATATAGCTACTCAATATACCAAGACATTACAGGAGACGAGGTGCGCAAGTTAATTTCTTGTCTTCATGAGGCCCATTTAGGGTTGCTGAACCAGAATTTTGTCCTCTATAAATTTCACAGCCTCCTCTGGGACCGTACAAAAATACAGTTTTCCCTGAAATTGTAGATGGAGTCTCGCCAGAAACATCAATGCATATGGGATGTTGCACTCCTGCAGCATCCTCTTGACACCCTAAAAAAGCATGCGCTCTTGCTGTACCGCCACTGAGAAATCTGGGGAATATCCGGATGATATGGGAGTCCAGTCAAAGCTCTCCTTTCTCTCTCTCGCCAGCTTCGCGAGAGAATCCCAGTCACGATAGCTACACATTTGAGCTATTATAGGCCCACGGATGTCTCCAGTGTTTCAGCTTTTGCGTCAGTGATCTGTGAGCCCGCTCCAATGCAAAGAACGGCAACAGTCATGGATCCTCCTGGATGTCTCTGAGCAACGGATCTAACGCCTGTTCCACACCTTCTGTGAGGGCGTCCTCTGGCACCACCACAATTCTGATATTATTTCTCTGGGAGCAGATTCAAGGTCGTCACAATAGCTTTAACATAAGTCATGTCCTTCGTTAGGGTTTTAACAGCAGTTTGTAGATCGTGAACAGTGTCCTCAGTAGTCCTCTGCCTCATTGATTTGCTTGCCCTCTTTTGCAAGCTGTGCCCGGATGGTGGTGATATTTAGCGCAATGTCATCCAGTTTTTCATTCACCGCAGCAAACCCATTTTTCATAGTGATCAGCATCTGCTGCAGTTCAGTGGGGGGGTGAGGGGGCGCACCCCGAGTGTTATGGGGGCACTGCATGATGGGCCAGAGCGTCACCCTCTTTGCGGGAAGTCGCCTTGGTAAATGTGTCCGTTGCCCAAGCCTTCTTGCCACCACCTGAAACCCTGGTCATATCTTGTGCAGAGTAAGGAAGGGGATGTCAATATTCGACTGCTAGCCACCAGCTGCCCGAGGGGCACCCGCACACTTTTGGCCTCTTTCTACTTGGCCTACCAATGCATTGGTCTCTCCAGTCTTTGGGTGATAATACCACACTGCTCAGTTTCAATGCTCAGAAAATGCCGTTGGAGACCGCACCTCGCACACTGCATGATCAGGGTTGTATAGAAAGGCCACTGTAGTGTCCTGAATGCCCAGCCCAGCACCGATGTTAAAACACTCTGTTGTCACTATGAGCAGGCTAAGCCCATTAATGCCAGTATCCAGCTGGTTAGGATTTTTGTGGCCAACAAACACACCATACGCCAGACAGCCAAGCCCCCTCAACAGAGCTCTCCTATCTCTTTTGTCGCAGTTCAATGAAATGCGGGTTCCCAGCATTCGGGAGTCGTGCTGCGGCATCCGGCAGCAGTATGAAGAAGTTCACAGCTGCCGCTCCGGGAAGGGTGCTGTCTTGCGGGTTTTTGGGTCCGGCCTAGCCTCGTGCTGTTTTTCCAGCAACTTCTACATTTCATTTAACCTAGTTGCAGGCTCGTTGGTTTTTAAGTCCTCTATTAAACATACCCAGGCCTCATCTCGTTCATGAGGCTTGAAAGCTCCTGGGTCATAATGAGGAAATTCCCGTTTTACAACTCCTGCTCCATGTATCCCAATCTCAACCCCTGGTTATGCTACCAATGTACTTTTACATTTAGCATTCTAAATTATTACTTTATTTGTGTTGCATCCTGATTCCCTATCATTTTTCTTTACAGTTTGCAAGTTATTTGCATGTTCATACGGTTAACAGTTGTTGAAGGTAGAGTGGGGATACATTTTCAGAACTGGTGGTTACTCACAATTTCTCAGTATCACGTTGTTTGTTTTGGTTCAGTTCTGCACGAGATATCGAGAACACCAGTTGGTGGTTTGGTTCTTATTGTTTAATTTATATTACATCTTAGGACACTTATTGAGGTTATTCACACTGGTTTTATGAACCCTATAATTTTGTCAGGCGAACATTAGTGGTACAGCATGAGGCACGTTCTCAAGACTAGTGACATGTTACACCATTTTACCCACAAGCATTCCCAGACACCATTTACAAGCAGTATTTATCTTCACAGCATTGGAGGTCTGCTCCTCCTATTTGAAGTTTCGATGTTTTTATGCTATGCTTTCCATACGTTACATACATGATTTCAATAAGCGATATCAAGATTTAATGTGCTGTTTTCTGTATTTTTCTCTTTTTCTTTGTTTGTTGTCTTTGTTGTTGCAACATGTGTTACTATGGTTACACTCACAATGTATCTGTGGATGCTGTCCCCGATGAAGGACTCATAGTCCAAAATGCATTGGACGGCTCCAATTTCATCTCATTAAAAAATTGTATTTGTTATAACAGACTGTTCTTGGAATTTGTGAATTTTGTTAACTTGGATGGAATTTCATCCATATTTGGCAGCATTATTTGCAAGGGATCAGGCGGCACGCAGGGGTCTAGCCCCTTGGTCTTAGTGCTGTATAAAGGCCTATGCCATGCCTACACAAACACCCAAATTAGGCTTGTACTTAGTACTGTAAAATTTTGCTGTGTTCATATCTCCACAATGCAAAGTGAATGAAACCAGGGACCCACCATGTTGATGTCTCGTTGAGGATAATTATTTTTGCTGGCAGTAACCTGTGGATTCATTTGTGCCACTGCAGTAGTAATTATTCTCCTGGAGTTACTCGAGCCCTTTACAAGTGTTACCTCATTTTCTTTCTTCTTCACCTCGTGGGCAGCAGAAAAATAAAAATACTTTACTAAAATTAGAAGTCAGTTCCTCAGGGGTCATATTAAACGCATAATACCACTGAGAACCTACTTGAAGGCTGCAATGTGCTAAACAACGTTGGTATATATGCAGCCTCCGCCTCTGTAGCTTATTCGCGAAGAAAAGAGACTTTGTTTGAGCAATTGGGAAATGCCGAGTTTCTGTTGAATTAAGCACATATCTGACTGGGGGTGTTCGTGTGTCTGTGTCAGTCTCTTCTTGTTCATTTGGCCAGCAATCAAATTCTGCCAATAAAGAATTATGTTGATGGGATTCCAATTTTTGTTTTATTTTTTCACATGTACCTGCCTCTCTACCCTCTTAATTTGTACTCTTTGTAAAGCAAAAAAACAAGATTCCCGCGAGTAGTGTTTTTTACCAGCAGCATTCTATTGCCATGAATTAAAATGCTCTTCGTTATCACATGCCTATAACTAATGAGATAAGTGATGTCTAGGAAACCAAACACGTTTTTGAATTTTGCAAATAATTTTAGCCTGCCCCTTGAGCATCTACAACACCTGAGTTTGGACTCCACGAGAATGGGAACACTGCCATTGGTTCAGTGAAAAACTCTGCTGGTGGGGGCCTCCGGCGGGTCAGGCCTGCTGGTTGTTCAGTGACCCTCCCGGCAGACTACCGGTATGCCGTTCCAGAAAAGGTGCCAATAACCACTGTTAGCAGCACCTTTTTCCAGAACAGCATCCTTGTAATGTGGGCCCCTGACTTGGATTCCAAGAGTTGAGAGGGGTTAGTAGGAGAAACCAAAGCCGCATGTGATTACCTCCATGGGAAATCGGCACCAATAATATTTTAGTGCTAAAGACCAAAAAATGAAATTCCAAAAAGAGATACAACATGTAAAACATAACATCAACGTGTTGTTGTACGAGTATACATTGAATTGATTGATTTATATGTTCATCTAGGGTGACACAAGTGTTTTCATGCCTTACAAATAAATCTGTACAAGAAAGACAGTGGGCCTCATTATAAGTTTGCTGGTCCAAAAACAAGGCTGACGGTAAACTCACTGGCAACCTTGTTTCCGTACCGGCAAACCACGTGCCTGCCTGCTGTGGCAGCTGTGCCAGACAGGTCGGACCCTGCCGGGCGCTGCGGCCATGGTCGGCAGACTGTTCACGGAAGTACTGGCACCGTTAGCAACGGCGCCAGTGCTTCCAAGTCCCCACTCCCATAGAATCCTGTTGGATTCTATGGGGAATTGCTACCGACGCCTGACTTCCCTGGCCCGCTGGACTTGTAATAGCCTGGATTTACCGGGAAGTGAGGCACCAGTAAAATATAACGTGCTCCCGGTGGCAACCCGCCGGTAGCACCGGCAGGTTTAACGCTGGACTCGCAATGAAGCCCAGTGTGTTCTTCCAAACTCAAAATGTATTTCAAGAAATTGACACAAATTTAAACAAATGTGGTCTGCAGCTTTACCAAACAAGTCACTACAATGTTATGTATTCCTAAACACTTAGACAATGTAATCAACTAAACAAAATAATCCCTGCCTACGTGAATCTCAATACTGGTTCTCACGCAAGCATGCCTTTCCAGTAGTCACTCTCGGTTGATATACTCTAAAGAATACTGAGCATTTTAAATACATGCGTTCTATTATTGCTTCTATCCAGGCAGCACAATTTAAATAACTTGCCCTATGCTAAGGTGGGAGTTTTCTACCTGAATGAAATTAAGGAAAGTTTGAGTCAAAGAGTTCCACTTAAAAGACTTAAAAGTCTGTCTGTGTCCAAAACCTATACTTGCCCTCACAACGAAAGCTAAACAATGTGTAGGGATGTCAACAATAACATAAATAGTGGTTAACTCAAAAGTTCTGAGCTTCTTCCAGCTCCCAGCTCTCTTTCAGCTCCCCTTCCACAAGAAAGTTCCACAAAAGTCTCAAGATTACCTCTCTCAAGCTCAAAGCAATACAGTTCCAAACAATCCTCGGGGTTCCCTTCCTCAAGTTCCAAGAAACACAGTTCAAAAACAACGGTATTGAGGCTCTGTTCTCGAGACAATACGTGCAGTTCCTGAAGTCTCAGGGTTCTTTTCCCCAAGACTTTAACTTCACCACTCATACTTCCTTCAGTCTTTTCAAAAAGTGTAACATAACTCAATGTCGACCTGACCCTCTTTCTGGCTTGCTTCACCAGTTCACTTACAGTGCTTTTCATTGGTTTGTTTCGCAATGTCCTTGATTTTCAGCATTCAGGGCTCACTGGTCTAGGCAGAGTTGTCACACTGCACGGTCCACCCATCACAGGTCACGCAACCAGGATCCCTGGGCTCTTCAGCCAACACAGGTTTCTTGGTACTTGCTCCTGTGCACCAAGTCACCTTCACTTAGTTCCTCTTTATCGGCCTCTTGGCTTTATGTGCAGATTTACATTCCTCTGACTTCTCTTTGTCAGCCTTGTGGCTCTACCATCATGTGTCACACACCTTTTGCCGATGTTTGGCCTTGCCACACTCTGCATTGACTCATAAACTTTCACTTTTGGGGGCGTTTGTTCATACCCCCACCTTTTTATGGTGCTCTGTCACACTTGCACTCTTTTCTGTAATTTGTTATGACATGGGCACTTGGACGGTCCTGTGTTATTTACTTTGCCCATAACGTTTTATTCCATTCAATATTAAAATGCTTAACTTCAAGGTTTCAGTCAATTTGTTGTTCAATATGCATTCAATACAGTTTACTTCAAATTTCCATTTAGTTCGGTGTTCAATATGCATTTGTTTTGCTTACTTTCGAGGACTGTTACTTATTTACAGTCTGATGGGAGCGCCCCAGTGTTCGAGTGCCCTCCTTGACCATCACTGGCTTTCTGTATCTCCTCCCGGTGGCTCCCGCTGCTTCCTCTCTGCTTCTGAAGCCGGGAATTCCACCGGTACAAGCCCTGCTCGCCTGCTGGGTGTTTTCCCTCGGTTTTCCATGAATAGATCGAATAAGAAATGTCTGAGGGAGAAAAAAAACAAGTTATTTGCCTGAAATTGACTTTTGGTTTTCCCTCCAATGGACATTTCTAGCAACCCGCTTCCCCTCCACCCCCTTACTTAACTGTTGGCGGCATACCTCCTTGTGTGCCGCCGTCTCCTGCCTACCTCTGCGATGCTGGTACCCTTCACCTATATGGATGGGAACCGGCACTGCAGGGTTCTCCATTTCTTTTTTTAATTGTTTTTATCAGGAGTGGGGGACACCCCCGCAACCCCTCATGGCATTTTATATAATGAACAAGGGTGCGTGAGACGCCCCTGCTGGCCTTATTCACTATAATGACACTGAATGGGGGATTTAATCAAAATTTTCAGCTGTACATAATTTTCTTACCATCGATTTTTGAACAAATCTCCCATTCGGTTCGAATATTTATATAGATTCCGTTTCCCTCTGCATACCGGCAACTTAAATACTGCTTCACAGACGCGGGTGGCTGTAAAGACCGGAGGGGGGGGGTCTGTACTTCCGCTCTCTAAATGGTAGAGGAGAGTCACAGAGGACCCCTGCTAAGATTCTCTTTTATTGGTATCGTGGTCGAGCAATCAAGGCCTAGCTTCTCTGGAGGTGATGCAAGCTGGTTCTTAAGTACAGTGTAGTCCCCAAGCACCCACAAAGGAATGTCCGCACACTGTATCGGTTAAAACACAGTCTTTACATAATTAATATTCAAGGTGATGTACACTATCACGATAACTCACTTTGTACTCAGAAATCAACAATGGTAAATATATACAGTTGTAAAGTGGTACTACTAACGTTTGCAGATCTCATTAAAGTGCATACAGTCAGGATGACACACAGATCAAATAAAGAGGAAACCAGCAGTAGAGAGATGAAGGAAAGAAAGATAGTTGAACAATTGGCAGAATACGGGTTACTACCGTTAAATACAGTTCTGTGTGGAGATCCCCCCCACCTGGGCAACCTGTAGAAGAAAGATACAAGCCCAGTCCATATATTGTTCACACTAGACTTCCTAATCGTTCTGCAACCCAAAGTACCTGGCGTTGTAGCGGTCCTCATCGGGGAATCGACGGCCCTTCTTGAGTTTCCTCCCTTTCAGGCAGGAGTCACAGGTCGTCGAACGTCTGACGGAGAATAGTTCGAGCTACGACGGTGAAGTGGCCGCGTCGTTCCTAGCAGTGCTAGTTGACGGGGAAGCATAAACGTCCTGCAAGGAAGCCGCGTGCGGGGCACCTCGGTGTCGATAGATCTGGACTGCAAAGAGTTTGAAGAACTGTGGCTCAGCAAGGGCGTCGAGTCGTCGGCGTCTCTGTGGTCTTTGGGTGGCGGGAAACCCGCCGATGGAAGCTCCTCGGCGCGTCGACGGTCAGGCCTTCTCCAGCAGGATACAGCGGTGACGATGCAGACGAGAGTGTCCTTGGATTCGAAAGTTCTTAGGCAAAACGGGAGCATGGCGACTCCGGTCGGTGACAGCGGTCGGCGACAGTGTCGGACAACAGTCCGGGCGCTTCTCCTTGGAGCGCCGCAGCAGTCCCCGTATCGGGTCGGCAGCCTGTCGAAGGTCTGTCTACCAGTGATTTTAGGCAAAGATCAGCTGTTGCACGATGGTCCCTCGTTGCTTGGGAAGAGGGCGCCTTACCAGGTCCTCTCTGGGTGAGTTGTTGGAGGCACAACAGCTTTCAGATTGCGAAGGAGAGCAACAGCCATTCTTCTCGTCCAGCAGGGCTTGAAGATGAAGCTTCAGTTACTCCAGTTACTCGTCGTAGTGGACTTCAGCTTCTGAACACGATTCCTAGCAGCGAGAGGTCCCCAGATATACTGTTGATCTCCCATTCTTTCCGCTGGGTCACACTCAAGCATCCAATCACGACTAAGGGCATTCATGCAGGCAGGCAGCCAATCAGGCACACAAGGTATTCAGGCCATTCACTTCTCTCCAGACACTCACAACAAGTTATGTGTATTGGGACAAGTACCCAGCCATTCAACACTCTACACTGCATTCATACCGGTTTCGGGCAGGGATGTCTCAGCCATTGTGTTAAACACCAGATACTAGACACCCATAACATAGAATGCGTATTTGTCACACACTCAATTCACCCAGGTCCCACCCACAGGTGTACCCACAACATACGGTCGTTGAGAAGGCTCCAGTCAGTCTGGTCGGCACTTCCCCACACTACCATATATGGAACTTCCACCCAACAGCCAGTCAAGGGGAAGGGACAGAGTCAGGGCTTCCTGGGACTTCGGGATGATCAATGTAACAGGTGATGGAAGGCAAGAGGCCATGGGGGCCATTTTGTCTCCATCAGGAATCTACCGATTCCATTGATAGGGCCTGGGCATCCTAAAATGGAGGACGCTCAGGGCACCAGTCATTTCAGCATGGAGTTGCCACCAGCCCATACCCTGCTCTGTGGGTCACATACACTAGGGGCACAGGGTTGTACCCCTACCCATGGGTGCCATAAGGGTATCCCATGGGTCTGTTCACCAAAACCAAAAGAGAGAGAGCTGCACTGCCAGAGTCCCACATGAACTCCTGTGCGGAAAACAGGACAGAGCACACGATAAAAAGCAGTAAAGGACAAGGATACGGAGGCCCTGTCCCTCCGATGCATTTCCAGCATCACAGCGGCGTCCTCTCTTCTCCTGGTGTATTCGCAGCTCCTGCTGCTCACTCTGTTTCACATAGGCTACCAGACCTGTGGCAAATACATGGCTCACTTGTTTTGGGCCCCACAAGTGCTCTGGGATGTATGCCAGCATCGTGGTTCCTTCTGCGGTCCCACCACCGCAGCGTCCTCATAAAAAGGGTTCCCTGCTGATCTCTCCCACATAAGCCTCCCTGTTGCTCTTCCAGTGCTATTTTCTGGCCTGTTTTTTTATACATCTACAACCACTTGACAGGTTGCAGGTATAGATTCTTAAGTGGGCTTGCCTGACTATAATTAAAGGGACATGCCTGACCTTTACAACATTTTGCAGACATCTTCATTGTCCCAGTACTAAAGTGATGACATGGCATAGTGTTCATCACTTTTAGTCGCCTCTTCCTCGTCTCAGTACTGTCAAGTGTTGCATGTGGGGAAATGAGGAGAGCTGGCTTTCAATAGCCCATAAAGGTTGTGTAAGGGTTAGGTTGGTTAATAGGGAAAGGGGGATACCATGTCTCACCTGTGTGCACCCCACTCCCCAAGGACCCTCCACCCAGGTGATCCTCCCTCGCTTCTCCACCCCGAGGGTCGGGATCCAAGAGTGATGGCCTTTCCCAGGCCAACTGAGCAGAGGATCCACAGGGAGTAGGGCAAATAATACTCTCTGGTTTCTCACAGTATGCCTTTTTAAATCGAAACATTTCAGGATTTTACATGAATACTTGGTTTTTCTTAGTATCAAGAGAAGTAGGGTATTGGAAAAAAGTTACTTGAATAATTGACATTTATCAATACATATTTTTCCACTTAGTTCCCCTATGTGTGTGTGTGTGTGTGTGGGGTTGTGAATGTTTTGGCTGCATGCAAGTCCTTGACATGTAGACAATAGCCATATGACTCCTGCAGGCTTGAATTTGGAAAATAATATTCTCTGGGGTATTTCTATTTTACTCATCTCAGAACGTGTGCGTGTGCGTGTGTGCGCGTGTGTGTGTGTGTGTGTGTGTGTGTGTGTGTGTGTGTGTGTGTAAATTTTACTGTACCTTTGCCATGTCACATTGCACATAGGTCTGCAGGTGCATTTCAAGATAAGGGACTGCAGGGCTTTTACATTTTCCACAATTGCCTTTGAATAGAATTAATTCTCTGTTGTAATTTCAGTTGTGCAAATATCTAATGTAAAACTAAACTCATACTTCCTACACATTTCTTTCCATGGTATCACATTAGACAATCTGTCACGACTAGACTATGGCCTATGTGATTCCGTGTCAGCAGAAGCCAAGCGTTCTATTTAGTGGTGCTTAATTTTACAAAAGCACTTTACATTTAAGCTGCACCAAACTTCTTTATGTTTTAAATTGATCCTCGCAAAACAAAAAGTCATTGTGCTGTAAGGAAACTGCATATCACTGGGTTTTCAATATACATGGGAGATCTGACCCTACACATGGCTCTTTGTCAAATTGACATTCATCTTGATTCCCAGCCCCTTCTCAGGATTGTATTATGGATACTATAGTGGCAATGTACGGTTATCTCAGAGTTCTGCTTACTTTTTAAGTATGGATTTTAATATCTGAAGAATCAACAAGGCCCAGTCAGTTTGAAATGACTCTATCAGCAAGCTCTCTCTGGCTGTTTGGAAACCAATTTCCAACAATGGGCTGGCCATCCCCCTCTCAATGGCTTCTGTCTCCAGTCTGCATGGGGATCAGTCATCCAGGTGGGTTCAGTTATCTTCCCCTTGGACACATGCTTTCAGAAATCTTCTTCAATGTTGATTTCCACATATGTATTAATTCCTCAATTCTGTGTGCATGCTTTTATATATATTCTATATTTGACTCCTTCCCTTATCTTGTGACTGATCTGGTGTTCAACAGCACCATTAGGGGATCCTCACTCCTAAACACATCAAGAGGTATTCTGTTTATGCCATGAAACTCTGGATGATAATGTGCAAGATTAATAACATTAATATCAGATTCTGTAGTTCAGTGTGCACAATTACATGTGCAGCCTGTCCCTATGTGATGCAGATTGCTAGAGATAATCTATTTTCGTATTTATTTCCATTTTTGAGTACACTCCATGTGAATATTGTATGGGGTAGAAGAAATATTTGGTAGCTACGATTTGCACCGGTGCCACGTTGATAGGACATTGCTTTCTTAATATATAATTTTTCAGAGGATTAGGTTTTTGATTTCTAAAGCACACAAAGGGAATTTTCTTCAGTTTAACAAGAATTATAATTCAAATACATGCTGATTTTGGCCTGCAGATGGCAGTATCATTGCATGGAAAATGGGTTATTATCCTTTTCACTGACTTAGAAAGCTCAAATATGCTTTTTCTCTTGGGTAAACCAATCTTGACACTATAGGCCCCGAAAAACAGTTTGAACAAGCCTTACTGAACATGTTATTCTTGAAGTTAACGGGGCCCTTAACTTGTGATTCTTGGTCTTTTGACAGCACTCTTTTGGCAGAGGATACACTCCTCCTAGCTGAATACAGTGACCTTCTTCAGACATGTTCTATTTTGAGTTACATAATATAGAGTGTGATGCAAGGCAGAACAAAACTGGAAATTTAAATGATGGTTCCTGTGTCTACATTGCAACTTACAAATGTTTGGTTAAGCAAATACAGTCATTTTAAATTAATACAATTTGCTATAACGCACAAGTGCACCCTGATATGGGTGTCAGACCCAGGGCCATAGCTGTAATGAAATCCCAGAATTTTGCATTTGTGTTATGTTCTTAAATCAATGTTCTGCAACCTGATGAGTTCTTTTGGTGGCACATTTCCAAATACCAGGCCTTTTTGCACTGTTGTATAGAGAATTCACATGTTATCACTATTCTTGGCATCTCTTTGGCATTGGAAATGGTTGTGGTCTGAAATTCTATTTTGTACTGTTGACAAATGCGCTTCAGTGCGCGTGCATTTATTTACAGCTAGCATTTTCCACGGGTGTTCTTTTCATCATGGCAGCGAGCAAAAAAAAGGCGATCAAACCTGAGGCATAAGTTTGATTGGCGCCTCTCTCGCTCTTTCAGAAGGGTTTTTCTCATTTCACTTTATTTTAGGCAATTTTCTGAGCTGCATGTTCTCTGACATCGTATGACATTGTATAACACCGGAAACAGTTTCTTCCTGTGTGTGTGTGAAACCTCATATGGCCTTCATGGTAAGGATATTGGAAACCAAATCCTCATGGGCACCTGGTGTCCTTCTCGCCATATAATGTGTCACTTTGCTCTGTATTCCTGAAACAAAATTGATCACAGCACACAGCCAAATATTTCCATCAATGTGCTAAGAAATAAGTGACCTTTTGAAGCACAAATATACAGGGTCTCAGCTGCTGCATTGCTGCAGCTGATTGGGAGATATTTATAGTCTTTTTGGACTATGAAAATTAGAATGTGTAAAGAGCACCGATTATGCCCTAGCCTTGTCTTGGGAGGATAGCTCATGGGCAACGCGCTCGCCTTAGAAGCAAGACGAAACGGAGCAACGCAGATTTGATCGCCTGGTCCGCGCTTAGAAACCTCTGGGTATTAAGCGCGTTATAAATAATCTATCATATCATAGCTAGATGGTTCTTTAGTGGCCACGTGATGACTATTATAGACCTCATTATTTCTCTTAACATCTCTATAGCACCTGGCATAATCTAGTGCAGTGACAAAAAAAGGCTCCTGTAATGTGGCGTCGCCATTCTACAATAGTACCGGGGACCTTGACCCAAAGTATAAGCATCCATTTCTATAAAAAAGGGACCTCACTCCAACCCGACTGCCAGCCATTTTAGGTGCACTGGCCACAGTCTTTGCTCTAGTATTATTGGAAGAATGTCCTCAATGGATGATTAACTATCAAATTACGGTGTTCATTCAAACAGGTTTTGTAGCTGGTTGTTCCACTATGGCTCATGTAATAGCCATATCATTAATGGTTCAAAAACAGTTGTGCAATCGTATAGTTAATCAATTTATGTTGCTTTAGTTGACTTCACTGCAATTTACGATTGTGTCATTCCTTCTAAATTATGGTCCAAGGTGCATAGATGTGGGATTCTCCAGGGCCTTCTGAGAACGTACATTGCATTGTACACAGACACACTGGTACAGGTGAGGTTTAATGGGGACGAGTCCTCGAGTAAAAGTATTAAGAACTGTTATGGACTGAAGCAGGGATGAGTGTGCTCATTCCTGCCTTATTTTGCGCTGACCTGTCTGATAGTTTTTCCACAGCTTTAAGTAGGCAATAAATGGCTTGGTTTGGCTATGCCGATGATATCGTTTTATTTGATTTTTCTCTGAAGGGGCCTCAGTGTAAATTAACGTTCTTCAATCCTTTTCTAGTGCATTGAATTTGAGAATCAATATAGATAAAACCAAGATTATGGTATTTGACAAACTGTATAAATGTGGCCTTGGACAATACAGTTATTGAAATAGTCAAACTATTTAATTGTTTAGGCATTGCACTAAGAAGCGCTCTAAATTGAGAATCACATTTATTAGAAACCTCTAAGAAGCTAAGACAACACATGGCTGCAATAGATCGATTTCATGGGTAGCATGGCGGAATAATTCTGAAGCCACTTATTGATGCTTATAAGATGACAATTGCCCCAATTGCTTTAAATGGCTCAGATGTATTGGACTTACATAATTGGACGCTGATTTGGATTCATGTGGGCTGACATTAATTGGCACTTTAACTAAGCAGTGAGCTTTAATTACTCTACAGACATAATGAATTTTAAATCTCCCAATGCCACCATTCACAATGAGTTGATAAAAAATCAACAAGGTGATATCGACCAGCCGAGGCATTTATTTGAGTGTTGCAATAATTTTCTTAGGCAATTGGATAATGAGTTTTGTTTAATTGAGTACACTTGCTTACTAAATCTAAAACCTCTGAGTGCAACTACAGCATGAATTTCCTCCAAGTCTAACATTTAAGTATGTATGGGATACTATCATCTAAAGGAATGTAGTATGGATTATGTGAATTTATTGCAATGTCGCAAAAGGAGGAACGCTTATATGAGACTCCTGTTTAATATTTTGTCCTCAAATAAAATCTGTGGTGCTTGGAAGAGTGTTCCCAGAATTTAGATATTTTCGAGTTTGTAACAAAAAACCTATGTGAAACTATTGTATATCTCCTGTTGTTTTGTCTGTGGCTTGCAGGTATAGATACGATTTATTTACATATAAGTCATGATGATAGCCACGTTACAATGATTCTCTGAGGACACATTTCGATGAATTCTGATTACAAACTAGTTTTAGAATGTTTGCCATCATGGGAGTATATGCAAGATCAATTGTCGGTGCTTGGATTTGTTCGTTAAGTTTGATTGTATGTAATCGATTTATTTGTTTAAGGAATTGGGATTGTCATATTATGTTTGCTTTTGTATACATTGTATAAATTTATATTTAGTAGTCATGATATACTTTCAGAAAACTATAACCATGGCGTTTATGGCCTCGTATGCAGGCAATAATACAGCCAGCCTTCTTTGGTTTTGGATAAGTAAAGGGATTGGAATCCATATGCCATAGAACCTTACATATCTGGTACAGCAACCATGTGACAGACCACTGAATTGTAATACAGAGAAGAAACTGCCATAAGCCGAGCACATAATAGCAAAGCCAGTGTGTATCAGATTAGCCAATTCTAATAGGCAACCAAGATAAAAGAAAATCATTTAAGTTGGCTAGGATCATGAATATGTATATCACAGGCAGACTCGATTCAATCTGTAAATAGTTCTCATCAAAATAGGAAAGTCTTCCATGTAATCATGTCAGTTGAAGCCAAGGCTTTTAAAACCTGAAATGGAATCTTCTTCTTTCATTTAATTTATCAACTTTATTTAGAACAACACAATGTCCATAAAGGCACATCCAGGCGTATAACATGGCATACATTCATACCTTTATAACTAATCGTAAAATGATATTCAAAAAAAGCCTATATCCATAAAAAGGTATCATAAGAATCCTGTAAACACAATAAGACTAAAAATTAGTTATCAAATATTAGCACTGCGTGTTTTCTAATACCCTGCGCTGCCATAATAAACTTTGCAACTGTGGTTACACCAGGCTCTAATCTGTGGATATGCACAACAAAATAGCTTTGTCCTATTTGGTATAGTGGCTGTGCACAAGCTCGGGTTCTAACCACAAATTCCTAGGTCCACTATAGTATTGAAAGAACCATAAAAGTGCTTAATATCTTAAACGTTCTCAGGGCAGGTAGGACAACAAGGGTTCAGTACAGGGTTTTTTTTCCTCCTTTTGGCTATATGATTGCTAAGGGGGTGGATCCCCAACCTAAAACACAGATGAAGGCTCCTCGTTTAAGCAGGCTCATTAAAAGATAAATAATTCTGAAGGCATACAGCAGTTTATTTATCAAGTATTCAGGCAAATGAGAAACCTTACTTCTCGACTTAAAATATGTATGGACTAGTAAAAAGAAATCCTCTTTTACCTTATCTTTGATATAGATATCAATCGCAGGGCTGATCCAAAATTGGGGAACTCCTAGATGGGGAAATTTGGGCAACAAGACAAAACAGATCTATATCGGACCAATTTGGGAGTTTCCTGTACATGACATTAGCAGAGCAACAGTTAAAACACAATTGGTTTTATAATCCCTTTGATTCCCAGTTCAAGCTTTAGCTGGATGATTGGACTATTTCAATGAAGTAAATTACTGTGTGGTAATTTACTTAATCAGAATTATTTACATTTTGTTTTGTTTTTTTAATGGATAGGGGGTCCACCGCGCCCCCCTCAACCACCCATACCCCCTAAACCTTAAAAACATATATACATTTACTTCCCCACAAAGTAACTCTGATATGTAAATTAACTTTGTTAAAACCGCAGTGCTTTTGGTGTTTGGTGGCCTGTACCCATATCCTCTTGTCTTGCTGACTCCTGGAGAACTGCTGCCTCACCTTAGTCTTTTGGTGGATTTCTAAAGGTATTGCCTTCATTGTACCCATCTTTGCAGTCTCCATCATTGGGTACTGCATAACCATTTATGTGTGCTAGTAGAAATGTCATATTTATAGTTCATACGCATGCTTTATTTGAAAATCCCCTAAAACAAACATGGGTCATTTGCAGTATTTTTTGTATATGCAAAGCCTGGCTGTCTCAATAATTTGATTTCTGGAACCTTAATAAAGAACCTTGATTTAGGTACGTCTCAACCTTGATTTTGGAATACTCATTTTGAACACTTGTTATGTGCTGTGTCGGAACATCTTTTCTATTTTGTAAGATTGGTTTGGTTTGATTAACATTTGTGATATTTGTATTTTAACTAAAAGCTTCATTTTGGGAGAGGGAGGAAAGAGCCAACTGGCCACGCTAGCGGATGCGGACAGGATCCTCTCTTATCATGTATAACCCAGAATCTGCCCCTGTTCCAGCTCTGATAGGTCCTTGGGTGACCCTGCTGCCTCGAGCCGGGCACAGTCTGTCGAGGAGTGCAAAACAGCTCTGTGTCCCTGGGCCATATCTCTTTCATGGTTCCAGCTCCTTATCCCAAGAGACTCGGGATAATTTGTGTCAAGCCTGACACGTCAAATGTGTGACTGCCCCGTTAGGGCAGTTGGTTTTACACCCAGACATGACGTATTGCAATTATTTATCTGTTACGTATTGATAACTGATTTTAGCCTGACTACTTTAGGATGAAGGTAACATGTATTTGATTCTGGATTCTTTCTAATCAACACGAATTCCATAGGTTTGTAGCTACTACCTCCAGGAAAATAACGGTTTGCCATTATTGTCACACTCATCCAAATGCGGAGGCAGGGCATGTTTTTATAGGCAAACATGGGACTGTCTTATACAATGCTGACAGTACTGGATTGTAAGCCTACTGTCCGTGATGAAACCTAACTTTACACACTTGCATGAAATCAGCCTTTAGGTACACGCTATACTGGGCTCTGGAGTCGGGGTCTCCTCCCAGGGTTGGAAATGTTTACCTGGAAATAGGAATTGTCCTTCCACAAAAATACAGGGGCGATCAGGCCTCTGATTCCGCGTGGAGTCCTATCAGTGCAGAAAATGACCCACAGAATGCAAAATTCATGGGGCCGCACAGAGGGTAGATGGAGTATCCCAAACAAAGTAACGCCGGAGCATGTCAATGTGGTCAAGCTATCGACCTCTACCGGCCAAGGTACTGTTAATCAAAGATTAAATCTAGCAGTTTTTGTCTTTACATGTTTATGTTCTCTCGATGCAATACCTGACCACTTGGGATATTTTCCTTTTCCTTTCTCTTTTTCATCTTCATCCCACCCATCACCAATTTTAAAATAGTATCCCAGATAGTGTATCCGAAGGACTTTTCTATTAACTTTGTGTAGTAGTGTATTTTCCAGGTGAATGAATTATTGTTCTTTTGAGTTATTGTAAATCTCGTTTAACTTCCATTTTTATTTTCTAATTATAATTTTTTCTCATTGATCACTATTACTGCCAGACAGTACGCCTTCTGAGTTTCCTGTAAGCCAAAAACTGAAGAGCTTTGTAACTTTAAAGGGACTGTACCCAGCCATTATGCAGAATATTTGAATCGGACTGGAACTGGGTTTCCGGGTTGAGGGAGTACTCCGTCCTTCCAGCCCACTATATCTTGGGAAAAAAGACAATTGCTCGCAATTCATTTCACTTCTCCAATGGCAATATGAAACCTACTTTAAAGAAAATGATCATCAACTAAATGAGCATATGTATGACTTTTATTTAGGTGCTAGTTACTAGTTTAAATCCTGCAAACGTCATTAGCCTGATTCTTCACATTCCAAGTATTCTTTACAGAGAAAAACGAAAACTTAACATGTTATTTCACGAATGCCATTTCCCTTTTTTGTATATATATATATTGTTGAATTCTGTGGAGAGAAGTGTAAATTGAGTGGAGTATGTGAAATAGTACGTTTCGCGTGTCTTGTCATTTAAAAAAAGGAAATTATAATGAGATTAACTTAAACGTTAGGGATGGTGTATCATAAAAATCAAAGCATTTCTTTTTGTGTGAGAAATGAAACGTTTCTTTTGAATTAGTTGGAATTCCTCTGTCTACACGTGGAAATCTTGATCGCTTTTTGCACTCACAGAAGATGGAAGTCTTGTGTTAAGGATAACTAGGTTATACACCAGTTGCAGTGTTTTGACAGTATTTGATTTTGTCTTCAATGCCATCAAGTTTGGGATTTTTCTTTTGTACGAAATTGCATGCATGTGTTTCTCCACTCTTCCCCATCTTATCACGTATTTTCCAGCTCAGTCAAATGCAACTTGCAATTTCCCTCATTCCTACATGCTTTGCCTTTCCAGCTCAATTTAGGACATGTTCGGAATGGGTCTGACTATTCTGATTGCGACAAAACGATCACATTGCTCTTCCCCCCGGAGTCCTGAGTTGGATGCTGTGTAACAGAAAATAGGCCACAAAGGCTTTCACTGGAAAGACGCCATTGTACATAATTGATCTGCTGACTCAATAGGAATACAAGCATATTTTGCAATCTGGTACCAGCAGCCTGCTTGCCTTCGCATTGCTGGAGGGTTTTAAAACAAGCAGCTGAATTATACAAAATAGTAAATATATTTAGCGAACCCTGACATTGCTTTTGTTGCTGAACGGATGTTGATCCTAAAGCTTATATGAAATCATTCTGTGCTGGCAATTTTGTTGTGGCTATTGAGAGCGATTGTGCTTGCTATCCATTTATACTGGAAGGGAAATGCAGCACTGTTAAAATCCTATAATCAAAAATTGTACGCTAATTATTGCATATTTCTGAAAGGCGATACAAATCTGTATTTTATGATTTTATCCGTTATGGCAAAGATCAAAACTGTTCAATTGTTTACTCCCAATAAGTAGAGCTTTTACAGTATTACTTTTCTGGGGTAGCAATTTGTAGGCTGGGCTTTGTTGGATAAATATCTGTCTCCCTTCCATCCTGCGAACTTCCATCATTTGTTGGTACAGACCTAAAGCACTGCAGCTCAATTTAAGCCCTCATGGCAGTAAGTTATTTTGATTTTATCTTTCACCAATGCAAATGGAAACCAATTTGTACGCATTCCTGTTGTGCAGCTTCTTTATACTGGAATTGTGGAAAATTGACTTGGAGCATAGCTTATTACATAGAAATATAAGTCTGGAGTTTACAGGTGTGAAAGCCGATTTATTTTGAAAAAGCAAGACGCGATTTGCATGAAATTAATGGTGTATTTTTAGTATATAAAAGTAGACCTTCAGTAATTGTGTTTTATATAAAAAGTTTTAATGCAATTGTTTTCAAGCTACCAGCACATGTTACATATGCTGTGCGTCTTCTGGGCCTTAAAGTTTATGAGCTCTAGTTGTGATATAGCCAATGGCATTCCAGTGCTTCCCATATGCTTTCCCATTCTGCTTTACTCAGATGAACATGTATTTCCTCTCCAGGAGTGCTTTTAGCCCTCACCACCTGAGCTGCTTTCTACTTTTAAGATGTAAGGACGCCAAACCATTTGTCGACATTGCCCTTGTATGAAGCACTTGAACTCTGTCCGTTTATTTTGTGTGACTCAGTTAAAAAGAGCACATATACCCATTCCTACTCGCATGCCTACTCAGACTTCGCTCACGATTGGTCCCGCACAAGACCAAACTCCTCCACCATGTTAACTCTCCGGACAGCCCTTCCCCACCCGCTTCCCACAGCTCAACCACTAGCACCCCACACACACGCCTCCCCGCCTTTCCGCCATAACCACCAACGGTCCGCCCACCACATACCCTACCCTACCACCACCTCTCCCACTCCCCTTATATGGGCACTTGTGAGTGCACGCTCCATCGGTGCCCACGCCATGGACTTCCATGACACCATTCTAGCCAACAAACCGGAAATACTGGCCATAACAGAAACTTGGCTCCATGACGCAGCAGGTCCCCTCATCTCGCTTGCCCTACCCACCGGCTACTCCATCTTACGAGCCGACCGCCAGCAGCCCAGGTGGCGGAGTAGCCCTTATCTCCAAATCCAGCACCCCCATTCAAGCCTCCCCCATCCAAACACTCCAAGGATATGAACTCCTGCTTGCCAAAATTGGATCTTCTTCCAAACCACTATCAACATCCTACTATTCTACCGCCAACCCTCACACAATAGCTCACCCGAAACCGATATCCCCTACTCATTGCTCCCCTCCTGAAACCGAAGACCAAATTCCTACTCCTAGCTGACTGTAACCTATGTTTCAGAGACCCCACCGACCTGAAAGTCGCTGCTCTCAACACAACCCTGGAGGAAATTAACTTCTCTCAAATGGTTCTCTCCCATACCCACGAAAAAGGAAGTATCCTGGACTGGATACTCTCTTCCAACATCGCCCTCAAAGTCACCTCCATCGACGCCCTCCCCTGGTCAGACCACTCTTTTCTGTTTCACCCTAACCACCGCCCACAAACACACAGGCAATGCAGAAAACAACCTCCTACCGATCACTGCCAGACACACATGCAAACTTACCACTGGACAACTTACTCCTACGCTCCTGGCCTCCCTCGAGGAAGTGCCGGCCAGCACCAACCCTGAAGACATACTTACAGCCGACATCTCAGCACTACTCAACTCCCTAGATGAACATGCCCCCCTAAAAACCTCAGGGTGAGGAGTGAATTATTAATTTAACCAGGCCTTTCAGGGTTGGGTACATCATTGATTAGCACCAGTGAGACTGACGAATTAGACCATGAAAAGGTTGACAAAAGTAGTTCTGTTACATTTATTACAGGTAAGAGACTGATGGCTGTTTTGAGGAAAACATCCCCTTGAAAGGTAAAGGGTGCTCTTGCAGGTCCCAGGCTGTCAAAACTTCTGAATAATTTGCTATTGTTTTGTTAAGATTTGGCTATTTCCGGATTCTTTCAGTGACCAGTGGGAGTAGAGTAATCTTATCCAACTAGAGGCACCATTCCTCCCAGATATTTTGTCTTTATTGGGCTAAGTTTCTGAAGTTAGCAAAGCTAAAAACACAAAACCAAGAAAAATGTAAAATCTGAAAAAGTATTTTTAACAGACCGGTTCCAACACAAGCCAGTTTGTGTATATACACATCTTTGTAATATAATTCAAATTTCACTATTGATGGAATTGCAATGTAAACATTGCTGATTTGGGCACAGTTCTATTATTTTTTTAATCTCTTTTTGGAATGGCATGATTGCGGGTAAAAGATTTGTAGGCTACTATTCGGGCATGAAAAGCCACTCACTCGGTATCCTGAATGTCGATTCTCCACATGCACACCATTTATTACCGACCACACTTGCCAATTGCTAGTGGTGAGTGCAAATATTAAGGCTTGTCATAATGTTGAACAATACAATGAAATCCTTTGTAAGGCATTAAGCTGTTACACCTTGTTGCCCCCTTTCCTTCCCTCAAATGGTTTAATAGGAAGTGCAAACGAGGGTGTCACAAGTGAGCACCTCTGATATGCGCCACATCTTAGTTGGATATCCATTGATGCGTAACTATGCCAGTGGCATCCTGCAATTCAACACTGTCATTAACCTTTTCAGCTCCTATTCAGTATAAAACCTGATTTATTGATGCTAATCGTCAATGACATAACACTTTGGAGTGCGCAGTGTGACGAATCGAGAGTATTCTCTGCTTCACCCCTTGAGGGAGCCACACCTGTTGAGGCTAGGGAAGCGAGCCTGCTCCACGAGACCCCTCCCAGGGTCTGGGCAAGTTGGACCTCACTTGGAGTGACTCCCCTGAAGGGAGCAAGGACTCTCATTCTCAGGAATCCCTATGCAAGCAACACTTTCTGCCTATATGGGACTACCTTCCGTAACCAGTAATGTGACTTCCTTTTGTTTGGCTCCAGTTAACGCTTGAAGGAAAAGGGAATGCCCCTTTTTAGAGTGAACGTGTATGCAACCAGGACAAACTGATCAGAGAGGGAGAGAGAAAGTCATACCCAGGGAAAGCCCTCTGACGTAGCTACGACTTGGAGCTGCAGAGCACTGTGGAGCCATGGAGCGCACAGAAACCCGCAAAGGTGAGAACTCCAAAGAATGGCACCGAAGAATCAGCACACCCAACGGCAGGGAACTGCTGCACATATTTTGGGAGATACCAAGGAAAGTTGTTAAACAGGAAGATGTATATTGGGAATCCTGGAGAAAGTCACCCAGTATACTTGCTGGTAAATATTGGAACTCATCAATGAGAGACTTTGAAAAACACTCTGAACCAAGTTCAACTATCAATGCAAGCAATCTGAAAGTGAGGGAAGGGGAGCCCACTCGAGAGGCGCTAGGAGTGGTGGTGTCCCACCACTATTAAGGGTATACCAAACCCCAACCAAAGGAGAGGTGAATACAAAGAGTCTGAAGGACTACAAGTAAGAGTAAGAACTGTAAGGAATCGCATCCAGAAAACCAATAAGAAGAATAATGAGGACACTGATAGGTCTCGTACACTCTGGGAATTCTAGACCTATGAACATCTTTCAGAAGCTACAGGACCTCATGAAAAAGACTCTGTTAACTAGGAGGAATAGTCTTGAGTGACTCATTTTCAATCAGTGATCAGACTGTTGTGTCCGGAAACCCCTGAAATAAAGCATGAAAGACATTTGGCTAAAGGGAAGATGCCAGAGATGCATATTTTGGCAAAGCCTTAGTTATTAGTCCAAGTGGTAGGGTTAGTTAGAAGTAGGTTTTGGACTGGGGACCTTTTTTTTTTGGACGACAGACAACCACCCTTAGTTAGTTTGGTTAGGTTGGGAAAATCCCTGTACCAATGGGGCGAGATTGGCCTTTTTCTTATCACTTAAATAAACCTGTTAAAAATGTCCAACATGTGTTTGACTCCTTCTTCTGAGGCCGCAATAGTAGGTAATGTTCCGCTTAGTAACATGGCATCCAAATTAACTGATAGGAGGCCCTTTGTGTTGGCGAGTGACCCCTGATCTGTTTTAATTATTTTCTTCATCCTCTGGCCTAAACAGAAATGAATCACACCTCTCCAGTCTTTCTGCAGTTTGTCGCTAGATAGAACCTACACTGCCCACCCACAAGATTTCGGCCAAGCCCAGTTCCGGTCACTTATGATGACGTGCCCCAGTGTGTTGAAGCTTCTATGTGCTTGTCTATGGCCTTTGAGGTTGTAGTGTTGCCTAGATGCTTGTCACTGGAAAAAGGAGCAGCGATGGGAGCTCGGTATAAATCTTACCTTAGCCAGTGGAGTTTTTTAATTGGGCTTTTTCCTATTTTCGTATTTTATTTTGTTGCTTTTGCTTACCCATTCAGAAGTATAGTAGTACGACAATATATATAATATAGTGCTGAAGTAAAGGTATGCTTGTGGGTGCAATTAGCCTGGTAGTTCAGGGGTTATGCTCACTCTCTTGGGAACTGGATGTAGTAGTCCTTCTGTGGATCAGAGTGCCTCTAGACAAACATCACCCTTTTTGTTTTTACAATCAAAATGGTAATAATTGGCTGAAGTAAAAAGAGGGCCGGGCTAATCATAGGGCCACCAACAGTAGTATACAAAAGCTACAAGTAACCATCTGGTCTGCTCTGTTCTCAAATTCCTCCACCTGCCCCCTACCAGGCACGATGCCATACATGAGGGGGCAGTGTGTCTGTCTTAGGGTGCAACTACTTGCATGCAACTGTATAATAACAGAGTCCGGACATCCTTCATGATAAGGACTCATGTGTTACAATGAGACACACCACTGAACACTTGCAGAAGGAAACCAGCATTGGCAATGCTAACAGTTTGGGCTTTTGTGTAGGCAGTGTACTTGTCAGAAAGTGCTATTGGACATGCAGTATGATACGTTCAAAAGCAACCTGCGTATGACGTTTTCAGTTGCATTTTATTATTATGTTACGATATCCAGTATTTAAAATGTGCCCATCACCACCTTAGTGGTTTTACGGCACCTGGCCTTGTCCAAAAGGTGGCCTATTGTGACCCTGCCAGAGTGTCGCCAGACTACATTGATTAAATTAGCTATCACTATAAGTGCTTCTTATTATTGCTCAATCTAATGGAGTTTACATACCAGCGAAGCCCTTAATTGAGTCATGTATTCTTGTTGTGAAATGGGGATTATTGCTTAGCTGCCTTCTACTCTGAATGCATAACTTGGTGGCCTTTTATCTGCTGAAATAGGACCGCTTCAGTGATCGGTATTGCTTCTGTACAAAACTGCGTTCCTTGAAATTTGAGTGGGAACAGCTGAGACTCTAAACATAAAGAGAGGCTTGGTTGTAAAGCAGATGTCTGCCATCTGGGGTTGGCAGAGAGAGCGTGCAATTGAGAGGAATGCCTTATTGTTGCCCACATGCTACCTCTTTAGTTATCCATTTAACTTCTGCATTGTTTTTCTGGTTTCTTTAAGAGCAACTTAGAAAGTTTTCTCTCCCAAATAGTTTGCCTCTATTCCCACCTCCGCAAATTGCCAGACAATATGCCTTGACATGCACACTGTCTTCAGTCAGTCAGTCAAAATACGTTATTTCGGCAGCGTGCACTAAAGGCCATAACACATTCAAATATAATAGCATACACACATAATAGATACCATGTAAAACAAGGCAAAACAGGGCATTGCTCTAGAAGATAAGAAACACGGGGATCCAATATTATAAATCCTTAAAGTGCAAATGCATATCAAGCTCGCCTTGAGGATCTTATAAGTATGTACATTCATGAGCGAAAAGCAGACTAGACAGAAAATATAAATTTCAAGTGATCTCAGTAGTACCATTCCTTTTAACCATGCTCAATAAACATGTTTCACAACAGCAAACGTAGGGGTCATCAGACATTCTACCAAGGGATACAAATCTTGGTTACAAGTACATCCTTCTGTAGAGAATGCGGCAGAGTTAGGCACTGTTCTCAACCGATCATGGTCTATTCTCTGCCAATAATCTGTTTCAACAATTTGGTAGTCACATGAATATTAGCTGTGGACTGCCAAAGGTCAATGTGCCCTAACTCGCGCAATCAGGTTTTAACATGCATAACCCACTTAACGCGGTTTCAATTGCTCATTATTACTCCATCCAAGAAATATGTTACAAAACACCTACTTTGAGACAATTCTTTTCTTCACACCAACCCCATGGCTAGGAGTGCTATTTAACTGTGAATGACTGTGGTACCTTCTTATTGGATACCTTATTATCAACATCCTTTTTCTCCCTTCTCACTCTTCCACCACACATTCCTCCCTCCGCCCAGTGTTTTCCTTCTCTCCCACTTCAACTAGTTGTCTCACACCCATTCTCCTAATGAAAACCATCTGTTTTTTTGTAAATTTTTTTATTCTATTTGAGATTTATATAGCGCCTTAAGCCAAACCTCTGGACAAAGAGTCATAAAAACAGTGCAATAAAATGAAAATGCAACTTTAAATGTAGGAGCAATCAGTCTTGTATATCAGATTGGAGAAAATAAGTCTTCTGTGAGACACGGAATAAAGAATATAAAGAAAGATAAAGTGGGAGAGTATTGCAGTGCAGGTGAACTAATAAGGAAAAAGAACGAAAACATTATTGAGCACCAAACTGACGAGGAACTACAAGAGGAAATTGAGAATGGGAGCAAAGAGAATGTGAAGGAGTATAGAATGAAACGAGGGGAGAAAGCTAGACAGGCGGAAGGCCTTGAAGCGATTAAGTAGCAAAAAAATAAATTTGAGTCAAGAATGCAATGAGAGCAAGCTAAAAGTAGAGAGAGAAGACGAGGAGAGAGGAGATAAAGAAGTCTAATAGAAGCATTAAAGATGGATTTCAGTGGTACAAGACTAGATGGAGGAAGACCAAATAGAGAAGCACACCAGTAAAAAAAGTTGTGAAAAGATTAGTGAAGAAATCAAAAGTTTACTAGCCTCAAAAGTTAGAAAAGAACAAACTTTGCAAATATTGTACAAGTGACAGCGACAAGTGCGTGAAGATACAGAATCATGATGTGAGAAAGATAGATTGGAGTCAAGGTAAAGGCCTAGGTTACGAGCCGTAGAAGAAATAGGGAGCTTAGAAGGTGGAAAAGAAATAAACAAAGGACGAAGAGGATGTGGAATAGTATTTGCAGGAAGCAATTACCTCAATTTTAGCAGTGTTTCATACAAGTAAGCGTGCAGACATCCAAGAATTGATGGCTAATAAGCATGCCAAAAGTTTATTATGAACTTCAGGGGTGAAAGAGGAAAAAGAAAGAAAAGGTTGAGTGTCGTCTGATTAAATGTGATGAGATGGATTGAAGGATGAGATAACTTCAGCCAAAGGAGAATTATAGAGGGAAAAAAGAAAAGGACCAAGAACAGAGCTTTGAGGAACACCATGAATAAGCGGAAGTGTATCAGAGGATAATCCGGCACAGGAGACTGAGAATGTTCTTTGAGATAAGGATGACCTAAACCAGGAAAGAACAGATCCAGAAAATCCAAAGGAAGAAAGTAAGAGAGGGTTACCAACAGTATCAAAAGCTGCAGACAAATCTAAGAGGACAAGAAGAGAGGAGTGTTTGGAGTAACGTGCAGAAAGTAAAGAATTATAGACAGAAAGAAGAGCCGTTTCAGTGGAGTGAAAATGACAAGATCCCGACTGAAACCAAAATGACAAGATCCCGACTGAAACCAACGAAGAATAGAGTTAACCAAGACAAAAGTAGAAACTTGAGAGTATACTTAACGTTTGAGAAGTTTAGAAAGATACAGCAAAAGAGAGAGAGCATGAAATCTGGAAGCAAGAGAAGGGTCAGAAGGTGTTTTTTTAAGATAGGAAGAATAGATGCATGCTTAAAAGAGGAGGGAAAGACCAAAGGTTGAAAGACAAATTTTAAAAAGGAAGTGAGATAAGAAACAAGAGAGGGATAGATTTTGGGAATAAGTACAGATGGGATAGGATCAAGCGGGGAAGCAGTGGGATGATCTTGAGTTAAAAAGAGAGAAGTCGCTTCATTAGAAATTGGTGAGAAACAAACAATGGTGGTGCTAGGAAGTAAAAGAGAAGCAGTAATAGCAATAGGAGAAATGGAAGACTCAATAGCAGTACGAAGAGAGGCCACCTTTGAAGAGAAAAATTGAAGCAGATAAAGTGGAAGTACTAGAGTGATCAGGAGTTGTAGGAGAAAGACGTGAAATAGTTTAAAGTACACGTTTACTATTTCTCCCCATCAACCTACTATGCCGTTGAAACATTACAGCACCATCACCACTCGCACATCCCCGCCTACCTCATCTATTCAACTAATCTGTGTTGACATCTATCCTGTTCGCTTTAAAAGTTACACTAAAAAACTATCTTTTGACCCGGCCACACATTCAAACTATAAAACCCCTTCTCTTCTCTCACCCTAAAAACCCTGAAAGTTTGGTCCAAAACCCACTTTTCAATAGCAAACCAATAATGACAAGTGTGATGCCTTACAATCTGGCTTCTGCTGGATTCACTCCATGCAACCTCACTCATCTGTCTGTGTAAGCACCATTTTAATTCTGGGGCATGAAACGCCCTAGAAATGAGCAGTACATATGTCTCTCAGAGACTGATGGGATCGATGGACTGACCAAGGTCTGAATAAGAGAGGGTCACACCATGAGAACCAAAGAAATGTAATAGTATGGCAGTTGGGATTTGGATGGCAGTGCCTACTCTGAAGTGGGATCTCCCAGACTGCTCATAGACTACACACAATTATTTGCCGCCTTTTGCCCTGCACATTTGCATTCAGCCATGCAAATGACCAAAATATGGTAAGGGGCAGCCGCCTAAGTATATATCTACATGTAATGGCTCTTCACCACCATCTTTCTGTTTGGAACAAAATGAGCTCTGCAGAGTCTTTGAAAGAGTGCAAGGGGTTTTCTTTTCTTTGTGTAGCCTAGCACCTTCCCCTCCCTCTCTTTCTCTTTTGTCTTGTATTGACCCTCCTGCCTAACCCATGCAACCATAACTCCGGATAATGCTACTGAATGTTGACCCCTACTGTCTAATCAATTGTCTTTTATTGCTAGTGGTTTCCTAAGTGCTGGCTATCTAGACTCCCTCAGAGACTTCCTAACTATCCCAACTGTATACAAGGGTTAGTGTTCTTATGAGGAATTGGGTTAGTGTCTTGCACTTACTCGGTTGGATTCAGGATGGTTCACTCACGCCCACCTCCATTTCTTCTACTCTTCCCCTTTTCCCTCCCATCAATCTGCTGTCCCTCCAATGTTGAACTCTTTCTAGTTCTCGTCTCCACCCTTGGATGTTGCTTCTCCTCTCCCTTCACTGTACTCCTCCCGTTTACCACTACCACTCCCTCATCCGCACTACTACTTCCCTTCTCCACCATACTACTTCCCTCCTCCCACTACAAGTACTCTCCTCCTCCCAATACTACTCTCCACCAAATAACTAGACAAACACCTCCTTTAACTCTATACCACCCATGTCACGTTCATTCCTTACTTTCATCTCTCTACTTACTTGCCACACTAAGAGGCACACTCATTCTGCAGAACCACTTCCACTCCTAAACCAGCACCCCACCTGCTCCACAAGCCACTGCTCCCTCCTTCCTTCTGCTGGTCTCTTGGTTGTCATCCACCTCCACCTCTGACGTCACCTGAAAAACCCACACTTCCTGATTCCTGTCCCCTGCCTAAATCCTGTGGGGATTGGCTCCCTCTCCCTGGGAAAGTCTTAAAAAGGAGGCTAAGCCCAGCTCACTTTCTCTGTGTGGGGTAGTCTCATCCCACAGATGGTGGCCCGGGACGGCCAATGTCCATGTCCATGTCCATGTTCATGTTCCCGAGACCCTGGTTCGTTTGGTCCCCTGGTGAGTCTCTTATGGAATAAGGGGGTCTCCTTTCTGTTCCTTTACCCCATGGTCATGGTGTTGTGCGAGCTTGCTGTTTCTTTCTAGCAGGCCAGTAAGGTCCTCTGGATTACTGCTGTGTATCTCCTTTCTGCTCTCAGAGCACTGGTGGGCTGGCAGCAGCGCTGTTGTCCCTCTGTTGCAAGCTCCAGTCTGCGCATAAGAAACTCACTTCGACGCATTCGTCAGTTCTCATAGCAGGGTGTATAGAGATGTTTCTTTCTGAAACAGTGAGCCTTACAATTAATATATATATATATATATATATGTATATATATATATATATATATATATATATATATATTTACCATGTGTACGTTTGCACTGTTTGTTTGTTTGTTTATTTGGTAATGCGCTCCAAGCCCGTGGGCATCTGGGCGCAGCAATACAAGAGGACTCGAAGCTTAGTTACAATTCCTGACACAGGCTATTACAGAAAAACAATGGTTACTTACAATGGGTGATACTGTACATATAGAATAACAAAGGTTAAGCGCGTAAGAATAACATCTTAACAGGTTGTAGCATTACCGCTAGGATGAGGATCGTTGCATGTCGTTGTTGTGCAGCCATTTGAGGGCATGGGATCTGAATCTTGTGTAGGGTAGAGGGCGTCTAAGGTCGGATGGGAGTGTGTTCCATGATTGTGCAGCTCTAACTGGGAAGCTCGCACCGCCCGCTGTGGTAAGTTTGAATCTAGGGACTTCCAGTAGGAAGGTGTTGGCAGATCTCGTCAGTCGGTTGGAGGGTCTCCAGTTAATTCTTTCCGCTAGGTAGGGGGGTGCTTGATTGTTGAGGCATTTAGAGGTTAGGGAAATAGTTTTAAGGAGGATTCTGTCTTTTATCCTTAGCCAGTGGGCTTCTGTCCGGTGTTTGGAGATATGCTCTCTGCGTGGGATGTTCAGGGCTGCTCTAAGAGCGTTATTTTGTAATCTCTGGAGTTTGTCAGTGACTGACTTGTTTGCGCCTGAGTATAAGGCGTTGCAATAGTCCAGTCTGGACATGACAAGGGCATTGGCCAAGGTGAGGCAGCTGGCACTGGACAGGAAGGGTCTGGCGGCACGGATAAGTTTACATGTGTAGGTGGTTGAGGAGGCGAGGGAGTTCACTTGCTTTTTGAAGGTAAGAGCTGAGTCAAGGTAAAAACCTAAAGTTTTGACCTCGCGCATAACCTTAATAGTATTGTTATCGATGTTAAATGAGGCATAGTCCGGGGTGAGTTTGGATAAGTTGTGGTCTGAACCAAGGAGCAGGATTTCAGTTTTATCGTCGTTCAGGCAGAGGCCATGAGTGGCCATCCATGCTTGAATGAGGATGTAAATTTTATTCACCAGAGCCAAGTCTGATTCATAGTTGCCCGAAAGGGGTATGAGGATCTGGGTGTCATCTGCGTAATTAGTGTAGGTGACACCCAGTCTGTCCAACTTGTCGAACAATGGCTTGGTGAAGATGTTGTACATAGTGGGTGAGACACAGGAGCCCTGTGGGACTCCACATGTGATTTGGATGGGATCGGCACAAGTGGAAGGGGAGAACACTCTCATGGTCCGGTTGGCTAGAAAGGATTGGACCCAAGCTATAGCATCTCTTGTGAAGTTGGCAGCCAGCTTGAGGTGGTTGCATAAGACTGCATGATCCATCAGATCAAAAGCTGCTGACAAGTCCAGTAAAAGTAGCAGCGCTGTTTTCCCATTATCCTTAAATTCCTCCATTTTAGTTTTAAGATCCATCAGGGCTGTTTCAGTGCCATGGAGTGGGGGGAAGCCCGATTGGCGCGAGCCTAGTAGATGATTAGCTTCTAGGTATTCTTGAATTTGGAGATAGGCTACTCTGTCTTTTTAGTAGGAAGGGTACTGTGGTGATTGGCCTATAGTTGGTCGGGATAGATGGATCGAGGGTTTGTTTTTTGAGAAGGGGGACGACCCAGGATTCTTTTAAATTGGCTGGCACTGTGTTGGATTTGAAGGATGAGTTGATAAGCTTCGAGATGAAGGGGGCTAAGTCTCTGGCAGCGTTCTTTATTATTTGCGCTGGGCAGCTGTCGCCCTTACAGTTGGAGGGCTTAAGTGAGAGGATAGCCTTTTCAGTGTCGATGATGGAGATGGGTTTAAACCTAAAAGGGGGGATGGTGATAGGTTCAGTTGCTAGAGGCACTTGTTGATCAGTAGGGGAGAGGGTGTCTTTTTTATTCATTATTTTAAGTTGGAGGGTGGAGATTTTGTTTGATAGGGCATTCTGTATATTAGTACACCATATATTGTCCTTTGGGACCGTATCAGTTGGTTGGATAGGGGATTCCATTTCCCGGAGGATGGCAAAAAGTTCCTTGGTATTCGATTTGGCATTGGTAATTCTGTCATTGAATACGTTTTTTTTGGTGTTGATAATTTCTGACTTGTAGTGTTTTGTAACTTGGGTTAGCTTAGTTTTGTTATCATTGGTGGGCGAATTACGCCAGATAGTTTGGAGTTTTCGTTTCTGCTTTCTAAGGTCCTTAAGCTGGGGGGTGAACCAGGCATTGAGGTGGGCTTCTTGCTTGGCTTTGCGTAGTTTTGCAGGTGCAATGGTGTCTAGTGCGTGAGACATAGCTTTATTGAAGGTGTCTACTAGTATGTCTGGGTCAGTGTTGTCCTTCAGACTGTTAATAGTGGGCAGGAGGAGGGGGATGAGTTTTTCTGTAGTAATGTCTTTTTTACTTCTTGTAGGGAGTGGTGGTATCATTTTGATAGTTTTAGGGCTGGGGAGGTCAAGTGTGGCAGTGAAATTTATTAGAGAGTGGTCAGTCCATAGTTGAGGGGTAATGGCAGTGATGACTATGTTGCAGTTGAGTTCTGATACCCAGTAAAGGGTTCTGCCTTTAGCATGTGTGGGGGAGAGAACTTTTTGGGTGAGGCATGGTCATTTAGGATAGCTGTTATAGAGAGGGCGTTTTTGTTGTCTGGCTCATTGAAGCCGATGTTAAAGTCGCCCAGCAGCAGCGTTTGCGAGTGACTTTGGGTATTGTTCGGTATGAGGGTGGTAAGGTCATCTTCAAAGTTTCCCAGGGGACCTGGGGGCCTGTAGATCAAGTGAATGGTTAGCGTGCGGTTATTGGAGAGTTGCATTTTTGCTGAGAGTACTTCGCAGGAAGCACAGGGGGGTGAGGTGGTGAGTCTGATAGGCAAAGTGGTTTTCGCGATGATTGCTAGGCCACCGTCTTTAGCATTGGGCCTGTCTACTCTATGGATCTGGTAGTTGTCAGGTATGGCTAGCATCAGTGAAGGTCCTGCTGCCTCATGGAGCCAGGTTTCTGTTATGGCAAGGAAGTCAATGCTACTGTTGTTTAGTATGTCAGCAATTTCAATTGCATGGGCTACCATGGATCTGGCATTGATAAGGGCTCCAGTAAGTGATAGGGTGTTCTTGGGAATAGGGTGACTTACAAGTATATCTGTATGTTTATTTTGACTCCGGCGTTTCTTTGGGTGGAGGTGAGTAGGGGTTAGGGTTAGAGTTAAAGGTGACGTAGTTAGTGTTTGCTTATCCATGTGTGTCTGTATAGATGGGAATCTAGCAGTATTGTTAGTACTGTTTCTTTTAGGTTTGTATATGCAAGGTAACCTTGCCCTGAGTCTCAGGTTTCTGTCTGTGGGGGGACGAGTACTAAAGGTAGCAAAGGTCATGATTGTAACTGGGAGGGTCAGGGAGGTCAAGTTTCTGCACATGGTAGTTGGTGTGGTTCCCTTGTTTCGCTAAAATGTCTGGCTAGGGTGACGCAATGTGTAGTGCAGGTGGCTAGTTGAAGCCAAGGCTGCGCCTAGTGTTAAAGGGCATGATATTCACAAAATACAGTATAAACTAGAGTGCATGGTCTGTTAATGATGAAGGGCCACAGCACAATCAAGGTGGTCCGTTAGCGACTATGAGGCACAGCACAGTTAAAGTGGTCCGTTAGCGACCATAAGGCACAACACAGTTAAAGTGGTCTGTTAACGACCATGAGGCACAACACAGTTAAAGTGGTCCGTTAGCGACTATGAGGCACAGCACAGTTAAAGTGGTCCGTTAGCGACCATAAGGCACAACACAGTTAAAGTGGTCCGTTAACGACCATGAGGCACAACACAGTTAAAGTGGTCCGTTAGCGACCATAAGGCACAACACAGTTGTTGCCTGGTTCACTAAAGTGTTTTCACATTCACACGGTCATTGTTATTGTATTATCAATCTCCTAATTAAAGAGTGCTTATTGGTTGATGATGGTGTTTGTACAGAGTGCTTTAATTCCACCAAAGTGGCCTCTTGGCGCTGTTCTGTATTTAGCACTACTGAAGTTAGCAGATACCCAACCCACTCTAATAAGCAACTTTTAATGATAGTCCGGGCAGCTGTAGATTTCTCATTAAGTTCTTAGAGGAGTTTGTTTACTGGGGATACACCCATGATTTCATGTGTTTACAAAAGATTACATGATCATCTATGGTCGTAAATTTCAGTGATCAATGCAACCGCAACCGAGAAAGCATTTCCTCCAATTATAGCGTGGTGAATACTTAGTTTGCAGATGTTCTAATGTCTGCCAGGGGTGTATAGTGTGAACTGAATGATGAATTGAAGGCCAACTCTTCACAAAACGAGATAGCCGTTCTACAGCACCAATCAGACCTTGTAATGCACATGCACACTCGGCCATTCTGATTAACATGGCGAGTGCCTGACTTTCAATGCCCCATCTGCCAAGCATGTTCGTACCACAGTACATGGAAGTGCCTGCTAATTGATAACCATAGATGCCACATCATTTTCCAGGTGATGTTAATACATGCATGTATCGTGGCAATACATTGCAAATGATGCTAGTACCTGGCCTGTAAGTGTCAACAGCTGTCAAGTGATGAATGCCTATGCATATAATGTCAGTGCTTGGAAAATTCCTGTGCAATTCCTATACAAATTCCAGTTTGCCAATGTTTGTTTGTTTTTATAGATGGTGCCATAGTTTCTGCATTCCTACGCGTTTCTGCTGCTGCTAGTCTAACCACATGCAGTTAAATGTTACGGCCTCTTTGCTGTCTTTGACACATAAAGTTCAGTACTTACTGTATGGGTAAATATTGTTTGTTCGAAATTGGCATGAGCTGCAAGTGAAATTAGTCATAACGAATCAAAGACATTTATCCTTCAGAGATATTTTGGAACTGTATTTTATACTGAATAAAATACAGTAATTATGTTGTCGAGAGCAAAATAAATGCACTGCCTGCGGTGTGTCTGGTAGATGCTGACCTTTTGTTAGAAAGAGTATGCGAAATAGGTTTCCACCAAAAGCCAATGCATTGTTTATACGTTATTTAACCTTACTCTTATGCCTCCCACTCTGTATTCTCAACCATTGGAAAGCCCTACACCATATTTTGCCGGGATGGGAAACTGTACTTTAAAATTTTAAATAATATTGCTTGGCCAGATAATCCTGTGCAGGTGTCCCCAAATCCCCAAGATCATAAAAACAGTACTCAATAAAGCTTTATTGAAAACATAGGCTCTCGGCCGGGGACAGCATACAAACAGCTCTCACCAAATACAATGAGTGTAAGTGAATTTTGTAGAACAGATACGTCAACAATATCATACTACGGTTTTAGTTACAAAACGTATTGGGGGTTAATTCCTTAAAATACATATAGACTACATAAGTGCCACTTTCTTCATTGGGCTACAATTATCTGATGGCTCCTCCTGAACCCAGCCCATCATAAATAATATTTTCACTACATCATTATATTCGCCACTCATTGGCTGGGATTATTCATCATAGTCAGTATGACATGAAGGATTTATATTGGTTGGTACATTATTTACCAACCTCAGGGCACTTTGACAAGATGTCAAAATATGAGAGACACTTTGGGTAGGGGAAGAGAGAAGTGCATGGTCTGTCCAAGTACTAATTATTCCCAGGCCATGTGCCCTATTAGTTACTTTGTATTTGGCCTGTGTCTGTGTGTACTAGGGAGTTTCATCGGGTGTCTTATCTATACCTGGCGGTTCCATGTCTTAAAATCGTGGCAAAAATGGCTGTGAATACAAAATATCACGGATGTCATTTGTGGTCTCCCCTGCTCCCCCCCAAAAAAAGAACCCGAAAAAACACCAATATCAACAATTTCCTTTTTTTTACATTGATTCTACTGGGCTATGGCCAGCAGCATTTGTCTCTTTGTTTCTGGTAAGACAGCTCAGTGGATTGAGCGCTCGCTGCTGCAATGTATATGTGATTTGCAGGTTCAGCTCCCGACAAGGTTAACTCAGCCTTTCATCCTGCTGAGGTTAGTAAATGAGTACCAACACAGGTTGGGTGATATTGTATGTATATTTGTTCTATATGAAGCACTTAAGCGTAGATCATTATCATTTGGCCTTGGACGTCTGCTTGTATTCAGTCATTTGGTAATATGGGCCTATACGCACTGATATTAACGATACATATGGTGATCCATTCTTGCATGAAATGTATATCACTTTACAGTGATATTGTAACCATATTTTTGTAGTGCACTTAAAAGCAACGCTATGTGATGCCACTTCCACTGTTAGGGGTGAAAGGTTGTGTTCATCGCTTCCTGTGATTTCACTTTGGGGTGGGGTCAAATTACATCACTTCCTGTGATGTCACCAGAAGTCAAGGGTCGGTAGGGTCTGCTACCCTAGTATTTTGGTGAAATTACACCCCTGTTCTTTGTGTCTTGATCACATGTAAGGAGACAGTGTTGGAGATTACATTTCTTCCTATTTAATCGATTTGTAGCTAATTCTAATGCGCATGTTGCATGTTTCTGACTAGAGACACACTTCATCTACCTGCTGCTAAGTCTTCTGGAATACTGATCTCATGCACCTGGACATTGTTGGCTGTTTGTGCTCTTACTGTAACGTAATTGGCTTGGGAGTCTCGCTTCTTAAATTAATGTGTTTTTGTGAATTCAGCATCTTTGTCTGAGGCCTTACTATTCTTAGGTCTGCTGCGGCCTTTATGCTAAGAAAATATTGCATTCACATTGTGCATCCGTCATACCTTGAATTCCCTGCTGGTGTATTTTGCATCTATTCTGCCTATAATTCAATATTCCCTTTCAGTGTGGTGAGCCCCCTCTAGGTATCATGGAAAACTCCTCCCTTCTATACTCCTTCTATACTATATAAAGACCAATACTTGTGCTTTCTACTATCTATCTGTAATCCCTACTAGTGTCGCACAACCTAACTAATGCTTTATTGGAGAAGGGTGTACATTGACTATTTAAAATATTGCTTCTTAGATCTGCTTTAGCTTGTCTTAACTCTCACGCCTAGATTCATGGGGCGGTAAGGCTGCCTCAGCTGGTATCGTTTCTCGGCTGTACAGTAATGGTAAGAAGTAGGGGCGGGAGTTGCTGTGCTTGCATAGCAGGGGCAATCGCTGTTACCTGCATATCAATCTGCCCCATGACATACCCCCCGTTGAATCTTTGACCACCCCTTCACTGCTGCCCATTCCATTATAGCCATCTTTTGGTAGCCATATTTCCCTGACCCTCCTCAGGCTACCTCCTTGTGCTACATATTCTTCTGGCCGGCTTGTCCTAAAATTGAAGCCTTTCTCCCCTTCACAATCCACCCAATGTTCAGTATAATTGTAGGGGTAAACAGGTCATTAGAACATTGTCCCAGGGGGTCCAATGTTGGTACATGTGGGGTAGTCCATCACTTTGGGTGTATCCGTGCATGTGGTCACCCACGTGTACTATTATCATTTCCAGTGCTTTATTGCTCCCTTTTTTACATTGGCTCATGGCTTTTCAGGTCACAGACAGCTGTCAGGACTCGTATTGTATGGCCAGTAATAATTTCTCATTTCGGTGCTGGACTGCGCTTGTGGGTGGTACAAAGACTGATAAGCAAATGGATATTTCTCCTCTGTGAGTGGTGCAGTAGCTAAAACATGGTTGTAGACCCTCCTGAGTAGAGGAAATTCCATTGGACAGGTTATTTGACCCATGTTCATTCTCAGTACAGGGGTTCCCACATTCCGTTACAATATTTTAAATGTGTTCGCCAACCAGGTGGGTCTTCATGAAAACAGGTAGTTAAACCAGTCCTCATTTTCAATGTTCTCATCCTCTAACTCCTTCTTAGTTTTCAGCTCCTGTAAGGTTGTTATGGCCTCTGTAAGGAACCCGTTCTGTTCATCGTTCGCTGTTAAATACGTACAAGCACTTACCTATTTTGGAGAGTCATTAATCTGACTGCTCGCAACTCCTTTGATTGTATTGAACCCATTCACTGTGGCATTTAAAGTTTGCAACAGCTCCCACGTGCTTATTTGTAACCATTTGGCATTTGTTGCTTGCAAGCCAGTGGCAAGATAGGAGGTAAAGAACATAGCATTATGCAGCCATTCTGCCGAGCAGTTTATGCTTGTTTGGTATGTCATCATAGGCCTTGATTGTTTTTGCTGAAATATAATTCTCCCTTCGGGCACGTTTTAGGGCAAGAGACCTTTTTGTTTCTGGTGTTTGTGCTCATCAGGGGAAAATCGGCAATCTGTACCTCACTTTGTGAGACCACCAGAGCCGGTGCACTTATTACTACTATGGAGCATATCCCTCCCCAATTTGGAGGGTGCTGCATATATACTTTTGAACCACAGGCCCAATAGTGGTCCATTAATACAGATGTGCCCACCTTCATGCCGGGTCGGTCCAAAATATGTTGGCAAACCTTGTTTACTCCCCCTTCAAAATCTTATCTGGAGCCCTTGCTTTAGGTTCATGCTATCAAGGCTCAGATGTTGGATCGTTACCTACTTATGTTGTTGAATATCCATATCTAGTAAATAGAATGCAATGTTGATATCCAGCATCTTTGACATGCGTGGAGCCAGAAACTGTAAATGGCAGAAATTCACAAAAAGTACCAAACATCAGTGTTGGCTCAATGATTGCCAGTGGAAGACCAGAATCAAGATCCAGAATAAAGAATGTTGGATGTACGATACAGAACGCTGCATAGTGATTGGGACACACAGGAAACCTTGAGCTGCTCAATTTCAATATTTCGACAACCCACACCCAGAATTATTTTGTTATCGAGGGGCCTGTGATATAAAAGGGTAAATATATGTGTTTTATATAGGAATCACAGACTACCTCCTTCTCCTGTATTTCAAATTAAATTTGTAACACCAAAAACAGCTAGACACTGTTGACACAAATATCAACTGGCATGGACCAGACTCAAAACTTTGTTTCCAAAAGGAAACCATAATTTTATTCATTTCACAAAAGTTTTCTTTGTTTAGAGCGTTTCGTTTAAAAAACATATAACACAATATGATTTACAATTCACATATAACAATTGATCTCATTCTCTCTGGGTTAGTTTACAAAACAAAGGCATCTCTTTTATGCCATAGAGTCATTGATTCTCCGACAGACAGATATTCTAGAGGTTCACTTGGTTCTTGAACATCTTAAACAGAGTAAACAAAAAAGGCTTGGAGAAAGGGACACATTCACAAAATTATAATTCACATTGGTGACATATTCTCGTAACATCACATTTCCTTGTCTTTGAAGGGTACTGAATGTCCGTTACACCCAAATATTTTGATTTTAGACAGATGTTTTGAAATTGTTGTCGACGCACTGTGTTTCGGCCTATTAATCCAAGGCAAACCACATCCCTAGCAGGTTTCCCCGGTGATTTCACAAGGCCTTCGTCAGGACAAAGAGTGGTTGATTCTTGCTGTGATCCTTAATCTTCTAACCCCACATTATTAGGACAATCTAAAAATTTAAAACACAAAACAGGTTTTAGAGTCAGTCATTCTCTTTCTTATTTCTAGAGCCTGTAGTGGCTGATTGGTCTAAGCTACTGACCTTGTTCAGTAGACAAAACAGGGACAGACTTGTTATTGGAAAGCTGCTTTTTCAGGCTGTATTTCTTTCTGTGGAATAAAATCACATTGCAATGATGCACTTAGAGATATAAGTAGAAGCATGGTTAATTCCTCCATTATCTAGTCATATATCTTGTAACATCTGCTTTTAGTATAATATTGTGTGAGCAGTAATCCCTCTTATTCTCTGTCGGCCGCAAACCAATCATGTAGTTGTGCCATGGTGTCGACTTTGTAAAGGCTAGTGGCCCTTAAGGGATTCAGACAACCAGTCTCCTCTTGTACGGTACAGTCCTGCAGGAAAAGAGAGCTACTTAGTCTCCCAGGTTACAATTTATTGGAGCATCAAGTGAAAACTCTGTGGCAAAACTCATGCACTCTCAGAGTTAACCTATTATTATCTCTTAATGATTAGGGCATCCTTCTGTCAAGGGCTACCTCTTTGCGTGCTCATGTTGATTATTCACAGAGCTGATCTCAGTTGTTTGTGACCCTGCATATATTTGCATATTGTGACTCCCTAGTGTCTCATGTATTGAGGTACTTATATATATATGCCTAGGTGCCAGTAGCACCCTTTCTTTGGCTGGGCTCTATTTTTAAAAAATCCTGCATTTGTTAAAACGTGGTTGCAGGCCGAACTCGCATCTCGGTTTGTATGTTGCTAGCAAACCGGATCACCGAAGTGGATCGTGCGCGACTGCTAATTAAAAAATGATTACAGTGCTGAGTGATTTCTCTCACCTTGTTTGATGGATGAATAATAATCCCTCGATACCAGTACTAGAAGGCGAGTTCTGCTCCCTCGCGCCCCTGTTATCCATCTGTATTCAAACCTGCCGGGTGCTGTCAGCTGACTAGCAATCATGGTACTAGAAAGCTCACTTTGCCTTTAGTTTCTGACGCCTCAAACAGTTAACATTGTGGCTATTCGTGAGGAAAAAGACCATTGTTCCGCCTCTTATTTTCTTATTGGCTCTCTGTATTACTTACGCTTCACACACCCTTGAATGTCTGTAACTATTGTGTAACCCAGTATCTTGCGTGTTGATGTTTCAAAACATCATGGTGTCTTAGTGCACTGTTGTGTCTAGCATGATTGCTGAATGCTCGTGTCAGATAGCGGTCTTGCTAATATCTCATTCTTCGGTCAGAAGTGCTGCAAATTGTAATGTATATTTTATTTTGTACTATACGTACATGTACATATGGAGCATGCTGCTCATTCATCCTTGGTGCGTGGATTGTGATATCTCAGGAACCCTCTCCTGAGTTGTTACCTAGGAACAATTTCTTGCCAGGTCACACTTTATTGTTGATACGAGATAAATCGCATTCCTTTCTCTATCACAAATAAACACTTACCTCCATGAGTATACAGATAATCATATCACCATTTTGACATACATATATTAGGTTATTATTACCATGTTATTTTCTAAATGCATTTCATTCTGAATTGGCATTCAATACGATCTGATTTTAGATATCGAGGACATTGTCTCTTTTTTGTATACATGGTTTTCAATTACGTAATCATGTCACAAGCATCTCAATTGATGTGAACATAGATCCTCTTGCCCAGTCATGTGGGAACGAACTGTTAATGGCCATCTATTGGGAAAAGAGTTCATCTCTTCACTGCTATACCCGGACCCTATACTATTGGATCTGCCATATAGTAAATAGTAATATTTGTTGGTATCTCCATTGTTTGCGATGTATGAATCTGGTTTGGATTTCGGTTTATCTGTGAGTAGTAGTTTCTGGAGATTTTCTCAGCTTTTTGTACTGCTTTTTTGATGACATTTGGGCGGTAGCTTCGTTGATGGAATTTAGATATTGCTTTGTCTAGGTTATCATGAAGGTAGAGATCAGAACGGCAGTTTCTTTTAATCCTTAATATCTCTCCGTATGGTACATTATTGATTGCATGTTTTGGGTGATTTGAGGTAGCATAGTGAAGGCTGTTGCATGCGGAAGGTTTTGCGTATAGTTTTGTGTGGATTTGCTGATTCTCAATGTAGAGTTCTAAGTCCAGCTATTCAGTGTTGGTTGGACTTTCCTTTTTTGTGAAGGATAGGTTAAATTCATTAGTATTTAGACATTTAACATATGTGTACAAGATTTCTAGTTCACCTTCCCATATGATAAAAATACTGTCTATGTACCTGCCCCAACATTTAATATTGTTTGAGAAGGCTGTGTTATTCCAGGCATGTTTAATTTCGAATAGGCCCATGAGTAAATTAGCATAGGACGGGGCAAATTTCGACCCCTTCGCGGTGCCTTGTCCTTGTCTAAAAATCTCTGAATCAAAGCAAAAGATGTATGCTGGTGTATAGTTATACAACATCCAATGTAACAAAGTGGAAATTGGCCTCCCAAGGTATGGAATTGAGCTGCTGTATTACGTGTTTTGTATCCTTAATGAATGATGCAAATACTGACGCTAGAGGTTGCAGAAAGAGATCAATGTATTGTGAGATTTTCTCTGTTAGGGATCCAATATCATTTATGAACAGGCGAAGTGAAGGAAAATTGGTGAATTCTTTATGTATTTTTGGAAGAAAATAGATTGTTGCCATCAGTGATTCATTGCTGAGTAGGTATGGATATTCCTCTTCTCTAAGTAGTCCTTGGTCAAGCCATGTTTTGTCCATCTGGTTCCATTTTCTTCTCCAATTCCGGAAGAGGGTTGTGGTCTAATTTCTGGTAACAATTTATATCATAGAGATGCTTCTTACCCTCAAGAACATAGTCTGCTCTGTTCATCAGTATGATTTTACCCCCTGTGTCTGCTGGTTTTGTAATTATAGATGCATATTTTGCTAGTTTATCAAGGGCTTCTTTTTCTATTTTGGTAAGGTTGTCAAATTATTTTGTTTTTTTATTCTTCATATAGTTGTTGCATATATCACCACTTACAGCCTTGTGAAAAAGACCTATTACATTATCTGTGGGTAAGCTCGGTTTAAATTTTGAAATCGATCTTAAGGTGGTTTCTTCTGCAAGATTTGACAGGATCCCTTATTCATCTAGGAATCTTTGAGTGGTGTATTCATAATCTTCTGTGATACTTAGCAGAGAGATTGTATTTTCAACAATTGTTTCTGTTGGTGTTGAAATGGGTAGTCTCATGCTCGTGTTTGAGGTGTTTGTATCTTTGTGGTCAACCAGTGGCTTATCTGCCACTTTGTTCTTCTGACAGGATCTGTGTTTGCAGATGCGTTTACGCACTGATCTCTTCGTCTTCCCCATATATAGGAGGTTACAGGGGCATCTTATTCCATACACCACCCTTGTCGTTTTACAGTTAAGTCTCACTTGATGATTTTGAGGTCAATTGTCTTCATATTGGTTGTGAGGGCACACACTGAACATTGCCTGCACTTGAAATGTCCTACTACAGGGGGAAGGTCCCATAGGGTTTTTTGGTTCATCTTCATGGCTGTCTCTTCTTTGAAAGTGTGTACCAGCATTTGCTTTAAATTTCCTGTTTACTTGAACACAAATCTTGGTGTTGATGGGTTGAAAACTGGTATCCTGACTAAAGGCCAATATTTTAAGATGCTCTTCTTAATGGCGTTACTGATGGTGCTGTAAATTGTAACACCGGTGATCTTATCTTGTTTGGCCTTACTTTGTTTCAATTGACAGACTTCCCGAGGGGTATTCTTAGCTCTTTATCTTGTCTTTTTGATTGATTTACATGGGTACTCCCACTGTTCCAACTGTTGTTACGTCATCTGCATGTTCTTCGAATTGTTGAGTTGTGGAGCAGTTTCTCCTGATGCATAGAAACTGTCCTTATGCGAAGTTAGTTTTGAGGTTAGTGGGATGGTAACTTCCAAAATGGGAGCAAGGTGTTCTTATCAGTTGGTTTATGGAATAGGGTTGTTTCCAATTTACCTGAGGTATTTTTCTTGATCATTAGGTCAAGAAAGGCTGGGGCCTTTTTTGTCCGACACCATGGTGAAATTCAAATAAGGATCTTGAATGTTTAGCCATGTTTTGAACAGTTCTAGTTCTTCCATTGTTCACGTCAAGATAGAGAAGACGTCGTCAATATAACGGTGTCTATTTCTCATATGTCGTCTGAATGGATTAATGTCATTGAAGATGAGGTTGGTTTCAAAATGATCCATATATAAATTTGCAATATCTGGTGCAAAGGTCGCGCCCATACTGGTTCCATGAATCTGCTGAAAAAGCATATTTTCAAAAATAAGACTTTTTCCGTAAGGACTACGCTAATGCACTCGAGAATGAAAGCGATGGGGACTCTGGTATCTGGCTCAGGTCTTTCTTCTTGATATTGCTTCAGTACATCAATGCTTGCTGTTGGTGGTATACTGGTATATAGAGCTTCGACAGCGAAGCTTAAAAGTATATCTTCTGCTTCTGTTTCCATATTGCTTAGCAAGTTGATGATTTCTGTGGTGTCACGTATGAAAGATATCATCTTATTTAGAAAGGGCTGTAAGAAGAAATCGGCGTATTGGGATAAGGGCACAAGAATTGAGCCAATCGCCAAAACCATCGGCCTGCCTGGTGGGTTATTGCTGTTTTTGTGTACTTTTGGCAGCATGCAGGAGGCATCCAGAGTAGGATGTGGTTTATTTAGGAACCTTCTTTCATCCTCGTCAATCCACTCCTCTTTTGCTGCATGATTGGTCAGACTACTTATTTCTTCCTGTAGTCTCGCAGTGGGTTCGGTGACCAGCAGTCTGTGGTGGTGACAATTATTCAATAGTTTCAAAGATTCTCTTCGGTATTCTTCTTTGTCCCAAAGGACTATTCCTCCACCTTTTTATCAGCCGGCATGATCAGAAAGTCGGGGTTGGAGTCTAGGCGTTTAATAGCTTGCCGCTCCGCTTTTGTTAAATTATCTCTTGTATAATTCTGTGTCTTCATTATTTTCAAAGGCATTGATTTCTGGACTGATAGTGGCCGGTGGTGGAGTGACTGTAGAAGGTAGCTTCAACCCAGGAACGCTTTATTCTCTGTTGGTATTACTCCTGTTTTCTTCTTGTTCTCGAAAGAAAACTTTCAACCTCGAGGTTCTGAAAAAAGTCTCAGTTCCACTTCCGTTTGCAAATCATCAGCTTCTTTCATGGGTACATAACTTAATCCTTCTGTGAGCACCCTTTCCTCGATGCTCGTCAAGGGGTACTTTGTAAGATTGAAAATAGGGGCCACCATATCTCTTCTTGCCAGTTGCTCCACTGTCGTCTGCATACTGCTTATTCCGCTTGTGGTCTTGATCTCCTGGTTCTGCCTCTTCGCCCCTGTTGGAAGAACAAAGTGGCAGATAAGCCGCTGGTTGACTACTACCTGGATAAAAAACACACATACATGGACATAAAATGCTTCGTAATACAGACTGTGAAAGCCCAAACACGAGGGGGCAATGGAGATTTGGCATTGAAAAGACTTGAGCAAAAATGCATCAAAAAACTAGACAGTGTAAAAAACGGATTGAACACTTGTATAGAATGGAGCCTGTTTTTTTGAAGATCATATCCAAGTAATCATACATCGCAAACAATGGAGATACCAACAAATATTACTATATGGCAGATCCAATAGTATAGGGTCTGGGTATAGCAGTGAAGAGATGAGCTCTTTTCCCAAAAGATGGCCATTAACAGTCTGGTCCCACATGACAGGGCAAGAGGATCTATGTTAACAACAATTGAGATGCTTGTGACATGATGATGTAATCGAAAACCATGTATACAAAAAAGAGACATTGTCCTCCAATATCTAAAATCAGATCGTATTGAATGCCAATTCAGACTGAAATGCATTTAGAAAATAACATGGTAATAATTACCTAATATATGTATCTCAAAATGGTAATATGATTATCTGTATACTCATGGAGATAAGTGTTGAGTTGTGATTGAGAAAGAAATGTGATTGATCTGGTATCAACATCAAGTGTGCCCTGGCAAAAAGTTGTTCTTAGGTAAGAGCGTTCCTGAGATATCACAACCCATGCATGCACCAAGGACGACCAAGCAGCATGCTCCATATGTACATGTACGTATATTACAAAATAAAATATAGTGTGAATATCGTGCCATTAAATATGTTAAAATTTGCGGCACTTCTGACCTAAGAATAAGATATTAGCGAGACCGCTATATGATAGCACCGAAATGCGTCCACACGAGCATTCAGCAATCATGCTAGACACTACAGTGTACTAAGACACCATGATGTTTTGAAACATCAGCACACGAGATACCGGGTTACACAATAATTATAGACATTCAAGGGTGTGTAAAGCGTAAGTAATACAGACAATAAGAAAGCAGAACAATGGGTTTTGTTCTCACGAATAGCCACAATGTTAACTATTTGAGGCGTCGGAAACGAAAGGCAAAGGCCGCTTTCTAGTACCATGATTGCCAGTCAGCTGACAGCAACCGGCAGGTTTAAATACAGACGGATAACAGAGACGCGAGGAGGCCGAACTCGCAGTCTAGTAACGGTATCGAGGGATTATTATTAATCCGACACAAGGTGAGAGAAATCACTCAGGCACTGTAATCATTTTTGAATTGGCAGTCGCGCACGATTGCCTTCGGTGATCCGAAATGCTAGCAACATACAAACCGATATGCGAGTTCGGCCTGTAACCACGTTTTAAAAAATGCAGGATTTTTTAAACAGACTACAGGCAAAGAAAGGGTGCTACTAGCGCACAGGCATATATATAGAAGTGCATCAATACATGAGACCCTATGGAGTCACAATATGCAAATATATTTGCAGGGTCACAAACAACTGAGATACACTCTGTGAATAATCACCATGAGCACGCAAAGAGGTTGCCCTTGACAGAAGGATGCCCTAATCCTTAAGAGATAATAATAGGTTAACTCTGAGAGTGCATGAGTTTTGCCACAGAGTTTTCACTTGATGCTCCAATAAATTGTAATCTGGGAGACTAAGCAGCTCTCTTTTCCTGCAAAACTGCACCGTGCAAGAGGAGACTGGTCGCCTGAGTCCCTTCAGGGCCATTAGCCTTTACAAAATCGACACCGTAGCACAACTACACGATCAGTTTGCGGCTGACAGAGAATAAGAGGTATTAGGCTTACTGCTCACCCGATACTATGCTAACAGCAGAAGATATATGACTAGATAATGGAGGAATTAACCATGTTTCTACTTATACCTCTAAGTGCATCATTGCAATGTGATTTTATTCCACAGAAATAAATACCGGCCTGAATAAGTGGCTTTCCAATAAGAAGGTTGTCCCTGTTTTGTCTACGGAACAAGGTCAGTAGCTTAGACCAATCACCCACTAGAGGCTCTAGAAATAAGAAAGAGAATGACCGACTCTAAAACCTGTTTTGTTTTATATTTTTTAGATTGTCCTAATAATGTGGGGTTAGAAGATTAAGAATCACTGTAATAATCAACCACTCTTTCTCCTAACGAAGGCCTTGTGAAATCACTGAGCAAACCTGCTAGGGATGTGGTTTACCTTGGATTAATAGGACGAAACGCACTGCGTCGACACAACAATTTCAAAACATCCATCTAAAATCATAATATTTGGGGTTGACTGACATTCAGTACCCTTCAGAGATAAGGAAAAGCCGTGAAAAGACAGGGCCACAGGATACAAGAAGGGATTAGTCCCCTTACAAATTTGCATGAACATGAACAAATGTGATGTTACGAGAATATGTCACCTATGTGAATTATAATTTGGTAAGATATATTTTTGTGAGTGTTCCCCTTTCTCTGAGCCTTTTTTGTTTGCTCTGTTTAAGATGTTCAAGAACCAAGTGAACCTCTAGAATATCTGTCTGTTGGAGAATCAATGACTTTATGGAGATGCCTTTGTTTTGTACGCTAACGCAGAGAGAATGAGAGCAATTGTTATATGTGAATTTGTAAATCATATTGTGTTATGTTTTTATTTTTTTTAAATGAACGCTCTAAACAAAGGAAACTTTTGTGAAATTAATACAATTATGGTTTCCTTTTCAAAACATGAAGTTTTGAGTCTGGTCCATGCCAGTTGATATTTGTGTCAACAGTGTATAGCTGTTTTGGATCTTACACATTTGTTTTGAAATACAGGAGAAGGAGGTAGTCTGTGATTCCTATATAAAAACATCCTAGTGATGGAAGACATGATGTGCTGTTTTGTTCGTTGTTGCTATGCTTTCTGGCGTGCTTATCAGTGTAAGGAAGAGGACACTGCTTCTTAGGACCATTGACCACTGGAATCCTGCAATTCTTCAGTTGCTGCAAATATGGCATAATTAGGGGCTTACCACATAAAACATCATAGGGCCCATAATTTGTTGATTTTTAGCAACAAAAAATTGCATCTAGCTTATATGGATCAGGCGTTTAAATGAACTGAAGGAATAGCCAGCACGATAGTTCATAGGACAGAGCACTTGCTGAAGATGCGCAAGTCCCAGGATGTAATCGCGACTGAATCGACGCAGCCTTTTACCCTGTTAGGTAGAGGATATTACTGAATATTTAATTTCAAAATTACATTTACTATCAAACCATCTAGAGACAATACTAGGCAGTTGTCTGCTCCTATATAAATGGACATTTTGATTATTATTAGGGGAAATGCAATTAATTCCGTCACTCTACAGAAGTTACCTGGTAGTACCTTAACGGAATTGACAATTCTCTCAGGTCCTCAAATGATTTTTGTTTGCTTTTACTATGCCTGGAGAGCAGGGAGGTGCTTGGTTTTCCTCAAAACACCAAAACAAAGCAAAGAAATCACACATCAAATACATTTACTGCAGGTTGTAGATAAAAATGAATTATATTTTATAAAATTAGATGGATGGATCTATTTCAGCTGGGCTTCAATGATGAACCTAACTAGTAGCCTGAACAAAAAGAAAAATAATGTGCAATAATTTATTAACTATTTCTGTCTAAATTAATACACAGAATCTATGACTAACACTATTGCTTTCTCTATTAAGTATACATTTCTGCGATGTAAATATTTAGGCCAAAAACAAATATGTTACACTTTTTTTATTTTAGAGTCCAATGTCTTTGTGCTTATTGTTAGAAAGTGAGGAGTCCATTTCAGTAGTGTGGACACCGAACAAACCCCTTAGTGAACGGAGGTAGTAAATATATCTTCATTGGGCAGAATAAAAGAGGTGCACAGTTCATTGCATGCAGTGTGTGCTTATGAGTTTTTATCATCGACTTATGTTTTACGTTTAGTAAAATAATTTACTCTGAGTCAGAAAGCTCTCTCCAAGAGAGTATCAACGCATTGCGCTATTGCATTTCACTCTATTTGTGTGTGTTCATGACTCAGTCTTCAGAAAAAAAGAATTGTGTAAAAGGCAGGTAATCCAGTTGGAATCCATCTAGGTTTCTAAAAAACATGTCTTCCATTCTGATGTTCGACAAATAGCATTCTACTATATGCCTGGGACAATGTTCTATGGACAGATGATGCAAAGGCACAACGTTATGGCTTTCGTGGCAAACAATTTGTTTGGCGACAACTACAAAAATGTTTGAAAAGAGGAACCTGAAGCAGCCATCACGCGTGGTGGTGGGAGTGTGATGCTTTGTGTTGGTTTTGCTGTCATAGGGCCGTTGCAGCTTGCATCATTGGTATTACCCCAAATTCTGCATTATATTGGAAGTTTCTGAAGAAGAATGTTGTCAGGCCACCCGTCATTGAGCTAAAGGTGAACAAAACTTGGTCATACAGCAAGAGCATTGTCCTAAACATACAAGCAGACCTACAGACTTCTAGCTGCAGATAAAGACCTTTGTGTAGATGGCTTAGTAAAGTCCAGACCTAAACCCAATGTAAATACAAAATTTCCACACAAACAAGCCCTTAATTGTCACTGGATTGAAGAATTGTAATGAGGAATGGGCCAAAATACCTGAAAAGTGATGTGAAAGATGGACCAACAGTTGCAGGAAATTTGTAGTTGTACTAATTGCTGCTAAAGGGGGTGCCACAAGTGACTAAATCTATAGGTTCATATACTTTTCACCTTTGGACATTTAATGATTTGTGTGTGTGTGTGTGTGTGTGTGTGTGTGTGTATATAGAAGTATCATGTTTGCCCGTTTTTAAGTCCAATGATCTTTGTTTTCTACAAGGTCTTAAGTCGAAGTGTGAATATTTGAAAATTGTAAGAAAATTAAATTAGACTGCGCCACATCAATTGTCTAGAATCCCATAAAATGGTAGATGAATAGCATTGAACACCTGAAAGGCTCATACAGCCTTACTGCATTATTTACTTTGCATTGCCACAAAATTCATGCAGCTCTTACCCTTCCATCAATTCTGGCATTTGCACACTGAACTTACGTGCAATGTATATAGTAAAGCAATTTTAAATAGTGCTAAGAAAAGTACAAATTGATACCCTACTAGGTAAACATAATAGTTTATGTGGAAGCTTTCACAATTAAAAACAGCCGCAGACTGTTAATTAAAGCTAATTACGTTATTAATTAGTAATTTCATTTGGCTGAACACTAGTTATGTTACACTTGGCAATCACTGCATAAACATCCTCAATACACAAGTGTAAATCTATATCGATACAGACAGAGATAATTTACTGGTATTTAGAAATGGTCATACCGCACACTGCATTCCAAATAAATCTATATATGGTACCATCTCATGAGTCACGGAAAAGAATATATAACCATAACTATTATGCTATAATCTTAAACGCATGACAGCTACTCTTTGTGACATTCGCTCAGTGTTTGGCAGATGCAGTAGCAATCTAATTCAAATAAGTGTTCATGAGACCAATGTATCACTAACCTAAATGATAATCTGTCTTATTTTGTTTCTTTTTAAGGAAAGAAGGTCTGTCAAAGTGTGGAAGATGTAAACAGGCATTTTACTGCAATGTGGACTGTCAGGTAAACCAATGTAAATTGTTTATTTTTTCTTATTTGCGTTGCTGTTTACCAGTTTTCGTGCATTGGCAGTCCATTGTGTTGCAGGCATGAAACCCTCTTCTTTTGGTACATAGCAGCGTGTGAGACCAATAGAATGTTTCAGAATTTAAACCATATTCTTATGAGACACTGCTTAGTTGCATTCCTCCCTAAACACTTGGTTACTTTCCATAATACTCTGTCCTATTTCATGCTTTTCACACCTGCTGCGTATCTTGGGCAGGTTTATTATTTGCACAGATGAAGAATTTGAGGAACTCCTCAGGATTTTATCTTGCTGTCCTATACTAGTTTGTGCCAACCAGTGTTGTTATCCCACATGTTCACATGCATACGTGTTACACCACTGATGGAACCTCAGACCCCTGATTGAAAATCTCTTTACAGGCATTCTCATGCAATAGTTTCCAAGGTGCATAGTACTGTAGACCTAGTTCCTGTTGCAGATTGGGGTGCCACTTTTATTCCACTGAAATAGAAACCCATAACCATTCATTCTGGTTTATTCTTCAGTGACTCTTTCAGGGAGGTCTGTGTAAAGTCAATGACTCACCCCGTCTTATAATTATGCCT